>NC_091731.1:27465984-27769015 GCF_030179895.1 Drosophila kikkawai | reverse complement strand
CCTTTATCTGGATAATTGTGACAGTAATGCGCGCGAGTAGGAATCTATACATATATTTATATATATCCATATAAGTTGTCGGCAATCACTGAAACTTATCAAATGCGAAAAATACGGCTTGGTCGGTGCTGGGCTGCGGAGGCTGCGTAAGCAGGATTAGGGCCTAAGTAGGATGCTCAGCCGCACACAAAGCGGCCACAAAGACGCGCAGAGATAAGCGAGGGGATTTCATTTGCTCATTACTCAACAGCTTACAGGCAGGCGGCCGGCGGAGAGGAAGTAATAAGAGTGCGGCTGCGAGCACATAAGAAATGCATGTGCACATAATTCATTTTTTATGCTGGATTACAGCAGCAACAAAAATGATGGAGCCCAACCACACCTACATACATCTACACCTACACGGGGCGACCGCAGCACTCACACTATCCTGCAAAAACTTGTGCGAAAAACAGAGACAAAGGGAGTGAGTGTGGGAGACAGAGAGCGGTCTTGTCATCGTCTGATGCTGCTGCAGCTCCTGCAACGGAAACGGAAGCGACATCCAAGTTGATGTTAAAGTTTGATGCAAAACCCCCAAACTCTCACATACTTACACTTGAAACGTTGTCACCTGAGCTTAGTGAATTATTACTAATATTCTTTTAAATATTTCAATACATTTTATTGAATTAATCTAGAGAAATTAATGTAGTAAATAAATTCAAATCATAGTTTCATAAATTTATATCTTATGAATCTTATGAATTCCACAGAATCTATACAAATTTTCCACAGTGTAAGTAGCTTGATGTATGTGCTCGGAAAAGTTTCGCTCCTTTCTCTCCTTGTGTTGACTTTTGTGGCTCCTGTAAGTGTTGAGTCTTGCGGTGGTGTCCGTTGCACGTGTAAGCGTGTGTGTGACGGTGGTGTGCTGTGTGTGTGCTGCAGGTGGAAAGGAAATTAAATCAGCCTCGTGTGGCGTGCACATCATTAGTATGTATAGAGGCTTCTCAGGGCAGGCTCGATGATTATGATTGCTGCTGCTGCTGCTCCTGGCTGAGTTCCTGTGGTTGGTGGAAGGCACTGAAGTAAGTCTGCGACACTTTTCTTAGAGGCACTGCAAATTGGGTTTGCATTAAAGTGGCAACGGCTTGATTAGTCGTTGCATACCAAATTGACTAGGGTCCTGTGTCTATATGGAGCCGAGAGGATCCCATCCTTTGGCCAGCTGACCAAATAGCAAATGTCAAGCTTCGAAGGCTTCTATGGCTCTTTGCCTGTTTGTTTGCCAGCTCGAAGCGTTGAGAGTGGCTCCTGCTTCTGTTCCTGCCAAGCCCCTGCAGCTGGTCTATTTGCACACTGATGCATTTGTCGCCTAAGCTTCTCCTTATGACATTTATTTTTATTGACTGCACTGCAGGCAGAGAGACAGAACCCCAAAGGGGGGCAGATCGAACGCAACTCCGTGGAGTGCTCTAAACTGTTTGTCTGTGGAACCGTTAAGAGGCTTGGCAGCGGGCTTTAAAGCAAGCTGCAAGCCATTATTGGCCAGGTTATTGTATTCAGCCAGGAATGCGTTTGCAAGTGTACACAGTAAAAAAGGAATACCAAATTTTATTCAAGTAAAATTGGGTTTAAGTAAAAATATTCAAGATGAAATCCAAGTTACAATCTTCTTACAATTCTAAAGGCAAGGAGAATTTTTTGGAAAATTATAAAGAACGTTTGAGGTACTAGCAAGATATTCGAATAATTTCCTGAAATATACCAAACATCCATTGAAATTCCCCTTATATTTCGATAACCAATTTCAATATCGAGCTCCTTTTTAAGCCATAAAATCCTTTCTCTGTGTGGGCCCGGGTCTCTGGTATCAGTGCTCCTGATATGAGAAATGTTCGTATTTGTGCTGCAAAATTCATAATTCAGTGGCAGAGACACAGGAGTGCGTGGCCTCCTGGCGCTCCTCCTCTCCGTATCCTGGTTATTTATGCATTAAACGAGCCAAAGGAGCCCGGCCAACGGAAATGAGCTGAACTTATTGCTTCGTGTATGCGTTCGCCGCATTTTCTTCAGTCCTTCAGTCCTGTTTTTCTTTGTTGGCCTTGTTTGTTCACCTGCTCTGTGGGCATACCTTTTGTTGTTTAATTAGAAAAGTGTTTCATGTAAACTCTCCACAGACAGCTCCGAATAGTGGCGGCTACAGCAACAGCAAGGGAGCAGGAGTAATTTCATTTTTGTTGACAAACTCGAGGCTTTTGTGGCCTGCCACTAAGACGACCGCTGGCCGCCCCTTTAACGGCCACACCCACTGTCAGCTATCAATGGCAATGCAGGCGAACAAAACATGCTGATGTTGTTGGTGTTGTTACTCTTCTTCTCCTTGTTGTTGTTGTTGTTGCTGATATCCTGTTGTATTGTTGTTGTTACTGTTACTGGCTCAGTTTTAATATCATTTTCGTTCCACTCCAGTTGGCATTTTAATTTAAGTTTCATTTTCAATTTAAGACTTTGACTTGCCAGGCGCTTGCATTGCGGCTGCATCATGGCCATAGCCCCGTCCTTTGTTCTGCTGTTGCTGCCACCCTACCAGTCCTTGTGCCCCTTCTTTGGAAAATCCCACCATTTTCCCCCATTTTTGTCCCAACAGTTGTTTTGTATTTCGCGCTTTCACGCTCGCCTTTGTGAGTCTGTGTGTGTGTGTGCGGGTAGCCATTTGGCGGCCATTTTAAATTTATTATTTGTATTTGCCGCTGCGGCCATGCCTTCCGCTTTGTTGTGGTCCACGCCCATAATCTGCCAACGCCCCTTCGCCCCCTTTTCATGGCCTTCTTGAGCTTGCATTTTCAATTAGAAAAACTTTGCATAGCAAATGCCTGACAATAATTGCACTTGTCGGCGAGGGGCGTGGCGGGGGAATGGGGGCGTGGGCGTGGCCCTGGTGTTTTGCATAATCAGTTAACGAGGCAACGATTCCTTGTTGTAGTTTCTTTGAAATAATTTATTGGCAGATTTTTAATTAAAACTTGGAGCTTGGAAGTGGAGCTCAAAGGCTCGGCACCAGGCACTCAATGAGCGACATAAATTTGCATTATTGATAGGGCAAGGACGAATTATCCTGCGGTAAGGCGCCACTGCTCATCAATTGATTAATGGCGGCAAGCGGTTGGTCTCCATGTGTCAACTGCTTGGCTTAAATTATTGCTATTCCCGAGGAGCCCAGAAACGGGCGGCAGGTGTGTGTGAAGTCCTTGACAACCTGAACTGACCCTTCGTCCCTTTTATTTAAGAATCCTGATTTCCGAAATTGCTATAACTTGCGATTTCAATTCGCTACTGCTGATAATTCTTTCAGGATAATTATTTTTCTAAATGTTATTTAATAATATATGTAGCTAAAATCTAATTTAATTCATTTCTGTAAATCTATTTTTATAAAAAGTCTTTTCTAGCATTTGAGAAGTACCAAAAACACTACCTTCTTTCATCGAAATATGTGCCAAAAACAGGAGCTTACCCTAGTTTTGAAGGTGCTCACTGATCTGTGTCATTTTCCTTTGAGTTGCGCCACAGTTGCGCTCCATTTCAGGTGACATCCTTCCTCGGCCCTTGGTCTCAGTCCCCTGGTCCCTTTGATATCCCTCCTGCATATGTGTCTGTGAGTCAGTGGAGCGTGAGGAATATGTGCCACAAATCATTACCAGCTGAGCCCCAGAGAGGTTAAGAGATATCTCCTCGGATGCGCTCCTTTCTTCGCGTTCTGTGTGCGAGGGGGCAATTTGCATTGGATTTTATGCTAAACTTCTGGCAAATTTTCGGACCATCAACAATGCATCAGCGGCTGCTGTTGCTGGTGATGCTGCTGCTATTGCTGCTGCTCCTTGGCAGAACGCATCTAAAACTCTGCGACAGACACTGCAGCGGCAATAGCAACAATAACGACCACGAGGCATTTGGCGAAAAATGCAACTGCTACAAATTATGTGAATTATGCGTTCGGCTGCCGCATGCGTTTGCATAAATTTCCCAACTGCCAGCCGGCATTGCTTCGGGGCCCTGATGCAGCGGCGGGAAAATTGGAGGGAAAATGGAGCAGAAGGGCGAAAAAGCACAAGACGGGGGATAGCTGGGGAGATGCAACATTCGTGGCGCGCTTGCCACATATCTTGTCTAACAAATTGCATTCGAGTGTTTAACATGCGCCCAACAGGCGTTGATGTTGATGTACGAAGGATGCGAAGGACTTTTCCATGTTTTCACCCGGCGACGCTGCTGTCGTGGTGGCAAGTGTTACACTGCCACCGCAGCTGCCGCTACAACTTGTATATCTCTCCGCTGCGTGTGTGTGTGCGTCATAATTTACTTTGAAGTGGCATTTATGGTCGCCTGTGGACGGGACAGACCACCGCTCGGTGTATCAGAGGCATTGGTAAAAAACGCTGATATATATTGCGGCACAAATTTAAATTGCCAAAAATAAAATCAAATCAAATGTGGCAAATACGCAGGCACACGCCGATGGCCAGGCAAACACAAACAAACAAGCCACAATTGCATGCATAATTGCATCAAATGGCCAAAAATTTGATTTGAAAATGTAGCCGGGACTCTCTCTCACTCGCTCAGCTGCTGCGGCCATTCGAAAGTCACACGCAAACATCAAACAGCCCGAAATTGTGCAAATTTAATATGCAATAACCCACACGGATACCAGCGAGAGAAACCCAAACACAAACGCATTTGCACGCATCTGAATTTAATTAAAATTCGCAGATATTGGCCAAAAGTATCGAGCCCCAGTTTTTTTGCCTCTCCTCGCAGTTGTAATTAAATTAGGCCAACAGGGACACTCGTCCACGAGCTGGCACAGATACATCCATGCATATGTGTGTTGCAACATAGTTGCTACCCCAGACCGGCTACCGATTACACAAACAAAACGGACGATTTAATTACAAATTGAAATTAGATGGTCAGCCAAAATTTGCGAATGCATGATGAGGCCTCGATGTCGGTAGCACCCCAGGCATAAAATAATATATCATATTTTCACATTAATGCCAACAGGCTGAAGGATGCAGCAACTACATATTTGCGGAATTCCTAAGGCTATGTTGCACTTGTGTAATTTTGAAATTTTCATTTAAATCCTAATGAGATTTTATGATTTGTATAGCAAGTAATCTAGGTAATTCAAAAATATTTTCGGAAAATTCATTGATTTCTGATATATGAACATTTGTTGTTTTGATTTCACTGAAATAATTCATTCTACTAATTAGAGAATGAGTAGATTTAATTACAGGATTATTTCTTGTACGACTTATACATTTGTGGAAATATCGGATATATATTTAGTAAAATAAGTATTACTTATTAAGATTTATTTACAGTGGCTTAAATTTTTTTCCTAACAAAAAACAAGTCAAGTTAATTTGATTTTCCAGAAATAATACACCTATCAGCTGTCAGAAATACAAATACACACATGCCTGGGCTTAGTGAATTGGCTTTTATGTTATTATTTACAATTTATTCGGCGCTGGCTTAGCAGGTGTAAATAATTATGTATATGCCGAAAATCGGCCACCAACTGTCAGCGGCTGAGGTCGATGGGCTTTTGAATCGCATTTGAAATGAGCGAACGGATGAATAAACAGCAAAATATACACATTTATGTATTTATTTGCAAATGATATGTTTACACTAAACGAATGCAGGATGTCTGTGAAGCGTTATGAAATCGGATCAACTTAATTATATAGTAGCTCGACTCACTGCCTCCTGTGTCTGACCGCAATTTAAAAATATGTACGGTCCACTCTGTTCAACCGAAATGAAATCGTTTTGACAACATTCAGCTTTGGCAAATATTTACATTCCGAAATCATTATTATTTAACATTTGACGCCCACTTGCATTTTAATAAGCTTAAATTAGATTTAGATTCTGCTCATCTCTCTTCCTAGGGCCTCCAATTTGTGGCGGATTTGAAGCGGGCTCCCTGGCTTTGTTCCATGGAGAAGAACAACCAATTTAGGCCTAGTCGTCAAAGTGTCTTTCACTTGCAAAAATGTTGACAAATTTTAATTACTTTTTAGCAGCTGCTCCCGCTCAGTTGGCGTTGCAATTAAGAGTGGAATTCTTTTTCATTATTGCTGTTTGCCCAAAAACAAGCAAATATTAATAAAGCAAGCCTCGCACCCACACATACACACCCCAACTTGGCAGCAGGCAACACGCATACGCCATGTTGGCCGTCAGTTTGTGTCATGTAAGTGGGTTACTCGCTGCTTCTCTCTGGATGCCTTTGCTGTGCAAGTGATGACGGTTCCTGGCCTAAAACTAGGCAGGCTCGGCTCGGGTTTCCAAGCCCTAATTTTTATATAAGTAATCAAAAGTCAATACTAAAACTTAAATTGGCTACAAATCGTTCTTTACCGTAACAAAAACTTGTAAATTAAAATCTGAATAAAGAAGTTCATTGATTATTTGTTTTTAAATGACTTAATTAGTATTATAATTTTATTAGTTTAAAGTGAATCTCTTAAGGTATCAACAGTCGAGCACACTCCAATTAACTTCAGCACAGCTCCACTTTCTTAATTGCTTTTAAATGTCCTCATTTGAACATAGCTATTTTGTACCAAAAATAATTAATTTTTAAGAGCAAAAAGAAAGACTTCCTATTGTCCCTAAGCACGCAGCCTCTTTAGACTTTGGAAGAGCTACGTACTTATTTCTTTGCCATGTCTAAACCTTATTAAAAATCAAGTAATACTACCCTTAAGGAGTTAAAAAGAGTTTTTGTATGTAAATAATTTTAAAAGTAGTAATTAAATGATGCATATGTACATATATGCACTACCTGCAAATTGTCAAAGAATATGCACGATTTAAAAAAAAATCTATGGAATCTAAGAAATTTTCATACAATTAATTTGGAAGTAAAATGGAATTTGTGACCCTTAAGTCGCTCTCTTGCATGCGTGTGTTGTGTGCTCCTGGTCATTTCTCAAGCCTGACAAATCGGTCCCATGCCCCATTCCCCTGTTGTGCTCTTGGCAGTGGAGGGCCCTCTTGGCCTTGTGCCTTGTGCCCTCGAGCACTGCTTGTGTGACAATTGTCATCCTGTCACTTGACTCCCACTGCTGTCCCAAGATGCGCTATTCAGTACGCAATGCACCGCAAATGAAAAGAAAAAAGGGAAACAACAAAATGAGCAGCCAAATAGAAGCCAGCCAAGTTGTGGGAAATTTTTAATTAAAAAATTGCAAACGACATTATGCAGAATGGCACTTATTCACTGCTCCTTCCGCAGTGGCTGCTGCTGTGGCTGCTGCTATCCTCCTGTTTGCGTCCTGCCAGGCTGAATCACAGTCAATGCCATTGGAGAGACATAGGAAACAAAGCACACTTGACAACCACCGACTGGCGAAGGGCAAGGCGCTGCTGCCATCGGAGAAACCGCTGCAGTTCCTTGGGTAATGAAAATGTCAGCGCGGCTTAGTGGCAGCGGCGGGGATTTTTTATGGGTATTTATTAAAATTGACGTATTTTATGGACCATCATCATTATCAGCACAGCAATTATGTTTGCTAGACTGCAGGGATCCGTTCCCAGCCGCAGGGCTACTTCAAAGGAATGCTCTGGAAGAGGGGTGTCCTTGTTGGGATATTCTCAAGAAGGTTTCGGAATTAAGGAAGAAAATTCTAAATAGTTCCTTTAACTATATATATTTCCAAAAAAATATTTACATCTTTTGTGCAGATAAATATGTAACCAGGAGGGTACAACGTTAGTCATCTTCAGTGCATCCTAGTACTTTGCGTTGCCGAAGGACCCAGTGTCAGGACACGTCGCGGTCAGTGACAGTGTCAACGGCAATAGCGGCCGTCTAAAGCATTAAGGGGCCATGGCAGCGGGCCGAAACAATGACATTGAGGTGTCCAAGCGGCAAGCGGCAAGCTGGGTTGCGGGTGCAAGAGCAGCTACATCCTTGATAAGGATGCAGGTGACATGGCCGGGCTGCCTCAGACGGCTATTGCTGTGGCAATCCAGGATAAGGCCTCAAATTAGCGCGAGTGCTTTGCTGAATATACTGGCAGTGGCCGAGGCAACACTAGTTGGTTGGTATCTCAATCCGTAGCTCCTGTTTTTGCCATTGCTACTGCCACTGCTGCTGCTGTTGTTGCTGCTGGTCTGCGGTCGCTGTAACGGGCCAACAAACCGCAACAAAAGCCACGCAACATGGCCAATCTGTGGAGTTCATAAAAGTGTCAACAACTTGGCCTGGCCATGGAAAAAAGCGACTCGACTGAATCCCGGACGTGGCGAAGGTCCTGCATTGTGGAGGCCACGTCGCGCTGACCGCTGATAACGCAAAACGTTCACACACACACGCAGCCAACTTGGCCAACTAACGCGCGTTCGTTAGGCAAGACAAAGTTAACTGGCAGTCACGGATCCGGGACAAGCTGGCAGTCCGGTCGACCAGACCAGAGTCCTCCTGCCGTATTCCTCGCTGTTCCACACCATTTCGTATTCTGTATTCTGTGTCCTGTATTGCTTTGTTTTGGCCCGCAAGGCAATCAGCGCGCAGCTTCTCACGGCGAAGGCCGACGCCCTTGCGTCTTATCAGAGGCCAACTCCATCTGCTTTGTGGGTTTGTCTTTGTTGCACTTTCCCTGAAGCTGGAGAGACAAGCTGTATGAAAAAAGTTGGCCTACTTCAGTTAAGTTGCTCATAAAACTAAGGTTCAGAGACAGACCCAAGGTCTGCGAATTTATTTTGAATATAAACTTTATTGACCAGCAAATAAATTTAATACTATTATTGATTGAAAGTAATTTTTAATATTTGTAAATTCCTGGCTAGGAATTTTACATATTTACACTTGGCACTTATTTTTCATGGTGATGATCACTATTTATATTATTAACATGTTTTACACCCTCTTTCACACTTTATTTAAATATATTAAATAGTTTTAAAGACATCCGTTATCGTGTCATATATATATAACACATTCCTCTTTCGATTTATGCAGTTTTATTATGCATGCATGATATGTTATTTGTGTTTTTCCCAGATTTCTCCTCAAAGCTGGGTCAGCGACCACAAAAATAAGTTATCGCTCCGCGAAACTGACACATGTTGCAGGGACCTTCTCCCCTGTCCAGGGGAGCCAGATGTTCGGCCACTGAATTTCTGCGGCGGCCAGCGGTTGGTAGTATTCTAGATATCCTTCAGCTCGACGGGCTGGTTAGTTAGTCAAAGCCAAAGCCAGCAATGGTCAGCTGCTTGTGGCACTTCGTTAGCTGCTTTTCTACGGCAAAGGTGCAGAAGGAGCGGGAGAAATGCAATTTTTGCTTTTTGTTTTTTAATGAAGAGCATTGCAAGTGAGCTACGTTGGCGGCGGAGGCAACCAATTAAATTTCCTGGCCATCAAAGGCCAAAGCGAATGCTTGAGTGGTAAGCAACGGAGCACAAAAAGGGGGAGGTGGATGGTAGGGAGGCTGCAGATAGGCTAATTGAAAATACAGAGGGTGAAGTGTGTATTTATTTTGTAACTTTAATAATTCAAGGGCTGGTCGGGCATCAGCTGGTGATTTGATGCCCCTCGGCCCGCTGGCAAACTGAAGCGAAAATTGTCATATGTAGATTTATAGGGAATGATAAGAATAATATTTACAATGCCCCAAAGGTTACGCACACAATGACAGGCGCCCAGGCAGCTAGCCAGCTGTACTCACTCACACAAAGTCAACTTTATGGGATACTTAATGTCCAGTCATAGAACCGGGAATATTCAGCCTGATGCCACATTATGCCACACGACGACCCTCAAATTACGTATACGCCCGGACATGCCAGGGTACTTAGCGACCGTCGATGGCAGACGCCTTAGAGGCGCTCCTGTAGTTCAGAACGTATAACCCAGTATCACAACTGGACACTTTGATCGCAGTCAGAGATTAGATTTCCAATTTGACGTGAACTTTCCAACTGCCTGATAGAATTATGGCTTGAGCCATTGAAGCGACAAGCACACTCTATGTTCATTTAGATATTGTAGAGCTTGAGCCTTAAGGGTAAAAGCTTGTATCCATATAAATATTTATTATAATAAATTTATTTCCCAAGTTAAAGTCCTCGAATTAAAGTCAGCTGCAGTAGAGTATTCCGCTGGCATTAAGTCCAATATCGACTGGCCCTGTTTGCCATGGGTTAAGGGTCAGCAGAGTTACATGTGCTTTCTGGGGATATTATCATATGGCACACACAAACACTTAGGCCGCGCGCACACTACGAGCTGAAAGCAGAGCTGAGATAAGCGAGCTGATAATTTCAGTGCAAATTTCTAAGCTCAGCTCCGCTCTCGGTGTGCGCGCTCTCATACAAGTAGTGTGTTTGTTTCAGAGAGCTGATAAGCCGTCAGCCGTCAGCTCCGCTTTCAGCTCGTAGTGTGCGCGCGGCCTTACAGTTGCACGTAATATGCTGCTATCTGGTTGCGATTCCAGCTGCTGCTCCTTTGGCGAGCGTAATAAAGTGTTGCGGAAGTTGGACATATTGGTTTTTAATATTGAGTTACTTGTTTGTCTGGCGGACTTTCAAGTGGAGCTAAGCAAGCAGGCAGGCAGCTCGTTAGGGAGCAGATCGGATGGCCAGGATGGCCGGGTTGGCCCACTCCGGACCCAAGGAGAGGCCACCAATCATACGCGAAAACGGATTCTGTTTACTCTCGTTATAATCGCTTTGCCTGACTCAGCTCAGCTTACCGAATAAATTTCCACATTCCCTGACCAATTTTAAAACAACAAACGACCCGCCCGGCAGCCGGGTCCATTCTGGGCCAGCCTCCGTATCCCCATTCCGTCCCGCGGAGGGGCGCCTGTCGCCATGGCCGCCCCAAATTGGCGCCATTTATTTACTTGTTTGTTTCAACTTCCGTTCATTGCCACGCCGCAAAAAGTGTAAGCTATGGCGGTGGCGCATACCTCAAACGATCTGGCTGCTCCTGGCTCCTCCCGGCTCTGGTTCTGATTCCGATTCGGATTCAGATGCGGATACGGATTCGGATTCGGATTCAGAGAGTCCCCTCCGCGCATTTCCGCTGCCATTAGCCGACAAACTTCATTTGTCATCTCATTTTTCTGCTCGCTCGACAGTTTTCTTCCCTTTTTGCGCAGTGAAAATTTATGTAAACGGACATTCTCATTCTCATGCTCCTCAGTTGCCGGACACTGATTCCGGCTGGGAGGCTGGGCGGCCTCCGACGCGGACGCGAACGCTGGCCCGTTGCGGTTATGATGACATAAAAGGCGCTGCTGATAAAACGAAAAGGCAAACAAGGCAATCGCACCAACACGGAAACAATTCTCTCCGGCGATTGTGATCTGTGTGTGTGCCACCAGTATGGCGGGTGGACCGGAAGGGGAACACTGAATGGTGCAGCGGAAACAACATGCTGTGATTTAAGACTTCATTTCGCCGGCAAACCCTGCGTGCCTCTTGAGCTCTTCTTTAATAATTGCAAAACCGAAGACACAACTCTCCTCCCCCCGCCCATTGTCGATGTTCATTTGGGCGCTCCTCTGAATAATTGAATTATTTAATGCTGCGCGATTGCCATTGTAACTGTAACAGTAACTGAGACAGAAACGTGGCGGAAGCGGATATGGAAGTTGGCTGCTGCCGCGAGAGATCCCTGTTGGTATTGTCATCCGCCAGTCCTGACATTGTGTGAATTCATTTAATTAGCGAAGCAGCTCAATTCAGAGTGTTAAATTTCGCGCTTCTGTAAATTCCCCCCTCGAATATATACTATATATTCTGGGAGCTGGGCTCTGAAAGTTTTCCCAGTTTGCCGGTGGGTTTAGCGACCTCTTCCTCCAGCGCCATTCAGAGCCGTGTGCGAGTGTGCAGCAGCTTTCAGCGAAAATCTCGCTGGGGCATCAAAAATCACGTGCGCTGCGCTGCTCCTGCAGTGGCAGCTCCATCTGAGCAGGAAACTAAATTAAACCGTTTTGTTGCCGGCCAGCAATGAATGAGGCAAGAGGCAATAAAAGGCGTCAGTTAGCTAAGTGCTGGCTGCTGCATTGTGCCAAAGTGCGTTCACAGATGAGTGGCCAGATGGGCAAAAGCTGATGTTGCCCCTCGGATTTCACTAAGCACTGAAAGAAAAGTTGCCTTCAAAATATAATTTATAAACTATTTATTGGAAATATTAAACGAGGAAAGTATATAGGTGTTTATAATATATTGGTTTTAAATAAAATGAATTTGGTGTAAGGATAATACTCGGTAATATTATTTATAAAATAGTTATTAAGAATCTAATGAGTATACATTTTGTACTGATTCCATATGATATATTGTTAAATTTTATATTTAAATTTTAATTAAGTATTTTTAATTAATTTATTATTTTTCCAAGTGCTCAACATTGCCTTTGTGCCGCCCCTGAACGCGCAATCAATTCATACGGCTCTTGCTGGCAAAAAACCAATTAAATTTTATAAGCCGTACAACTGGCATAGAACGATTCCGGCGGACAAGTTCAAGCACCACCTCAGGGGTGCAGTTGAAAGTTTACTCACACAACTCCGGCGCACACATCTTAGACGTCTGCAATTCTTTAACTACTTTTCGGCTCGGCTGTGAATTTCAAAGTCATTTCGAAGGCAGAACCGCAGAAGCCATCGAACAACAACAATGCCGTTAATTATTCATGAATAGAAAGAATAAGTAGTGGAGAGGTTATCGGTGGGATAGGGATGCAGCCAAAGCCTTGGCAGAAAATCCGAGTTAAAAACTTTGGCGCCCCGCAACCGGCCAAGAAATAAAGTTTTGCCGGAAAGTTGATCCCTTGGATTTATCCAACTAGACAATTTGCCAAAGCTTTGTGGCGTGGGCTGGCCATGTGTAATAATGAAATGCCACCCTGGACGATCCGGGGTCTTGTGTATTCACCATACGCCCCGTTGTACAACTTGCATATGTTGTAAATACTTTCGGAAGAGAGAGAGCGAGAGAGTCCTGGAAGCCGCAGCTGGGGCAAAACTCCGAATTTTGGGCTGTTGATTGATTGATGTTTGGCTTGAGGCCAGCCCGATTTGGCCGGCACCGAAGGGATCACAAAGTTGCAATATGTTTTTCCAACTTTTCCGGGGCCCTCGGGCCTGTTTGCATGGCTTATTTCGTCGGCAACAATTTAATAGGCCTTTCGATGGAATTTCAAATTAAATTCCCTTAAATTAGCATTAAAAATGCGCAATTTTCGAATTATTGATGGCTCACAGAAATCAATTTCGTTATTTGCCATGGTTTTTGCAGCTTTACCGTTCGTCTGACTGGCTGGCTGGCTGGCTGGACGCTGTGTGTTTTAAGCACACAAATCAATGCAATTTAGAAAATTGCATTTATAGGCGAAATGAATTTGAAATTAAAATCGAGTCGAGCAAAAAATAATCCGAATTACGGATATTCTGCCAAAGATGAAGCGGGGCATAGAGCGATTGATTGTATTCCTTTGCAGCAGCAAACATATAATAAGGAATAAATTATAAAATTGTAGTGACTAATGTTTATATATCATTTCGGTATATGTGTGGGGAAAACATTCCCATTAGCATATTGTCGTTTTGTTGTTGGGAGAAACAAAATTCAAAACAAACAATGCAACTAATTAAGTTGCTAAAATCCATTTCAGGGGCATTTTGTACTGACACACTTTGTTGGGGCAGTAAAAGTGTTTGTAAAGTCCCGCTGCAGGCGTGGCACAAACAGCTCACTCAAGTCAAAGGGTCGCAAACAAACAAAACACCAGAGCCAACAACAACAGCAATCCTGGCCCAAGGAAGTGGCCCAAAGAGCCCTCCCAGGCCGCTCGCTATCTGCTCTATAATTTATTCATGTCAAAGAAATTTCATCGCCTTGAGGCTGCCAACTTGTTTGTAGTATTTGCTGTAGTTTTGCCGCTTGGCCAGGTGCCTTTTTTTAAGGATCTGGAGCAGGACCAGAGACGAAGAGCCTCCGGCTCTGCTCGGCTCCTCCAGCGGTCTGCTAACGATATGTCCCCTTGAAACGTTTAACATCAATAATTTATAATGTTTGGGTTAGCTGTGTTTTGTTTTCGTTTCGTTTTTAAGCTTTTTCTTTGGCATAATTTGGCAAATTTTTGTTTACCCAACGGACGGAAGGATTTCCATATCAATATATTCCCGAATTAAATTGGGCGGGCCTTTAGCTTTTACATATTTTAGAGACGACCACTAATGGATTTAGCCGGAGGAAGTGTTTTATTGATTTTATTTACCTCTGGGAGGCACACATCACACGTTCTTAGCTGCTGGAGAATGCCTTCATCAAACTGGTTATAAAAATAATTGTGAAATAAACTGGAAAATATAAGGTTTCATTGGGTATTCGGACAAGCTAAAATTAACATTGTTAAGTGACTAATATTTAAATTACCAATGCACTTATCTCTTTAAACAAAAACGTTTTAGTGGCTCAAGAATAATGCACTGCCGTTTTGTGATATTTAGTATTTTAATTGGATTTTAAAACAAATCCAAGGCACTTATCCATTCAATCCAGCAAATAAACGTACGAATTAGCTATTGCTCCTGGGAAACAGCAGGGATTCTATTTGCCTCGATGGCCATTTGAGTTAAAGGCACTTTGTGCAATAACAAGAGCTGCTGCAATTACAAGTGCGGGCTGTTCTTTACTTTGCGATTTAATTCAATTTGGCTGAGAGAGAAATCCTTGGCCATGATGGCAGTTGCGGTCGGTAGATATGTACGAATGTTATATATATTTATATGGATTTAGGGGCTTGGCACGTGGAATGGCAGCAACTGCAACCGAACTCATTAAACTGCGTGCACTGCTGTTGCGGCAGCTTGCGGTCGGCATTTTGGGGTTTAATTTTACTAATTCACATGATGGCTCACACACGCACTGCACTAGTATAGAGTGTAGTGTAGTGTGTGTGTGTGTGTGTAGGGGCCAGCTCATTCGGGTGACCAAATGTTAATTTTAATTTATGCGGCCGCCTCGCACATTTGTCGCATTAGTTGTGGGTCTCTTTAATGACTGATTTATTGGTCAGCAGGAGCAGGCTCTGGAGCGGGGGCGGTGGCGATGCCAGCAAAATTCCGAATTGAATTGAATTATTTATTTATGCTCATTTGCAAACATTCAATAAAAACGCAAAGCTGGCAAAAACAACCATCGGATCTGGGCCAGCGGCTTTCTAAAGTAATTAGGACATTTAACCAATAAAGCGCGTGGTCGATGGTTGGAACATTTGCATTGGCCTCGTCGCGGCACTGATTGATTAGAGGCCCGCATTATCGGGACGATTCACTCATTCTTCGTGCGGCCACTGTCCCGGGAAAAGTTTCCTCTTCCCGCAGTTAGCACTTAATGCCAAACGCCCGGAACCGGAACCACCACCACCAGCATCCGCGGGACACACATCCCAATTTTCCACCGGCAAGCGGCTAACGGCAAACGCACAAACGAATTTTAAACACTTTCTGCATCAAATCCACTTTACAATTTTGTTTGCGTATTTCAATTTCGGATTTTGATTTCGCATTTGATTGCCAAAAGCGATTTTACTGCTAGACTTTCCTGCACTCCAACAGGCACTTGAAAAAATAACGTTGTGGTGATTTCTCATAAAAAAACAAACAAGACACACACACGTGTGTGAAAGATAATACTGGGGGGTATGTATATAAAAACTTTATAAAATAATTTCCAACCAATGAAAGCCTTTTTTTTTATTATTGTGAGTATGATTTTATGTAGCTTTAAGGCCTTCAAGGGTGATGTTTTTAAGGTAGTTTTAACATCACTTTAAGCCATATATATATTAAGAAAAATCAATTCGAAAAGGGTTTAAGGGAATCAAAATAAATATAATGATTGAAAATACAAAAATTGAAGAAAATTCCCTGGAATAATATATAATCATAAAAGAGTATTAACCAATACCGAGATCTCCCATCTCCTCTTTTCACCGTGCACACATGTAGATACTTGACCTGGGTCCTGGCCCTTCCAAAAACTATTAATTTGATTAAAAGTCTGCACTTTTATTTGCCAGCAGCACACGCGGAAAACTTTACAGCTCTCGCTCCAGCACTCGGCACCCCTTTCCTTCCGGCGGGAAGTGCAGCGTACGAGGGTTGGATGGGTCGTTGTTTTCCTGTTTGTGTTTTCCACGCACATTAAAATGTCGTTAAAGCTGGTGAAAATCAAATGTACGAAATTTTCCATGGAAAATTTATTGCGCTCTGCCAGGAGCAGCAGCATCGAGAGCCGCGCTGTAAATGCCATTTTAACGCCTGGTTGGGACCACAGCTCCGCCGCCCCTCCGTGTTCGTCCTTCATCCTTCGTTATTCCTCGCTCGCCCCCTTCCCCTGGGAAAGGTCCTGGAAAAGCCCCTGAAAACCCTCCTGTGCACATACCTCTCGACTGATTGTTGTTGCTGCTGCTTGTTCGCTGGTTGACTTGTGGTCTTGTTTTGCGGCTGCCTTGCCTGCCACGCCCCCATCTACCTCCCACGTTGCACCTCATTTGCATGCAATTCATTTTCTTAAGTGCAATTTCCATTGTTTTGCCGAGTTTATTTGGCTGTTTCACTCAGCTCAGCCCGGCTCTTCTCGCTGCCGTGTGGCACCTTTTGTTTTGCAAATTACATTATTATTATTATTATGGTCGACTTAGAGGGGGGAGCTGCAGAGCATTTCCATGGGAATGTAATTCCCGCACTAATCTCACCATAAATATATTCCGGCTGCAGGGGCTTGAGGTTGCTTCAAAAATTTAATAGAACCATTGAGCGGGTTTTGGAGATGAAAGCCGGGCATATGACAGGAATCTTCTCTTTTTCTAGGGGTTTTTGGGTGGACAACTGCAGGTACAAAAATAGGAACAGAGATTCTAGTTTGAAGTTTTATTTTTTCTTGTTTAATTTTTCAATAATCCAGCTTTACTTTTTACGATATATTTTTTTACTAATATTTTTAAAGAGGAATTTACTAGCCTACTAGAACTGTCAGTAAAAGCATTCCTCCTCCTCGTTCTTTGTGTCTGCTGCACCCCCCCCTTTCATATCTCTTTTGCAGTTGCCAAAAATTTCATTTAAGTTGGACTTTCGGCGAGGGCAAAAGATTGTCCCTCGCTTTTTGACGCTGACTACGAGTCAAGAACGAGCGCCGGAAAATTATTTGTACTTTTCTTACATTTTTGTTTAATTAATTTTACAAAACAGCTCGCTGTTGTCAGAGTTTATGACACTCTTGCTGGGGATTTTATGTTGACAACATTGACAAAATGTCAATGCTGCCCGGGCGCTTGGAATCGCGAAGAATGCTCCGCATAATTAGCCTCAAACTCTTGACAGTTGTTTCGGCGGAGGGGGGACATTTGCATGAATTAATTAGGAAAAGTTTCTCTCTCGAACTCGTAGTTGAAAGTTGGACTGGCAATCCATTGGACTAGTGACAGAAATTAGCTGACCAAGATGCCACGCCCCCAGTGGCACTCTATGTAATTGAAAATGGCGAGGGAATAGGGCATAAAACAAAACAAAAAAATATGAAATGGGCGGTGAGCTCAAGGAATTCAATCAATTTCAAGGCAAACTTGAAATATGTGCACTGCTCCGTTCTTGTCTTTTTTGTGCTTTTCTTTTTTTTTATTGAAGCTTGTGTTGCTGTTGTTGGATGCGTTGCATTTTAATTAAAAGCACAAACTGCCGCATGCCGCATGCATATTTATGAAAGTAATGCAACCAAAGGCAACAACAACGGGAGCGACTTTTGCACACCTATACACACTCACCTGGCTGGACGCACGCCTAGTCAAATTATATATGCGCATATTTTATGCATTTTTCCCAGCGCTGCTCACTTCGCTCTTGCCTCTGTCCGCTTTTTCTGCGCTTTTCCTGGCTCTTTCTTCTGACCCACTCACGGCCTGTGTGGGTCCTGTGCCAAAAACGCAAAATCGCTTTGCGCCTGAAAGTATGCAGCAAAGCGTGAAGCATGCAAAAGGGCGGCATACCGATTGGTGTTTCAATCTAAAACAACCCACACACCCCACCCACATACACACGCACCCCCTCGCTTGCAGTGACGAGCGCTGGAGATGAAAAAGTTAAATTTGTTTCGTGTCAAAGCGTCGCCGCTGGCCGCCCAAGCCAAGTCTAAGCGCGTTCGACATTTTTGCACAGAATTGAAAAAAATAGAAGGCAGCAAGGACGACAGTGGATAGGATGCCATCACGCTGCGTATCTTCCTACCGCCGCATTCTGCGCCACACACATAGCCTCGGAGTGTGTGAGTGTGACAGGCTGCATGGCAGACATTGCTTATACGCCATGTTGACCAACAGCGGCAACAGTTTTGTGTTTTCCTTTAAATTGCATAAATATGAGCACATCATTGTGTGTGCGGGTAAGTACACAGCGGGAAAAATTCAGTAATTGCTGTAGATAAGTCAAGGATATTAAGAAAAACAAGGAAAATTTGAAAAATGTTATATAAAAGCTTATCTTGCTAAAAATGAAGCAAAGAAAATAAAACCCTTTTTGTGTTAAATCTTTTGTAAGTTTATTTAAAAACTAATACCACAAAATTCTTCTACGAAATACATTTTAAGTTCTCAAAAACAATATTAAGGCATACATTATATGCAAAGCCCAAACAAAGTCTGCTATAAAAGGGATAATCGCTTTTTCAGTTAACCTAATCCCCCAGGATTACTTGTATTACTGGGATATTTGCATACATATTTTTCGACAACAAAAACTGAAAACTCAATTAAAATTTCAACTCTTTTTTTCTCAGTATCCGTGTGCGTGTTTTCTGTTGCATATTTTTGGCCGCAAAGTGTGGCCTCTGGAACGCAGCAGTGCTGCTGCAGCACGCAACTGAGTGTGTCTCCCTCGTCCACCGCTCCACAGCTGACAGTTGGCCCGTCGGTTTGGGATGACACCTGCAATGCTCGCATTTTATTACATTTTATGCGCCCAGCCATGTGTGCGCGTGTTTGGGTGACCATGTCAGTTGACAAAGGCATTGGGGCGAATAAACAAATGATATTCAATTTATTGTCCCCGGAATATTCACAGTTTGCGGAATGTGCCCGCGTCCCAAATTATGAAATTTATTTGCTGAAATGTGACGAAGGTCAGGCGGCGTGAAATAAGCAGCTGCCTGTCGCTGGAAACTCATTTTGGGGGATTAATTTGGACTTGGCTCTAAGGCGCTTTAACGGTCCGCAGCCAACGGGGGACTAAGCCGTCGTCATCCTCCCGAAATAATTAGCAGAGAGAGAGAGAGAGAGAGAGAGAGAGAGAGAGAGAGAGAGAGAGAGAGAGCGGTAGGTGTGATCTGTTTTTGCCAAAAATATCGAATGCAGTTCCTGCAGAACCAAGTTTCTGCTCTATTCGAAACTTTTGGCACCGCAAGTTTTGCCAGCACAGACAACACTTTCACCCCCACTGCAGCAGTCGAACTATA
Organism: Drosophila kikkawai; assembly: GCF_030179895.1. NCBI lineage: Eukaryota > Metazoa > Arthropoda > Insecta > Diptera > Drosophilidae > Drosophila > Drosophila kikkawai. Next base: position 27,749,482 of record NC_091731.1, on the reverse strand, counting down.
TACTTTGCAAACTTTGCTTTGTCGCGCATATGATATTCCCTCTGACATTCAATCTGTGTGTGCCTCGAAGGACTCCGGGTCGACTCCATTGACCGAACGGGACCGGGACTGAGTGGAACTGGCAGCAATTTGCCAGAGTACGTCTTGCCGTTGCTGCTTGAGTGGATTTAAATTTACTCAGCCAGTGTTTTTCGCCCTTCAATGGCCAAGCAATGAGCTGGAGAAATTCCTTCAATTCGCATCGGAAGCCAGATCAATTCTGATAGATATAGTAAAAGCGGATGCGAAAGTGGAAGTAGGGAGGGGTCAGTCAGTGGACTAAATACCGCAGTGAATGCAAACAGACCAGCTGAGAGCTTTCACCTGTCTGCATCAGCACATCAAACAGCACTCGTGCACTCGGAGAACAAGGATATTCATAGAAAACTTGAGAAAACCACCAAGCACTTCTTTAAAGTGTTACTCTTGGCCCGCTTGTATTTGTTTTTATACCTTAAAATTCGTTTGAACACTTGAAAGGGAGTGAGTAATTTTTCTGAGTGAACTGTACGTCAGACCACATCGAGCGCCGCCGGATGTGGCCGCTGTGTTCGGGTACTTAGTAAGCATATCCGTTTTGGTTTTATTTCCGCTCTGGCCACCCGCTAACACACTCACCGCACACGTATGCATGCACCTGCTGCCGTTGCTTATGTATGCACACAAAGCAATTGCAATTGCAATTTGATGCACAAACAAAGGCCAAACTCCGCTCCAGGTGCCCTGCTGCACTGGCTCCGATCCCTTTTCGGGCTCTCGGAAATGCAATTTTTGCCCTGCGGTCAAGCTGATTGCCTGCCCGGCTCCCGGCTCCTGGCTTTGCCTTTTGACGCCTTTTTGCCTTAGTCCAAAACTCCGCCAAAGCTCATTTCCGCAGCCACAATTAAAATGTTAATCCGTCGGGGGCAGGTGGCTAGCATCATAGACAAGAACATGATTATGCTAATCGTTTCTTTTGTTATATCCTCCGGAAGAAACTGCAACTCGCATTAAAGTAAATGTCGGGAGATTTCTCTATTCAAGTTGGGAACGACAATTACAGTTCTCGTTTCTCCAGAATAATGCTTTAATTTGAAAAGAAATGATAAAAGGTTTGTGAGTTTTAATATAATAAATATTTGATTCTTATATAAACCTAAAAATGAATCATAGAAATATCAATAATTTCATTGTTTTAAATTAAATTTCTTTAAAGCTTTCCCCTTTGGAATTTCTTTCCTGAGTATTCAGAATTCGACCCTCCATCTTGTTGTTCCTTTTCCAACCCTCACCTAAACTTGCAGCAGGGAGAAACTAAATTTTTCGTTAATTAAGGCGAATTCCCGATGAAAATTTCCGCGCAGCTTAAGCGTAAAAAGCGAAAGCAAATATCGGCATGCGGCTGCCGCGGTGGCAGGGTAAAACTTAAATAAGACAAGCTGCATTCCGCTGCCAGTGCTTCAGCCTTCCGCACATCAGACCCTCGACGACCTCGGCGCATTTGCTGGGATGCAATTTTAATTTAGCCACCGAAATGAGCAGCCGGGCCCGAAATGAGGCTGTGGAAACGGGTTGCAGCCGCAGTTCAAGTCAAGTCGAGTCCTCTGGCCGGGCAAACAAAGCAGCTCGCCGAATTGTTTCGCGCATTCATTTTAAGTCATTTCGGAGGAGAGTTTGCCTAATGCACAGCTGCGACCGCACTCCACAGTGGAAGGGATGCCCTGGGACCACGGGGCGTATGCGCAACTTATGAAGATTGCCGCGGCTGTTGATGTTGCCAGCTCTTTTTGTTGCCGCCGTTTCGCCTAAAAATGTCAAGTCACAAGTGTTGAATTCACACTTGACAAAGCAGCTGCCTGAGGGCGTTTGGGCGTGGCGCAAAGTTGCAGCGGCAGCGAGAAGAGAGGCGCTGCCAACTCGGAGACACATTGCAACTGACAGTTTTCATTAAAATGTTATCAAAAACGCAGTTTCCGCTCTCGCTAACCGCAAATGTGCCAGCCAAAGGAGAAGGAGCTGCACAACAAATGGCAGTAGAGGGAGGTGTATCGGGATCTGTGCGGAATACGAGTATCTGCGACTTAAATGACTGAGAAGATACACTAATAACAGCAGCAAGCGTTCAGCAGCCAGAGTGTCCCAGTCGCTTTGCCGCACTAATCTCAGCCAGTCAAAATGGAACGCGACTATGGCAGCTGCTCCTCTTCATTTCCGATGCATCGTCTTCCTGTTGCCACGCCCTTGCGGCAAGTGCTGTTTATTAATTGCAGCCTGTTTGGGGGCCAATGTTTCCATGTCATTGCCAGGACAAGAGCACGACTCGAAGGGGATTGCTTTCGAAAATTAAGCATATATGAATCAATTTGCGCTTGAAAAGTTATCCAGTGAGGTTTTGGCTTAGATTACACTTGCAGAAAATATAGTTATACTTGGGAAATTATTTCTTTTAGGCTTAAGACTAAAATTATAGTACCCTGAAAGGGTTCTTAACACTAAAAAAATTTTAAAGTGTTATATAGACATTGAAAATTTAAAAACTTTCAAGAATTAGATATAATTTTCTTTTTGTGTACGTGTCTTTGAGTGCAGAAATTCCTTTGCTCGACTCATCAACTTACACAAGCATCAACATTTTGCTTAACTTTCTTCGCTGCTAAATACCCCACACACTCCACTCAGACACACACACGCAGTGCACTCTGCTTAGATAATAATTTATTTAGCGTAAAAAGAAAATGAATGCAAATTTTGGTGGCGTGGCAAAAAGTTTTTGATTAAAGTGAAAACGAAACTCGGCTAAGTTACAGCCAGGCGAAGGGAGGAAGGCACGCTGATGGGTGCTGGGAGGATAATACCTGACGAGGGGCTGGGGATGGATGCTCATGTTATTCCAGGTGCTGTGTTGGATAGTTTTAGTTACCTTTTCCCTGCCTGCCTGCCACCCACGCCGCTTCTGCTGTCAATTTTCATAGTTGCTTTTGCTGCTGCCAACCTGAAATTTATTGTGCACAAATTTCCTAGAAGGTGTGTGTGGTGGGTGGGTGTGAGAGAGAAGCGTGTTTTGTGTGTTACCATTGCTGCTTTTATTTCCCTCTATATTTTTGTATTATATTATTTTGTACCCAGCACTCATGGGCTGCCAGGCAAAGGGATGATGTTTAAAGCCATAAGGTAAATATTTATCTGCTCAGGTGGAGTGGCGCTGAGGCAACATTCGTCTATTTGTGCTTTTAAGCTGATGCATCGAAACACTAAAATAGAAAAATATAAATAGAAGATCCTATTTGCATTAGTTTTTCTATATATTTCCGAAGCTGTATAATATTTTTTGTAACCATAAAAGTGCGAGTGGAAATGCTATTTAATATTAATGTTTCTTCTAAAAAAGGCCTTAATGAGAATCATTTAAAAGTATTATTTGTATATATTCACCCTTTATGTTAGCATTATCATTATAAATCAAATCATTTCACGGTCTCAAAGCAATATCCACCTTCCCTTTGCCGCTGCATATTTTCTTCTAAAGCGAGTCAAATTATTATGACCACCGTTTTCATTGGCCTTAGCTGCTGTTCATTTGTTGAAGTTCAGTTGGCAGCAAATCGTGGAAATGGAAAATTCGAAAATACGGCCCAGTTGTAAATCCAGGATCTTCGTAGCAAAAATTTGACAGGCCCTGGGACGCACTGACACAGCAGAAAATAGGACAAATGTGGGTCGCTGCGGGTGGAGGCGCCCAGCGAAGAGCTGTAACTTTTCTAATTGGCATTTTTCCGCAATGATTGCAGTTGAACACGCCGCGATAAAAGCTAATCGAATTATGCTTTTGGCAAATGCCACAACAGCTGCGCGAAACCAGCAAAAACTAACAAACAATTATGGCCGGGCGAAGCTTTGATGGGTGGGGGGTTGTGGGTGGCTCAAGGTTTGTGGGTTTGTGGGGCTCTGTGGCCATGGCTCTGGTCCTGTCCCGTTATGTGCAGCGTCATGTCAACGCCCAGCCGAGCGGAGCGAGACGAGTGTGGGTGCAGGGCTTCCGGCAAAAAGTTACTGGGCAAAGCAAAAACTCCGAAAGGATTTGTGTATGCGAAAAAATTTTACAAGCCATTAACAAAAATGTTGCGCCTCGGCATATGCCACATAAAATTCACTCAGCAGCAACAGAAGCAGCAGTGGCAACAATGGAGGAGTCACGAGACTAAGTCGGAAAACCAGGAAGTGCAAGGGAGATGGGAGTCCAGCATATTGATAGAGCTATTCGATTATGAAATACTCTTTCTATAAAAAAGAAATTTAATTCAATCTATACATAGATAAAGATTATGTAGCTAGCAGTATTATAGCTCTTATATTGAACTCCATTTTATTATGTCTATAAATTTGTGTGTTTTTATGAAGCATATAGTACCACATACTTGATCTTAAATGGTACATTATAGAATTATGAACTAACTAGAAACTTTCTTTTAATTTTTGTTTAAATTTGTGATTATTTATATTATCAATTATATTATTCTTTAATGTCTTAAAAGAAACATAAAATTATACAAATATTTTTTAACGAACCAATATCCTGTATTATCCTTAGTAAGGGCATTCTAAGGACCGAAATAGAAAGAGAGGGACAGGAATACCCTGAAAAAGATGGAAAGAGAGCAAGTCGAATGCCAAAATGTGCAATGCTAGCGATCTTGGCGCCGCTGCGTCCATTGCGGGTGATGGTCCGAGGAACGGGTGGGGACAGTGGGTGGGTACCGGAGGTGGGGGAGGAAGCGCCTGCCGGAAACAGGAAAAACAAACAAGGGAATGTTATGGAAGGAAGAAGGCAGAAAGAACCACAACAACAACAAAAACAACAACAAAAAGCGCATAAAAATAAAGCTGCGATACGAAAAGGCATGTAGGAAACAACACTAGCGGAAAAAACAACAGCAACGACGCGTCGGCACGGACACCGCCAACAACAACAACAATTGCTGGAAAACTCGCGCCTGTCGTGGAAAATGATAAATTTAAACGCAGTGACATGACAAATCGCCGCTCATTTGTATTAATCAGAAGAAAACAGCGAAAAAGAAAGAGGAATGTGGAGAAAGTCGGCACTAACCCTTTGCCTTGCTCCCTAACTGATGTTGCAATTATTGTTTTATGGCTTGCTTGGGCTTAGCCCGTCGCCCCTCAGCTCCCAAAATAAATTTTTGGCGGAGGAGCAGAGTGCTACAGTTGCTGGCATTTGCATTGCACAACGTTATAATTTGAACAGAAGTTAATTTTGCGAGAAATTAAAATTCCTCGTTGCAATTGCAGCTGCAGCTTGGCTCGTTAAGGGGTGGCGGACGGTTCGGGGGCGCCCCGAGTGGGCCAAGTTCATTATGTGGGCCAGCAGCAGCACTTACTTCCGAGTGATTTATGCCCGACTCGAGCCAGCAGAAGCTGCCACAATGTCCGATTCCTTTGCAGTAGCCGCTATGTGCTCATGTTGCCGCTGCTCCTGGCACTCCATTCCATTTGCCGTTATCTGGCTGCTGTCAGCATGTGTCAATTTAATAAATAAACAAACAAGAACAATGATAAAGCGACAGGGGCGGGCAGGAAGCCAGAGGCGGGGCTTGGGCAGCGTCGAAGGAAATGGGAGCGAGACGCACAAAGACATGTGAGGGAGTTCTCTCTCTCACTGTGAGTGACTTCAAAAAATGAAATGAAATAATTCCAAAAACATGAACTGAAAACGGAAACGGAAACGGGCAAGTGTCAAATGAAGAAACATGCCCCGGACAAAAGGACTTGCCAACAGACGTACACACACACTTACACACAGAGGTATATATAAAAACAAGAAAGAGAAGTGAAAACACACACAGAAATACACTTGAATAAAAATCATTCTTTAAATAAAAACTTTTCTTTCAATTTATTAATTATTCATATTAAAAGATACTGAGGTATTTTCCAAATATAAAGAATAAAGTAATAATAGGAAAGAGAATCCTTCTTAATACCTCTATCTCCTTTATATATTAAGAAATTCTTAAGCTCCCAACATTTTTTCCCAGTGCCCTCAGCAAGTAATATTTGTGATTAATTTGGCTTGCTTTATTCTTGGTTTATTTTCGCTCATTTTTTTGGTCGGCTGGTCAGCGCGTGCAGCAAAATATTACGCAAACGGATCCTGCAGGACGAACGGGCGGCTGGGCAGGATTTTGGGCAACGTGAACGTCATCAACATCGTCCATCGAACGTGAGCTGTCAACAACTTCTGTGTGCGAGCGATGGGACCATTGTTGTTGCTTCTTCTCCGGACTCCACGAAGTCATCAGCCGCAGCCATTGCCCCCCTGGAACACAGAACCCATCCCAAGCCCCTAAAAGCCACCACCCAACCCCCACCATCACCCCGCAATGTTGACTTTTGCTCGAGTAACGAAATTAAATCGATGTCGAGCAAATGCCAATGCAGCTGGCGGAAAGTGCTTAAAGCGAAGCAACTGCTGAAATAACCCGAAAATTAAATCCCGACCAAGTTTGTGATAAATTTGCTTATGCCGGCAACTTAATGGAGAGTTTGCCGGCGAGTTGGCATTTTGCTATTTTCCTTTTTTCCGCTCGGACCGCAGACGGCAGCCGGAAACCGGAGAACTAAAAGTCAACAGAAAGCCATAGGTAGCCAGCGCCAAGAAGTGCGCAAGGCTTAGCAGCAAATCACTGAGCAGTGTGAAAAGAGCGAGATGGAGTGTAGCTGCTTGAAAGGATTTCGCAGCAACAACTGGCAAGTAAGACAAGATTTTGCAGTTGTCTAATAAAGCTTAGTGCCAAGTCCCAGAATTCAAATGAAACCAAGTCGAAGAAAGGAGTCTTAATTGTGGTATTTGCTAGCTTTCTTGGAGAGACAGGACTCTGCTTTAAAAGGACTTTAAGCCAGATGACTTTGAGTGTCCGAGAGGAATCACACGGCTCATTAGTCAGTCACTGACCCGCATTTCGATCAAGGAACCCTTAGCTTTCCAGCCCAAGATCGGTTGGAAAAATTTGCCAGGAGCCGGAATCTGATAGGATGGCATCACTGGGCTAAGCTCCTCTCAACCTTTCCCCGTTGGAGTTTTTGGTGAGAAAAATATTTAATTTTCATTAAAAATGTCGCTGCAATTGCAGCCATGCCACCGGCATTCATTGCAATGCACTATGGGGTTTTTGACCAGTTTTTGTGGCATTAATTAATAACTCGATCAGTTTTGAAGATATCGACATGAAACTTTACCAATCATCATTATTTGTCCCTAGGCACATATAGTATGAAAATCGTTCGGATCAGGAATCTATATCCTATAGCTCCCATAGGAACGATCGGGTAAAAGTAAAGATAAATTAATGAAATTTAAGGAGCTTATATTTGTTGCTATTTTAACACGATATAGCAATTTTGAACAAAATCGGACAACGCTTTCCCTAGGAACCAAAATAACCATAATACCGGAAATCAGTGTTTTTCCATACAAACAGCTACCAAATTGGCTCTGAAAACAGTGAGGTTATCTGAGAAAAATTCAAATTGCAACAAAAGTGCGGAAAAGTGCACGATAAGACTAACTGCTTTTTGCTCACAATTGACAACGCTACAACATACACTTGGACGCATTGAAAACTAATGCGAACTTCTATTTCAAAACTCTTCCCAAAGTTTAAATTTGTTTCTCAAAATTCAGCTTAAGGTGCATTTATAAAATGACAAAATGTCAGTATAAACACGCACAATTTAAACAATTAATACCTTTAACATGTAGTTAAAACCTGTGAAATCAGTGTCCATTAGTTTTTTCCTTTGCAAATTGTGTCTTACACGAATAGTTTAATTTCAAAGATCACTTCGTAAAAATTACAAAATTAGCAGACGCGCTTTCGGATGCAACAGCTGACTTTACAGCTCTGTTGCTAACATATGCTGTTAAGTATTAACATTTTGAGTATGAGGCATAACAGTTCGATGTTTTGTTAATACAATCCCACTATTTTTTTTTTAATTTAAGAACTTTTAAAAAATGACTAAATGCCACATAAAGTGGTCAAAAACCCCATAGTGCAATGGCGTAATGTAAAAATATAATTTGCATATTAATACTCCAAGGGTGGCGGCTTTATGGGTGTGAGTTTCTTATTTTTGTACTTTTTGTAGAGGGTATCAGGATTTTTTAGTAGCAGTTGGTGTCGTAGAAAGAGGTACGTACAAGTTCAAGCTTTTATAGCTGTATTTATTAACTCTTTGAATGAATATGCATGCCACAGAAAAAAAAGGAAGTTCTTATATTTTAAAATACATTTTAAAACCACTACAAGTCTAAAAGATGGCTTTGGAATTCTGGTTGCCAATTTCAAACCAATTTGTTTAAAACCATGATAGAATTATACAAGGTAGTCCACTCGACTGCCGAAGTCGTTCGGGTTTTGGTCCATTAATGTCAGTGCATGGCCTACTTGTCGAACTGAAAGGTTGTGTGTGGACGGTTTTTTTTTCAGAGCTTTAACCCTTAAGTGGCCAAGAAAAAAAATTACATTTACATACGTAGATGAGGTTTCGCATGGAGGTCTGATGAAACCATCATCGACATTTAAAAACAAAATAAATCAACTCGAATTTATATTTATTATTTTATTATATGTATTATTATTTATTATTTATTTTAAGATACGCATATACTTTGGAATTAAGAGCTTAAACAAGAGAATGGCTGTTAAACAACAAAAACAAAGAATTATGTCAAATTCAAAACTTATAAATATAAAATTATAAACAATACAACTCTTGTCATAACTAAGGAAACTTTTAGCCCCATGCACCGTGTACGGGTTAATCGAAGCACTATGTTGCCATTTCACTCACACTAACTATTGAATGCTATTTCACTCGCACTTACATCAGGGGACTATGATTTTGCCGAGTGGACTACCTTGTATAATTCTATCATGGTTTAAAACTATAAGCTTATTTTACTATCATCTTCAACTGATTAGATTAGATAATTTACAAAAAGATGCCATCTATTATTTACTTTAATATGCTGCAGTTCAAAACATAGATTTAGACCATCATGAATTGGTTGAAGCCCACCTCCAGATGCATTTCTCTTATTTACTTTGAATCAAGAATCTGAGCAGCATCCCTTATTTCCACTCCACACTCTCTAATTTCGCGCTCACGCCTGTTGTCCTGTTAAAATGTGTAGAGCCTCGGCACAGTGGCGCAAAACGGCAGTCCCCACCCACACAGCATCCCTCTCTCAACCCTTTCGCCACCCCTTGTGACCACTTGTAAGCGCACCTGAGCGGCAGGGCAGCCGTCAGTTTGCCGTCAAGCGCCGACTGCCATTTAAATTGTGCACGCCGCAGAATGAGAAAAAGTTTCAAATACTTTTCGCCACATGTGGACACTTGTACGGGGTGCAAAAAAAAAAACCAGAGGGAGGTGGGGCAAGAGGGGGCTATACAAGTGTCGCGGCGGAGTGCAACGACTTCTGCCGCTGTGACAGTCCAAAACAATTTGGGGATGAATTAATTTCAGCCAGCGCCCCGCAGTAGGCAACACTTTTTCGCCTTTTTTTCTGCACTCGTGTGTGCGTTGCAAAGTGAATTTGCCATCAGCCTAATCTCAGACGGGCCAGAACCTCCTTTTTTCCCGTTTCCCCACCCCTTTTCACCTGGGCCACCTGACCCACCTCTTGCGGGGCCAACGAACGACTTCATCGCACTTAGTTAAATGAGAAAGGGCAACAAATGAGCAAAAATGTTCGCGCTTCCTGTTGTGCGGCACGTGTGTGTGTGTGCTAAGGGTAAGGATGTACAGAGGTGTAAAGAGGTGTACGGAGGTGGCGGGGCTACAGTGGAGCTTGTCTGCTCGCCAGGTGGAAAGCACTTAACCGCGGTAAAGCTGCAGGCTGCATCCCAGTGATGCCGCACATTTAGAGATTTTTGAATTGGCCACTAAGAATGGGAAAAGCTTACTTTTATAAATTATAATAAGTTTTTAATTATTAAAATTATTGAAACATTTATAAACATAAAATAAAACACTAAAATATGGATTACATAACAAGAAGATTAATATGGTAATCATTAACTAATATTTGTTAAACTTCAAAGACCACTTTAAGATACAACATTGTAATTGTAGTTGTAAACCAAACACCTAAATCCATCTTAAAATTTATTTTAAATATTGTTCTATGTAAAATTATGTCAAATATTTCAATTTACTCTTTTTATTATCAACTAATAGCCACTAAAATGTCTAGAAAGACAGCCTTGCTGCATATCTCCACAGATGCGAGATGCAATGTTCCGTTTCTGGGAGCGGGTTGAGCAGTCGCGACCCTTGGAGGGTTGACTTGTCGCCACCGGCTGGTTGATTATGCTGCATAATAAAAGGGAAATGCCACCAGGCCACTTGCCGCCCTTTCTCACAATTATTTTTTTGTTTGTTTTCATTCGTAAATATCGCTTTTCATCGGTTTCTATCGCATAAAAAGCGAAAAACATTCCCATGCCCGTTCCCGTTCCAACCCTGAACTTTGGTTTGCGGTCGCCGTGTGCCTTCTGCGCTGCACGAAATAAGAGTGGGGAAAATGGGAAAAGGGAAAAAGCGAAAAGCGCTAACGGAAAATGTTCGACGGTCGGTGAGCCAGTCGAGCGGAGCGGTGAGTCAAAAATTTTAGCCGGCATTGGCATCGCTCCCTCCCAGCAACTAACCCTCCTACAAATACTCCCTCCCTTTAGTTTACACAAAGAAAAAGGTTATCTTAATTTGTTTAAACCATTTTGATCTTTAATATAGGTATTTTATAAACAGTACTCATTGTTTACATTCATTGTTTTCTAACCATATTTTAATTTTTATCAATTCTTTTTGTTTATAATTGTGGATATATGTTTTTTTCTCAGTGCACCTCCCTATATTTCGCTGGTGACGTCGGCAACGGCGCGCAAACGCAAAACCCGCTCAGGCGTGAATCGCTGGCGACGACCCCGGCCACCCTGCCGCCACCGCCCTCATGTTTCTGGCCTGTTTACACTGGCGAGGCTTGTCTAGCATAAAGTTACCTTCTTGGCTGCCATTTGGAGATTCATTTCGCCGAGTCTTAGATACATATTCAATTTTATGCTTGGCATGTGCCGCCAAGGTAAACTTTGGCCCGGCGTCTGGCGCGGATTCAGATTCAGAATCAGACTCGGCTTCGGATTCGGATTGCGGGGCAGATTCAGAATCAGAGACAGGGACAGGGACAGCGGAGACGGACTCGAGTACAGTTGCCGATTCCAATTCCGGTGCAGATCCGACTTTGCCCGCTGATTACTTGACATATGTTGGCGCTGTTTGCTTTGTGCGGCGGCGTGTAAAACTGTTTTGGTTACCTCCGACTCGTCCCTGGCTTTTTTGGGGCCCGCCGAAGGTTAATTTCGGCCAAGCTCGTAAAGTGCGTCCCCCTCGGGGGGAGTCACGGTTCTGGTTCTGGCGAAACTTGACAGCTGTGTGATAAATGAAGCGCATGAACGACACAAAATGCAACAGCAGCGGCAGCATCGGAAGACGCAGCAGCAGCAACAGCAGCAGCAGGGACAGCGACAAAATAGCAACAACACCCCCCAGCTTGACCTAGGCCATCAGCCCCGCGAAATGGCCAAAATCCCTCCCTTTTTCCATTCCCAACCTACCCCCCCTCCACCATCTTTGGCAAGTTTGTAACAAAATTTACTAATTTAATTTTTGCAATTTGGTTGAGTTTTCGCTTGCTCTCTTGCCACTCTTCCACGGTGGTACCTTTGCATATAGGGCAGCCACTCCGCTCTGCAGTTCATCCCCTAGCCTGGTGCTTACCCCATGCGCCTCAACCCAACCCGCTCTAGGATGCTGGCAACGTGCTGCCAGTGGCACTTGCAGCGTTTCGCGACTGTTGCAAGTGGCACGTTTCACGTGCTGAATGCCGGGGCCACCGACATAAACTACACAGCCAGAAAAACTAACTTAAAATAGATAACTATAGCAAAATGAATACATTTTTCACTAATCTCCTTTTTTATTTGTTAGTTGATGTATTTATTTTAATTTTATTTAGAGTTAAGTTATGTAGATTTATTCAAATGATTTCAAAATTTCCCATTGTCATATCATTGAATTATGTTAATTCGTATTTTCGGCTGCCTAAAACGAGTCATTGATTAATGGGCAACATGGAATTAAATTCTAATTACCCAGTTTTATTATTTGTTAAGTGACCACAGGTTATGACGGAAATGTGTAGTTTAATGTGCCAGTAATTGCGTTTAATCAAAACCATTGCTCTTTATTCAAATTTCAACTAGTTTGTTTTTCTGATTACGACTTTAAAAATTTACCAAAATAATTTCCTCTCCTTATCTCGATCCAATTTCTTTCAATGTATGCCAGTGCCGTCATCGTGGCAACTAATGTTGCATTATTAAGTTTTGAACTTTGTTGTGAGGCGACATCGTGCATCCGGCCAACAAGGACAACAAGAACGACAACGGCAGCAGGAGCGACATCCTTTTGCCTCATTGCTCGGAAGATGCAGCTGAAGGTGTCAATGCCGTATATTCGTTCGTACATATAGAGTGTGTACCTTGTTAGATCATTAAGAGTTCATTAGTCATTAAGTATGCCAGCGAATGTCACTGCAGCTGTTGTCTACTCCGCAACGCCCACTCGGCCTCCTCCAGCTCCTTCCTTGGGCGACAGCCTCGGAATATATGAAATTCCATTTGATTTTAATGGGAAATTTGTTGGGTAAGCACACCGCTTAGGGGAAGTGGGGCCCAGAGGGTCGGTCGCGTTGGCATGCTTCAAAAATCTTGGCAGTTAATAGACACCTGACTGCCGCCGCTCATGTGGAAGGCCCGATAGGAGCCCTGCCTCAGTCCCGACCATGCGAGTGGCCCGGCTTATCGCTGCCGGAAAATGGGTTAACAGGGTGCTCTACTCGGGGGCAGCCACCTTAAATTAGCCTGGGATTGAAAAACAGCAACTGGGGCCATAAAAATCCCAGTTACTCTCAGTTGCTTTAACTGTTTTACGACCATCGAAATGCGTGCGGGTCCCAAAAACGGTTAATTAAATGTTGTCTCCTTAACAACAGGGTGTGTATTTCGTATGGTTGTGCGCCGGCGGAGGGGTGTAGGTTTTCTGGGGCCACTTGAGCGTGAAAACTAATTGCAGACCGGAGCCAAGACGAGAACGTATTCGGATTACCCACTCGAAAGGAGGTTGGACGCGGAGCCAGCCAAGCGTTGGACGCGACATAATCACAATAGCACTAGGGGCTGAACAGACAATCAGAGTCAAGAACCGTACTGTTCACGGCGAAGCAAATGTATTCGAGTGTAAATAAACATTAACTGGTTGATTCTCAAATATCAATGTTATTTAAAGACAAGAAAGGTGACCAGGTATAAGACACTGTTTCATCTGAACCTAATTTTTCTTAGGTTATTCTTTGATTTTAAACAGTTTGGTTTCATTGTCTTGACACTAATCTCTCTTTGTCTACATGTTTTTTTATAGCACAAAACCCACCTTCCTTACCTGGATTACCAATGAAAAAGTATACGTACTAGTAAAGACTTCACTCACTGAGAATATTCACTACTAGTTTTAAGAATTGTAAAAGTTCTAATAATGTAGTCTGGAAACCTCTGAAGGTCTATCAATAGGTATATTTCCATGTATCACCTCATATCACGTAGCATGACTCTGCAACATTTTCTCCTCCCACATTGTACCAGCCATAATTTCCACTCAGAGCCAGCAACACACTCAAACCGGATCAAGCCTCTCCACTGGTTTAGCTCGTGAAAAAACGTAAACACAACACGTTTGATGGCTATAAAGCTGGCCAAGGGGTTTGAGCCTGTTGGCATAGGTCGCTCGGCAGCACTCGACAACCAAGCACGAAGTCCCAAGCCGAACTGGCAGCTAGTGTCTCCGTTCTCGGACTGTGACTGAACACTCAGTTTATTTCGAGACATCGTGCGGATCGGACGTCTGGAGCTGCGGTTCACGCGATTCGTCGTCTGCAGGGGAACCAGTGACTAGTGGCCAGTGAACAGTGACCAGTGACCAGTGCCCTGAGTTGCGACTCGTGAACAGTGACCGAGAATTGTTGCACACGGAATCGCATAAATATTGAAAAGGTATATAAGCCCCCTGGTAAACAAAGTGATCTGAGTGTGAGTGTGTTTCTGGAGTCACGTGTAAGCGGATGCTTTTGATTCCCATCCTGATTGTTTGTTGGTTTTGTTGCTGGCAAGTGTACCGAGTGCTATACTGTATCCATATATATATATCTGCCGTATATGTAAGTGCGGAGGTGCCGGGAAACACTTTGACACACTTTTACTTCGTGCCCAACTCCTGGCCATCGGTTATGGCGTGTCCTCGAAAAAGTTACAACTACTGGCACGGCGCTGGGAAAGGAGCCAGCAAGGACGAGAAAATCTCGACTGAAAGAATGAAACGCTGTTGTCATTGTCGTCGTTCGCCTTTGGCTCATCAATAAAAATTTCCTTGACATTTTATGGGCCAAAGGATTGCGAGCGCAGTTTACTGACTCCTTTCGCCGGGATGGCCAATATATTAAATGCGACAACGGATTAAACGCTCGGTTGCCCTTTTTATGTCCGCTTATATTTATGGACAATTATTTAAAAAATTGCCCTTCTCCGCTACGAAAGTTCACACACATTTATGGTCTGTGAATGTTTTATGGGGCTCCTCCGAAGCAATTGGCGGTTGCTCCTCCTGGGAGCCACTTGCTCGGCGGCAGTGGGAAATTTAATTAAGCCTCCGCGCGATTGTTTATAAATTCATGTTAATGATATTTGGACAGCCACCCCCATCCGAAAAGTATCTGCAATTACGCGGAATTCCGCTGCCAAAGTTGTGAGAATTTTGCGCTAATTGTTTTCCGCGGAGCAGCCAGGCTCAATCGTCGCCAGCTGTGCGGCAAAGGACCTCCATTCAGGCGAGTCTGGGTCTTCCCCTCGGTTTTGATATGCAAATGGCCTTAAATTCCACACTCGAATTGAAATGGAATTGCCTCAAAGTTTTCGCTTTCCCCCCCGAGAAACAGCTGAAAAACAGTTGCCAGGCGGCACGTGCGGCGCACTCGTTTAATTTTAAATGCCAAACATTTTTATTAATGGTTATTGCCGTGAGTGGCAAAAGTGCCGGAGTCGGTGTAATAATCGAAGATTGTTTTGCCATTACGGGAAGTGCGCTCCAGAACTTAAAGTCACTGCCAGGCCAGTGGGAATTTGTTACGCGAGCAGAGATTGAATCATCATCAGGACGCGCATCAATGAGACATTCATTTAAATATTTTGACAAACTTTGACGACATTTCGCGCAATTTCGAAGCGATGTGTGTGCGATCCATCCTTGTTCTATCCTTCCGATGTGTGAGCTTGGGAGTTTGCCTCGGCATTTATATCAATTTCTTTATTCCTCCCGGCTTTCCACTGCCTGCCTGCAGTTTGGCAACGGGAGAAGTCTCCTGGCCCGCCCCTGCTCTAGGAAATTTATGTACGCGTTTTATGGCTGTGGGGCTCGTAAATAAGAAAAATGTTGCAGCAGCGCCAGGATATCGGGATTTTATCCCTAGCACATGTGGCGGCAAGTTAGAGAGCCTTCGCCAGCCTGGCATCCAATCAGCATTTCCCTGGAAAATAGCAGAGGACGAAAATTATTTCATATTTCACATGACATTCGGCCCCGAGTAACTGCCTCAAATGGCACATTTAATATTTGATTTGTTTATTCGATTGCGTTGCTACAGTGTCCTTGACAGCAGAGTCGTCCTGCATTTCGCAATCGGAGTCAAGATTCGGCTTGCCGTTGTCGGAAATCGAATTAAAAATTTGTTTGCAAATCGAATTGGTTTCCACAATCCCAAGGAAATGTCTGAGAATTACCTACATATCTGGAAATGAAAATGAATGAAAATGTTTAGAATTGCGAAATTGTGAAAATGGAGAATGAGTAAGTGAGTGAGGCCGAGCGAGAAGCACGCACACATGGCCAGAGGAGCGTGCAATGGGGCAGCGGGAGTGGGCGCTGCGAGGGGCGGAAGTGAGAGGGCCAAATTAGTTTGTAGAGTCTAGAGTGGACCAAAAAACAAAGCCTAGTTCGTTAAACTCGCCCGTTTATGAATTTATACACACACACACACACACATACACACATGCTGATTTTACCTTTTGTTGTTGCCGTGGCTAGCCAAGCAGAACGCCGCAGTCGCAGTTGGCGTCGATGTCGGCGTCGACGTTGCGTTGGATTTTATTCAGTTTTCGGTTTAGTTTTCATCCTGCATTTTATGCACAGCAAAAAAGTAAAGCAATATTTGGGTTTTTTTTTTAAATTGATAGAAAAACTGTTTATTAACCATTTGAAATTGTTTTTAAATCAGCTATTTTAAAGACCTAACTTATGTAATGTAGTTATATTCAGCATATTAATTCTTTAATAATAAATAAAAAATTATGTCCCTCTTTTCAAAAGAAATATTGTGAGATCTAGATTGTATTCTATAAAGACTTGAATTTTTTTATGCGTAAATAATTGATAAAACATTAAATTGAAATTAAATTAAATATCCATAAAAAGCCCTAAAGCTATATCGCTACTTTGATTACTCTTTTTCTCTCTCTGTGAGTGGCGCAACTTGGGAAAAGCAACAGAAATTTCCACCCCGCCTGCTAATGCTGTTTGTGCTGCTGCTTCTGCTGCTGTTGCTGCAATTGCCCCTGATATTGCATCAACAAATGGAGCTGTAGAACAGAACCTGCTCTCCGATCCAACCCCCTGGCATTTTCTTGTTTTGTGAACCAAATTTGAATATTAAAACAGAATTAGCCAAGTGCGGCAAGTGCAGTCCGTGGCACTCCGCCTCGTTTTTCGTTCACCGGAAACGGAAATGCGCCGGGTCGGGGGTTGTGTATCGGAGAGGTCGGAGGACGGGGCTCCTCGCTTGCATGGACAGGGCAATTAATGGGAATTATTGATATGCACAGATGTCCGGACAGTCCTTGAGTCCTTGAGTCAATAACTGTCCTACTCTAGTTGGCCAATTTCCCGGGAATTTCCTTCGCTTTTCCTTTTCTTTGAATGCGGCCAAGAGTGCTTTCCGCGAAATCGATTGCACTTTGCGGAAAAGAGTTGCAACACGCAATTAAAGACGGCTTAGTGGGCCTGGGCCCCCGCAATTTGCATATTGAATATGGGCAATTGGAAATCGTTTTATATCACTCGGTTTTCTTTCCTTGATTCCCTCTACACTCCAAGCCTCTGGCTCTAATGAGCTGCTTCACTCCACGAGGGTGTTGAAATCTGATAATTGGAAATCTAAGCTAGCCACCGTGAAGAGATTGCAAAAACAAACAAGTAAATAAACAAACAAGCAAACATACAGACGGGGGCCAATATATAAGCTGAACGGCGCTAAAAAGCAGAACAAGAAGCCGAGCCAAATGGAAATGGAAAACAAAAAGTGAGCAGTAACCGTTAGAATGGCACCTGCCACAGCGTCTGCGGCTAAAATTTCAAATTTCCATTTAGAAAAACACCACAACCAGATGCAAATAAAAACAAATTTGTGTGTATGGCCGTGTGGCAGCTGCATGCGCAACTTTTCCATTGTGTGCTCCTAGTTTATTCTGAATATATTCCTCATATTTTTGCCGAATTTTCCGCCCTCCAAGCCACCTTCTCGCACTCTCGCACTCCCCAACTTTTCATTTCGGATATTTGTTTTCATTTTTTCCACTAGGCGCAAATTAATTAAATGCACTCGACTGTGATTTATGCAATCCTGAGAGGGGTCCCGACTGCCAAAGGGAGTTTCGGAGCTAGGGCCTCGACCCTTCTCGGGCAGATAAGCCAGGGAACAGTAGCTGCTGCAATTAGGCGGCAAAATCAGGGCAGGGGTTTTCCACTTGAAGCTAATGTGCAAGCCAGTCAGCTCACCGCAGGCGGGCACTGATCTCCCCTGATGTGCCTGGCATTTAAAAGCCAAATCCACTTAAGATTAACTTATCACAACGTTGCCCCCTCTGCTATATGCTGCTGCTTCTATACCCTTTGTTTGCAGAGCTGGGAGCGTTATGCTGTCATTCTTATATTCATGAGTGTATTTGGTTACGGACTAGCAACAAATTGAAATTGTTCTGAGGCTTAGTATTCACTGCAATTTATATCGTTAGATGATTATTGCACGAACTGTGAACGTTTGTGTTTTATAAAGTACGGTTTAAATCACAATAGTGAGCTCCTAATTAATAATTCAAAGCTATCTTTTATTGGTAATAACTCAGCTTGATTTTAATCGGATTGTGAATTAATGGAATAAACACCGTACACAATAATGTGTGTGTTTGACATTAGTTATTGTGTGTGTTGTTCTCATTACTTATTTGAAATTAGTTTATATTATTTGATCAATTCTGATAGCTTTTAATCTTTTAATATTAATTTTTAGCAAACAAAAGCAACCTCTTTCCACAAGTACCCTTTTGGCATCCGATTGACGGGTATCTTGCGAGTCGAGCTTTTAGTTTCGATTGTTTACGACCATCAAATTCAACTTAAAGTCAAATATCCAATAATTTTCAGCTTAAAAATTCATTAGATACAAATCGGCGTACCCAAATCAAAGGCCCAAAGCCACAATGGACCCCTCAAAGGCGGCCGAAATGATTTACTTACAGCCGAGATTGGGTCTCGCCCTGACCCTGGCTCCCATCTCCTGGCTAATTTCGCACTAATTGATTTCTTTTCGGGGCCGAGACGAGAGACGAGATGGCCGAAAGAGCTTTAATTGAGCGACTCCGCCTCTCCTCGGACGGCTGTCAGATGATTTCTTCCGAGCTTGACACGCGTTGACAGTGGGGCCCGGCACACATAGTTTTTGTTGGCTTTGTGTCTCTGGCAAATCGAAAACTAAGCGCAGTCAAAGTCTCATTAGCTGATGACTTTGATGGTCGTGCCACGCCCCATTCCCTATTCCCCATTGTCGCACCCGAGTCGCGGCTCTGATTGGGTTTTAATGCGTTTTGGCAGCCAAACATTGTCCACGATTCGTTTACAGAAGTTTCATAATTTGTCGCTGCCTCTGATTGATGGCTCGTCGCGATCCGATCCCCCTTCGGTATCTCGGTGTCTTATTATTTTTGTGCCAGCTCATGGCTTGTCATCTTTGGCCATTACCCAAACGATGTGGCCTAAGCTCCCACAGATTCCGATCTTCAGCCAAGTCGCTTTCACATTTTCCACGCGCAATTTGCCACGCACTGCGAATGTGGAGGCACGTGTTGCAGAAACGCCTCCAGGTCGACCCTTGAACTGCCCAAGATTGCCTTCTTCCACACTGAAATTAACGGGTGGAACTATTCCGTTAGCAGTAGAGAAGTGGCCTCTATTGAGGGTAAAAAGTATTCTTAATTTATGTTTGGGAATTTAACATTTATGAGACTTTGAATGGTTGATCAAAGAAGGAGAGAATCAATCAAGATCAGAAGACCAAATTGATTAGAGTGTTTCCCAATTTTAAGTAGGGTTTAAATGATTATTAGATTTAGTCATTAATAACTGCAATATCAGATATAGAAACGATGTGATCTGAGTAATAAATACTTACAAGGTGGGACATTTGAGCCACTTTGAATTTATTATTGTTTTATTATTAAGAATCGATTGAAAAATGGGTTCTAGAATAAGAAAACGTCTATAAAAACCACAGTTTTATGTTGTATCTTTAGCAATTAAATTTCAGACATCGTTTTTTTTCCCAGTGCAGCCAATTTGAGAGGTGTCTTAATGGTCCTTTTGGGCAGCACATATCATTCGGTTAAGCCAAGAAACGGGCAGATAAATTTTGCACTTTGTTTGCCTGCCACGCCCACATTAATTAGCGGGGCTGTGGGGGGCGTTGAGAGGGTATTCCGCCAAGTGTGGATGTCTGAGGATGGCATGGCCCTTGTTGGAGTCTGCCAATGGATTCGGAATGCAATTTGCAGAGACGACGTGACTCCGAGGCCATCGGAGTGGGCTAAAGTGGCAGGTCACGCTGCTGGAGTCGACGAGATGGAGCTTGCCGCTCTGCTGCATGCACCTGTACAGAGACTACACAGGTACACAGGTACACATGTGGGCAATTTAATGCCCCACGCCCCCGCCTAGTTGCCTCTAAACTTGAAGCCAAATACAAAAGAGCTTCAGACAGACAGACAGACAAACAGCTTTCAGTCGACTCCATTTCAGGGCCCTCTTTCTTGGCCGTAAATTATATGAAAATGCAGCCAGGAAAGAGCAGAGAAGCGAGTCGAAATCGGCGTTTCAACGCTCCAGTTCCAGTTCCAGTTCACAGACATTGACACACTTCTGGCCCAGTGGATCACCGTACTCTCTGTACAGTGATCACCGATCACGTCTCGGATGTGTAGGAGCGGGCAGTGGAGCCTCCGTGGCAGCAACGTTCACATTTCTGGCTGCAATCTAATTAGCAGCGAGCGGCGTGCAACGTGCAGCGTGCAACGTGCAACGTGCAACTTGTAATGATCCGACAACTTCGTGCGGCTGCTGAATGCCAAAATGCCTCATCACAACTGGTTTTTCGTACCAAAGCCCAGAGAAGACCTCATTGCCTTCGCTTCGTTTCGGGGCCTCATAAATCTCCAATTGTCATTATTGTTTGTCCGTTTATTTAACTTTATTATTATTACGGGGCCCACGAAGGGGGCCCCTGGAAACCTGGAAACTTAAGCTGCTTAAGAGATTCCTGGGAATGCAGCAGAAAATTACCTGAAGAATGGATCTTCGGTGCGAGAAGATTCCCCGAGATGACTGCTAATGAGTCCAGACAGCCAAAGAAAGCGGCATCGTCATCTTTGCCTCCGACCCCCGAAAAAAATGAGGAAATACATATCCGAGGAAGTCACAAATCTGTGGCAATTATGTTAATTTGATTTGATGCCATTTACATTGCTTTCCCGGGCATTTCATGGCCAAATAAAATTTGTTGCCGCAATTGCATTAGCACAAGAACCGAATAAAAAAGCGGGCCAGCAATATACACGAAAAATGTGTTAAGGTCAGGAGCAGCAGGACCGAGGACAGGAGCAGGAGCAGGAGCAGGACCATCAGAAATGAGCGGAATAAAAAGATTGTTATGACAAAGAAAATGAAAATAAATGAGGCCGCAAATGCCGCGCAAGGGAAGGAAAGCGAGGGGGCGGAGTGCCCACAGATAAGCGAATCGTATACAAATGGTCAACTTAACTAAAACAATAACTACACCCGCCCTCCCCGGCCGGAGCGGAGGAGCAGAAGAATAACACTAAAATGAGCAAAAGAAAACCACCATAAAAGAAAAGCGAAAACAAAAGCCGACAAAAGCGGGCGCCAGTTGTAGGGAAAACAATGGGCAAGGGAAGTCGGAGGGGAGATGGCATGCGGGGAAAAGTCCCAAGGAAAGCCAGCGAACTGCAAATGTAAAATTAACAAGAAATCAATGCGAAAGCCAAAACAAACAAAAATCTGAGGAAAATCATGGGACCAAGAAAACGAAGACCGAAAGTCGAGACACCCTTCTATGGAAAACCTTAAGAGGTTCTTGAGGAATATGAGTGATTTCTCTATCAAAAATCTATTTTTGATTTATTTTTAAATATGAAATATGAGAACACAGATCACATATCTATTATATTTTTAATTTAGACAAGATCTTAAAGCTTATTTTATGAAATTGGTTGCAAAACTATTTGACAAATTAAGGCACCCCCATGGCGAGTGTATTAAAACCAAGCCGATGCGAAACTCAGTTGAAATGAAAGCCGAAAGAAGTCATAAATAAAAATTGAATGAAACGAATTTCAGTTGGTAGACGCTTTTGTTATTTCGCGGTTATCAATTCCAACGCACAGCTGGCCGCGAGCAGGCATCGCCGCTCTATAGATGGCATTAGCCAATGAGGCCCCCGTGCCCCTCCGAGCCTCGCATTGCCGGAGGCCACCCCCTGCTCCGTGCTCCATGCTCCAGCCGCCGGCTTCCCTGGCTAGTTTCCACATTCGAAGCGCTCCCACGCTCCACTGAACAGCTGTGCGGGAGACGGGGACCACGAGACGAGGGCCACGACGAAGATGTTGCTTGGCTGGCACATCAATTTGCGATTATGAAAGGCTGCCTGGCCAGCAGCCACAGCAGCAGCAGAAGCAGCTTCGGATGCTTCGGCAGCAGAAGAATGGCCAACTCTTTATTCAATCCGAGGAAATCTGAGCATTTAATGCGCAGCCAGCGCAGCAGAGTTAGCATCGTTAGCATCGTTCATCGTGGGGTCGAGAGGGTGCCACACCGAAAGAAATATATAATATAGTTGCCACAGAAGGACTTTGATCATTTTGATTATACAATTTTTTTTTTAACTATTGCTATTTAGAGAGTATTAAGGGATAGAGTTTGGGGTTAAATAAGTATTTTAGGGTCAATAATATATATTTTTTTACTCTTACTTGTTTATTAACAGTAATTTTCTTCTTCTAATTTATTTTGTCTTCTCAAAGTTAGTTTCTGTATAGTTTTATATTATATATTCACATTGCGGATTTAATTTTATATAATTAAGTAAAAGAATTACATTACTTATCAAGAAATGTCTGCATTAGCATTACTTCCACAAAACTATATATGAAATGTGTAGGAAAATTTGCCATGGAATTCCGATCTCCACTTATCAAATTGAAAATGATCCAATTTTTTTCTACTGTGCGGATCATTTTCCGCAGCTGCATTCGGCTATTCGGAATCATCTCCCAGCGGCCGGGCAACGTTTGGCATTTCTTTCGCCGGGGCAGGCGGCCTTCGCATTTAACAATCCATTCATGTGGCGGCTGTAGCTGTTGCCGTTGTTGCAGTTGCTGTTGTTGCTGTTGCGACTGCGCATTTATGAGACTCTGTTTGGTTAGATGTCGTTCGAGCGTCGACTCTTCTGCCCGATCACTGGAAAACTGGTTTTGGGCACGAGGTAGATCAGGCTAGCGGTTACCACGGTGACCTTTCTGCATCCCAGGGTAAATGCCATTCGATTCTCCCCGCCGTGGTTTTATAATATTTCGATGGCAAAGAGGTTTGCGCACAAGGAAGTTTGGCCAAAAATGTGCTTACATGTTGGTAATAAGCTTTAAAAGGCCCGCTCGATGCATGCAGCCACGTAATTAGCTAAGAGGGGCAAGTATTTCCTTCAAGCCGTAAATATTATACAAACTCATTTTGTTGGTAGGATTTTTTATTACCTTTTGTAACTGCATTAAATATATTTAAACCGAGAAATTACGATTTATAGAAATAAACTCTGCAGATCTTGTTTAATTGAAATCACACTTACTAATGGTGTTAGGTTAAATATATTTTTAAACATATTTTTACCTTTATTTATACGGAAATACAATCCACACCTACAGATTTCATTCACACCTCATTTTCTTTGTAATTGAAACCTTCGCTTCTTATTGTGTTCTCGTTTGCTTTTGTAGAAGAGCAACTGTATTTTAAAAGTGTGTTTAAGGGTATCCATGGCTTCGGCCTGCAAATTACCCCTTTTTATTTATTGTTTTTTCAATCGTTCTCCGTTTGTTTTTTGCCGGCTTGTACAGCTTGAACAACATGGCACAAAGCGATGCCTCTGTGAGTGGTTGTTGCTTGCATTTGGCATTTGTAGATGTAGTTGTTTTTGTAGTTGTCGTTCCGCTGCAGTGAAGCGCATCACCGCTGACGGCTGCCCCAGCCACTTCTTCTTCGTATTCTGCTGCTGCTGCTGCTGCTGCAGCCGCGTGCTGATTCTTATTTATGCCGCAGCACGCTCCCGCCCGCACCGCTCCAGAACCTCCTCTCCCTCCACAGATTAGTTGCAATCGGATCCGTCTTCCGTTGAGTTATGATTAAATGGCATTTCGTGCGAGTCCGCCAGAGTCCCCCGCTTTATGGCCCATCCGTGCTCTGCTGCGAAATAAAAGAAGTCCAAGTCTTGGAATGTTCGTTGCTGTTAATTTAACGCTAAATGAAGTGCGAAATTACAAAATAAAACACAACTCGATGTGAGGTTCGTTTGTTTTGGCTGTGAAAAATGAAATCGGTTCTTGTTTCTCCCCAGAACACCGCACAGCTTGACTCATTTCCCACCACGGCCCCGCCAACGCCAACGCCATCGTCATCTCCGCTCAATAAACATAACAAAGACTGAGCGATGAGTTTGCTTTCGGTGCGACGGATCCAGCATTATTTGAGTGCTCCGTTGTCGGGCGAAATTGGTTTTTTTGTGAATGCCTTTTAATTGTTCGGCCTCTGGGAATGTCATGGTATTGGTCTGGTCCGTTGGCCAGCGATCAGGGAGAAGGGATCCGAGGCAGCAGGTCTCTACGCCTCCCTGATTACACACGTGCGGCGGAAGTGACGGCACGACAAGCGGGGGAAATGCGAGCCTGATAAGCCATGCTGTTGACACAGGATCGCTCTACAGGTGCACTGTGGGAAAAACGTGCAGTTGGGTGTATTGAGTGTGACTAATGAGTCACAGATTCATAAAAAGAAAACAAATTTAAAAATAACGGAGTTCACTTTCCTACCAAGTATTTATTAGATTATATTTATCAAAATCTTATATTACTTTCCGTTAAAATGAACCTTACATATGTATAATTTACATTTGCACCCTCCTAATTCAATCGCTCTTGCTACTGAAACCCCATTCCGAGGACAGTTTCTCTCCGTGCAGGTAAACAGAGGCTAGGGTGCAAACAGCCCAAATTGACCGAGACAGAAACCTCAGAATCAGAAAGGGCCTAATGCGCATTTAATGCACTCCGAGTGATAACAGCACAGACACAGGTAGACAGCGACTGAGTCACCTGGTAATGACCAGCAATTGCCCAACAAAACGCTGCCATTCATGGCAAGTGCTGTCCAAACAATTTGCTGCGTCTATAAATAATTAATGCCCTCGGGCCAGACGACGGAGGAGAGGAGGCTGAGTCTGGGCCTGAGCGGCTGCCAATTATCAATTCAGCGAATTCAGGCTGCGACGCTCCTTTGCATTCCTCTGCGAGCATGGAACATTTCACTGGAAAAAATATGATTCAAAAGAGTTTATTTATTAAAATCATAAGCAGTTAATTATAATTTACATTAATATGAATATGTGGCTTTAAAGACTTTTTAGTGGAAACTCTGAATCCAGATATATTTATATTATTTACAAAGTTATAACACAGTCAGGTGATTGATTTCTCTCTCTGTTCCCATTGCGATGTCGGCTTGCGCTGAAATGTTAACCTCGGCCAGGGCATGAATATCGATGATGGCTCCCACTCCTGCTCCCACTTCCACTTGGGATCGCAGTCCTCGCATGATGAATCAACGATTGGCAGCGCCTCGTACCCTCTAACCCCGCGACCCGCCGTTGAGCCTGCCTGCGGCTTGATTGCTTCTTGGCCGCTTTGTGTGTGCCGGAATAATAAGCAGAAAATAATGCACTCCCTCCGGGGACTGCTCCCACTCCAAGGGCAATCAGTGTGATTTACTCGCATCCCAGCTCATCTGTGCGACCTGTGGCAGCTGCAGTTGTGACGGCCGGACCGGAGTTTCAAACATTTTTGCATAATTTATGCAATTTTAATTTCCAAAAGCTCGACCAGAGTCATCATTATCGCAGCGATGGCCAGAGATAGCTGGGTGCTGCGGGGGAGGTGGTAGAATTTGCACTTTTGCCTTTTATATTACTTTCCCAAAAATTATATCTGAGGTCGCACGAAACTTTGCCCTTCGTTCTGTGACCCTCCGCCGGGCCCGGCTCCTCGGCACCCTCCATGCCGCCTCAGTTGCCAGTTTGCATTCAATTTTGCGCCACAGCCCGTCGTTGTCATCGTCATGGCTGGCTAACAGTTTTCGCCATTGTTTCCCACCGGCACCCACTCCGCCCAAACGTCTATAACTGGGTGTTTGGTACACCTTTCTCTGTTTTGCGGGTTTATGGTCTATGGCCACGTAATTTACCGGCTTCTTTTTTTCACCGCCAGCACCACGACCACCACTACTCGTATTCGTATTCAGATTTGGATTTAGATTTTCTGTAGAATGCTTTTCGAAAAGTTCATTAGAAAGTGTTTTGTCTGATGCGGGGCCATGCACAGCACAAGCTACACTGAGGAAAGTTAGTTGTAAGGCAGCTTTATTAAAAGTGGTTTCGCTGTTGAGCATGACAAATGGGATTATCAGGGGTTTATCAAAGCTATAGGGTTTCTGTTATTATAATTCGTTTTTGAAAGTTTGTCAATTCCCTTAGTTTCTTGATTGACTTGGGAACTTGCTCTCTTTATCCTTGTTATGGTTCCAACACTTTTTTTTAGACAACACAACCCCCAGCATCTTGTGCTTCCTTGGTTCTAGCCTTAGGTCATGTTTGCTTTCCCTTTTTTTTTGGTAGCAATGTTGGCAAGTCAATTTGGCCACGAATCCACATCGATTTGCCTGTGGCCTGCGGCCAGTTGATCCCTGTTGAGTCCTGTTTGCAGGCATTCAGGTGCTAATTACACCGCACACCCCTGAGAGGATTTGCTATCTTGATTCAAGCGATGGCTCAAAGTGTTTTTGTATTAAAGTGCTTCCGTTGCTCACATTTGGCCGCTGTCGTGCTCGTTGTCAATGGTCGCTTAATTAGCTTTTGAACGCCGCGGAGGATGGATGCCGGGGGAAAGTGTAATTAATATTCAATATGTGAGTGAGCGCCACCCCATAGGCTAATTAATAGTGTTTGGCTTGACTGCTTACCCACTTTCGAATGGATATACAAACACACTTGCATGTGTGGTTGTTTGTGTCTGGTGGCACGCGAGGAGAACCGCAGCGGCCACAACAATCCCACACACACAGAGGCAGGCACACACGCATCCGAGCTGAACCTAACATCATTATCAAAATCACGCAAATATTTACCCAAATAATTTGTCAACTTGACACGAGAACTTAAACTTTAAGCGGCGGAGGCGATGCGAACAATGGCCAAGAGAGCCAGGAGCCGGGAGCCGGGAGCCGAGGGCCTTTTGTTCAGCTGTATTTCCGCCACCGCTCCAGGATATACACGAATATATACGATCCCTTTTGGCCGGGCATAAAAATCCAGTGAGGCGCGCATAATCCTTTATGAAATTTGTTTTCACCTTTCTGGCTGCTTGGCAGCCGCTTTCGGGGCACCTTTGGTGCGCCTTTGGCTGTTGGCCATAAAATTAAAATTTCTTTACAAGCATTAAACGCTAAATGAACCTGAAAATTACGCAAATCGTCAGTCCACACACAGAGCGGCAAAAGAACAACAAAGCAGCGATAAAAGAGCGCCAACACCTTGGCAGCAGGTGGAAATGAAAGTCGTGGAAAGTCGGGAAAATCGAGGAAACGAAACGTGGAGAGTGGAGAGTGGGGACTAGGAAATGGGAAATGGGGGTGAAGGCGTATGAGTTGACATTGACATTGCGGGGTCGAAGGGATGACAGAAAGCTTGGCGCGGATTGAGCGAATGAATCTGGCAACAGAATTTCACGGCTCACTGTGTCCTGGCACACCCTCTCTCACACACACGCACACACGCATCCTGTTGCCAAGTATTCGTGCGCACGTCAAATTATGACAGCCGCTAGATTAAGCGCAACCTGCCACCAAACACACCGCCCACTCGTATCAGGGGCCACTGCCTTTTTCGGGCCCACTCACAAATTTCGTTTCCACTAAATGCAAATACCTTTGCCGAAGGATAAGGGCAAAGGGTTCGCCTCAGCAGGTTGAACTTACACGGATGACTTGTTCTTGCCGCAGCGCAACCGAAGAGCCCAAAATATTCCCGAGCGGGGGAATATGCCCTTTAAAAAGGTTTAGCACTTGGGGGATGTGGAGTAAACCCTAACTATTTCATAACTTTAAAAATATCTTTATAGGTGCTTTGGGAATTCCTAACTTTAGTGACTTGACTCACAACGCTTTAAGTTTTTTTTTTTGTCTTTTAAAAATAAGGTTAATATGATTTAAACTTTGTTTTAATTACAATTTTAATTTGAAATTAGTGCAAAATTTAATTTATATATAATATTCAGTAAGATACAGTCTCATTTTTCTCTTATCTTTATTCTTAACTTCGAACTTTTTAACTTATTTCATTTTTCCTGATTATCCTTTATTATAATACAGTCCATAGTCATAGTTAAAGTTGTAGTTTTTCTTCCTTTTCTTTCTCTGCGTCCCTGAAGGATATCCAAACGTTTGCTAACCAACCCTGATTTCGGCTTTCTTCGGTTCGCTCAACTGGGGAGCGATGGCTCATAATTTGCTTATGCATTCGTACATGTGTCTGTCTCCGTGTGTTTGCGTCCTATGAATATAGATTTTTGTTTCCACCCACTGCGTTGGCACAAATATGCGTCCTGAGCCATCGGAAAACATGTTGTCCCTAAAAGCAAAGCACGCAGCAGAGCCAAACAGTGCTGACAAAAAATCCACTTACGGCATGGTATAGAATATATATAATTTTAAAGCTGAGACTACTCATTTTATATTGTATTCATTTTAATATTAGGACTAATGATCAACTCAAAGTATTTAACAATCTTATATTTTCATTCTTTATAATTCTGTAAGAATTTAAAAAATATTCTCAGCCATAGATGATATCTTCTCTTAACTGAATGATAAATTACAGTGATAAATCGATCCCTAAGAGGGATAAGTTGTCAGCACTGGCGAAAAGGAGCCAAAGTCTAAAGAGAAGAAAAACGCTGGCACAGAGGGACACATTTTTCGGCGGCGAGGGGTCTTGTTCTTTGGGGTGTGGCAACATAAAGGTGTTGACACATTTTGTGTTGATTCTTATTGGGCTCTAAGCCGATTTTTATTCCAGACGGAGGAAGGCACACCCACACACACACGCCGCCGAGTCTAATGGGATTGTCCTTGGTGGGCTGGGATTCTTTTTGGGCCTGCAATCAATTCTCATTTGGCTGCCTCTTTTGTGTTCTCTCCTCTTATTGCTCCTCCCAACTAACCCTAGTGCATTTTCTTTCTCTGCTGCTTTCAGGTAAGCCAAAAGTCTCAACACCTCACGGAGTGATAGTGATAGGATCGGATGGATCTGGGCCGTAGAACACTGGTACTTTCCGGTAAGTTGCCTCCAGAGCTCAAGTTGACAATACGCCTGGCCAGGTGTGCAGTGTAACGTAAAGTCTGGGCGAGTCGTTGCACCTGTGAGGGACAGGGGGATCAGAGGAATGTTAAAAAATATGAAAACCATTTTCGCCATGCCAAAGATGGGGGACACTTTTCGCTGGAAATTTTTTAGCTCGCTACTTAACGGCGCTCGCTCTGATAAATCTTAAATGGGGGAAAAGCTCCGAAGTATGGGTACGGCATAGTATAAATAAAACAAAATGAAAATCTAATTTAAAGCGAGACCAGGCAGCCGGGCGTCAATAATTGCCCCGAACTGAAATTATGCTGAAAGATTAAAGTCATTTATTATAATTTATTTATTTTTGTATTCTTGTTTTGTGCTCCGCTCCGGCGTTGTGCCGTTGCCATGCGCTCGTGTGGCTGCCAGACAGGATGCTGCTGGCAGGGGACAGAACAGGATGGGGGGTTGGTGGGCGGTAGTCCTTGGCAATTACTTTGAAGTGGCGCACTAGCCCAACTATGTACTCGCAGGGCCGTGGCGCCCCATTAAATTTGCCACACTTCATTGGCTCGCACAGAAATAATAATTTATTATTTAATTTCGCTCGGACAGCGGCGGTGGTGGAGGGCAACGGGGCGTGGCACGGGGAAGTTGGTTTAAAGTAATTAATTTCGGGAAGTGTCAAAGTTGCTGCATGGCCACGCCAAACTTTTCGTCTGGCCAAACAGGAGGATTGCGAAACGGGAGCTCGAGTGGATCCGGATGTGGCTGGGGGTCAGCCAAGTCAGCCTTTGGAAACCAATCGGGCACTGAAAAAAACATATTATATTCCCTGAAGCTTTCAAATTCTGGGAAACCAAGCTTGTTAACTCGATACTCTTAGATGTTTGCAATGCTTTGTTTTACTAATTAATCATTAACTTTACATCGTTTTCTGCACTAGACAATTCGAAGAGCGTGTACAAATTAACGAAATATAAATTATAAATTAGCTAAATGGTTAAGAGCGTTTACGAGGCCCTGAAAGGTTTAAAGCGTGCATTGGGGAATTTTAAGGCAAGAATTTCCTGGAATTTCTTCTGCTTGTTTTCCGGACATCTGCCGTTTCCCTCCGGATCGGGTCAGCTCATCTGCAGCTCCTTAGCTTGCTGCTCGTCCTGACCTCGCCTCCGGCAACGGCAGCAGCAGCAAGTTAATTTCCCTTTGCGATTGGCCCGTGGACAGTGTCCATAACGAGAGCGAAATAAATAAATTAAAAAAATTTAAATTAATTTTGAATATGCCTGGAACCCGCTAGCCCCGTAATTCATCATCTTCAAAGCTGCAATTAGCCTTTAATTTACGATGTGCCGCGTCCCCGAATATGTTTCAAATGTATTTAGGCTGCCGGGTAGCCGGGAATGCCCCATAAATTAAGGGGTCCCTTTTTGCTCTCTTTTATCTTAATGCCTCGCCTTGGCGCACAATCATTTGAATGCGTAAATTCTCGTAAGGTATTTTGTGTAGCATTTTATTGCATACTTAGGACTGGGCGGACTCCCTCCCGGCCGCCTCGGTCGGGCCGGCCATTATTCAAGGTAATTGAATTTGAGTCGAATGGCAGACGGGCGGACTGGTGGACTGGCGGACTGGGGCGAGGCAAATCGAAGTCGAAGGCTGACAGCCGAAGCCTGACGACAGTCGAGGCAGGCAGAAACCGCAGAAGGAATGGCCATAACCGAGCCAAATCCAAACAAATAAACGCTTGACCCACTCCGGCCAACAATGAGCAATGTGCCAAATGAACGGCCAAAGTTCAGCCTCAGCCGAAGCTGGAGCTGAGCTCGCCGAAAACATTTTAAATGCAAATGAAGTGGCGCACTTGGGAAGCCGTCAGCTGGAGCGAAAGAGTGGAGCGACTAGGACACGGAGACGGGGCCACGTTGAGAATGGCTGATAAATTAGGGAGCCCGGCACCCTGGCTCGATTTTAATAAACTTCAAGCTGGAAAAGCAGCGCCAGCTCAAAGTATGTCAAAAACTGCCTAAAAGCAAAAACAGCCCCAACTCCTCTTCTCGCGCCACTCAATCAGCCCTCGAGCGTCGCCCCCTTGAAATGGCAAAGTTTCGGCGGCGGGATTCAAAATGTATTTTTATGATAAAAAATGTTTAAAAACAATTTCCTCCTGTCTCCCCCTCGGAGCCCTCGAAGCCCTCGAAGCCCTCTCGAAGCAAAGTGTCCGAGCAAAGCGCTTATGGCTTTTGACTGGACCCCAAAACAATCCGGCAAATTGAAATACTCGTAAATAATAATCAGTGGCCACCGCCGGACTGATATCTCCTGGCTGCTCGCGGGATGGGTCAAGTTGTCGAAAGTTTGTGGCATACATTGAGCAGAGCTTAGAGAGTGATAGACTCCGCTGGCTTGGGACTTGCTCATTTCGCGTTGAATTCGCGTGATTTATTTGTTGCATAACTGGCCCGGGTCGTAGAAGTGGGGCTGTGGGGCGGGAAACTTGCAAAATAAATTGAAAGCAACGAAAGTTTGTCAGTCGCAGCAGCGACTGGAGCGGAAAAGTTTTGCCCCGGCCGTAATGTACTGGAGAGGCGTTTGTAAAAAATTACTTGCATACTTTTTGGCGCGCTTATAATTGTTTTCCATTCCCGTGTCCCCAAGTTGCGCCCCATTCCCAGGTCCTCCTCCCTCCCCTCTTCTCTGCACTGGGTTCTCCGGCAGCAGTTTCCATATAACTCATTAGGCAAAAGTTTAATGCGAATCCCCAGCAACCGCTCCCAGCTGCAGGAGTTTATGTTGAGATTTACTTTAACTACTCCTGCGCCTGCAACTATGCAATAAATTCTGCGAAATTCGTGTCCTCCCCACAGCTCAGCTCCCTGCTACAGCAGCATAGCCCTGACCCACATAAGGATGCTGCAGGAGAGGAGAGAGGCGGGGGAGACAGAGCAGGCCCTGCAAAGTTATATAATAAGCAGCATTAGCTACACATGTTCGTGGTAAATCGCTCCGGGGGAAGCGCTGGCAGGGAACGTCCAGCTGCTGGACATTATTCAGTGGACTCGGGCGCTGCTTAAGTGCAAGTGCCGCAAAGTCAGGGATGCTATATCCTTGTCCCACTCCCCCCTCCCCCCCTCTGAACCACCCAGCTGGACTGTCGAAACTTTTCCAATCTAAGCTAAATAAAAGGAAAAGTCTCTCGTGTCTATCATGTCAGTAGGTATTTTATTATTTTTAACCTCGACGCGGCACCGCCTCCACCGCCCGCACAGCTGTCGCTCAGTTAACGCCGACCCCTCCGGCCCCTCCCACGCAGGAGTGGCGGGAGCTGGCTCGTGTTGTCTTCTGCAACTAATTTGTCAATGTCAAGTGTTATTTCATATATTTCGCTCGGTTTTTTCCAGCCCGAATTTCTCGGTTGAAGCTTGCAAAACTTTTGCGCACGCACACCCGCAACGAGATACATCACTCCAGGTCTCGGCTCCAGCTCCGCCTTGCTCCTGCTCCGTCAGTGTTGCACGTAATCTAGTATATCAATGCGGTGTGTGCTCTTAGGCGCTCGTGCAGGGAGATCCCTCGAAGGCGCTAGACAAATAAGGTTTCAGTTGGAGAAGCAAGAGTCTGTGCTTCCTGAAATGATATCTGGGTAATTTTTGAAATGATTCTTTGATTCTTAAGCAGTTACTTTAAAGATAATTAAAGATCTTTATTCTAATATCTATTCTAAGTAAGATTTTAAATAGTATCTCTTAGTCCTTTTTGTGTTTTTCTTCTTTTTGCATTTTCTACCACCAACTGAAGTTTCAATTAGGCGAAGGCCGCTTTGCAGCCGCTTTGAAGTGATGAGGCAGAAGGCGCTGGAAAACTTTTTTGCCAGCTTATAAAAATCGCTGAACCAAGAGGAGAACCACCCTCGGGGCGGGGCCAAGGTGCCAGGGTAGTCTTTGTCTGCGCGGAATAGTTTTTGGGGACCTGCCAACTTCGCTTAACAATCAGCGTCAAACAGCAGCCAGGTGACAGTTTTAAGCAGCCCCCCGTACGGATCCCCATGCGAGAGTCCTTGCAGCCGTGGTGCCCGCCTAATTGCTGTCTTGCTCCGAAATGCGCTAAGTAGATTTTCTTGTACGCCATTTTAGCGAGAGTGGCAGGCCCGGATCGGAGCAGCGGAGCGGTACAGTTGACACTTCGTGTCAGAGTTCATTGCAGCAGCAGTCGGTCAGGGGTCGTCAGTTGTCCTTGCTGCCATTGTAGTTGTCGTTTCCGGGCTCCTGCTCAGCTCTTCCTCTTGTTGCTTGTTTTCCTGTTGTTGGCCCGTTTGATGCTAATTAATTGGATGGGGCTTGGAGTGGGTTAACAGCCCCTTGTTCGCTTGCCAATTTAATGGGCATCTTCTCGAGGGCTTAAGCAAAATACTTTTTAGCGGATTTCAATGGAAAATGCCATAATTGTATGGCACTCGAGTGACGTTCGCATAACAATTGAATAGGACAGGGGGGCGGGCGTGGGCGGCTAAAGGATGTCAAGGAGCGAGGGGGCGTGCCATGACGCGGCATGTGAGCCAAGGCACATGTGAGCGCCCCAGCGTAATCACATGGCCCAGTGAATTTATTGAATGCCAGCCAAGGACACAATATAAAAAAAGTACGAATATGTAGAATATTTTGTCATGCCAGGACAACGCAAATCCCAAGGAACAGGGCGGGTGTCTCTCAATGTCTATTAGGCGCAACAATTGCTTTTTACGCTCATCAACGGCAGCGCCCGAAATAATGCCTCTCAGCCTCATCATGTTTCCGAATCGGATTGCCACGGGAGCCACGGCAGGAGGTGGATACGGGGCCATGATGATGGCATTGCCAATGCCGATGCTGATGGCAATGGTGATGACGATGATGCCAATGCGGATGCTGAGCAGCTGCTGGGTGTTTTACAACAATGCGGAGCATGCCTAAGTAGGGGCACATATGCTTCCCGAAAGGCAGTAAAAAATGCTGCGACAAAAATTGCCTTGCAAAGTTTATAAAAATTAAGCGTCAAATATATATTTACCAAATTACCGTCGCAGGCACAGCACGTAGCTTCAGTATGCAGAGGGAGAAAAACAACAGGAGTCTTAAAGTCCTGAAAAAGTGTCATTGTTGTTTATAAACCCAGGACTAGTTAGCTTTATTAAATCCACGAAAATAAAGATTGATTCCGCTATGAAAGGCTCATTCGTTTATTTTTTGTTTATATGTTCTAAGATTTTATATAGTTTCTTTAAACAGGATAACGTATTTTAAGGATTATGGAAAATAAATCTCAACTCTTGGAGCACTTCGATTATATCCTTTTTTTTGCTCTGTGCATCATCTCGAGCCAGTATACCTGCCGCTATCCCAGGCACTCCCGCCCCTCGACAAGGACTCGCCTCACGCCATGACCCGTCCTGACCTGACTACTGCCATCACTTGCGCTAAATTAGATTTCGCCCGTTCCAGACTCGTTCGGCGTTGTCGCTTCATTTTGTCAATTGTTTGGACTTGTTAGTCTCCGGCGGACAGACGAGGAAATGGCCAGGGGACAGACACAGGAGCAGGGGCCAGGAGCAGCAGACCAGGACACAATGACTGTCGCTCTGCAAAGGCTCATTGTGAGAGCGTGCGTCCAGGGTCGGCATTGTGTCCGGGGACAGCGACCTCCTCAATGCCAAGAGCTGAGTAGATTAGGGCCAATTACAGCGGCATCAGCATCACCGTCACCATCAGCGGTCGAGGCAGCAGTGTCCCCATTGTTCGGCTTCCTGGCGGCTGCCTTGAGCTCCTGCCGTTCGTCCTTGTATTTAGTTGTTCGCAGGCAACCGCCTAATGTGCCAAAAAGCCAAATGAGTTTGCCTGCACAAACATCAGAACAGAACTCTTTGGCGCCGGCAATGCAGGTTCTGCAAATGCAGAAATGCCGATGAAATGCAATCGTCAACCGCACTAGGGAGCACGTGCCATGTGTGTGTGGCAGTGCCGTCATGCGAGTGGGAAAAGCCAAGGCAAACACACAGCACACTCAGCCACAACATGAATACGAAATATTAAAGTTTCGGAAGGAACATTGTAGCTGCAGCCAAAGGGTAGAATGGAGGCTATAGCATACCCTTTAAATAGATTTTGTTTGAAATTATTGATATAATATTGAAAAGTAATATTTTTTAAGAGTTATTTTATAAGCTTTTAACTACTTAGAGAGATAAAAGGATAATTATTAAATTAATCGTAATTCGTATTTCTTATATTTCGAATTCTGATATTCTTATTTCATTTTTAGTAACATTGCTAGAGTTCCAGGCTTAAAAAAAGTACGCTAATTTATTCGCAAATTTGTCTGATAAAGTTTTAAGAAGTTAATAAACTCTGCTTATGCTAAATCCTGTTTGTCTATAAAGAAAACTTGAACTAGATTAGCGAATAAAACTAGTTTCTTCAGCAATAAGATTATATATCTCCCAATGATTTAGCTAGGGTACTTATGGCTCCCCACTCATACTTTATTTTTCGAATATAACAACACCTGGGAAAACGTAATTATTCATAATTCAATCTGCTATCGCTAGGTGACGCACGGCACGAACAATTTCCCGGCAACCGCCAACGACACAATCTATGTGCCTCGGGCTGCTGCATTCGTATTTGTGTGCAGTTAATGTGCATTTAGAATGCATACGGGGTTATGCAATATTAA
Source organism: Drosophila kikkawai (assembly GCF_030179895.1). NCBI lineage: Eukaryota > Metazoa > Arthropoda > Insecta > Diptera > Drosophilidae > Drosophila > Drosophila kikkawai. Next base: position 27,713,511 of record NC_091731.1, on the reverse strand, counting down.
GCATACGCATTCGACGTGTTTGCCAGGGAACAGGCTGCTTGTTTACCTCATCCAACCAGCCATCCAGCCAGGTAGCTGCAGCAGCAGACGGACAAATAGACAGCCGAAACAAGGAGGTTAAACAAATGTCAAAGCAAACCGAAATTCACATCTCGTCCTCGACATTATATTGCCGTGTGTTTATTTAGTCGAGGATGCAGTGCAGTGCAGTGGAATGGGCTAGGCAATGGCATTCGAATGGGAATCGGTTGCGGAATCCGGGCATTATGCATGCCGGCATGGGTGTTGGCTGAGATGCGGCTCAACTAATTGTGTTTCGTGCTGGCAAATAAATCTAGGACCAGCACGTTGCTGTAGTCGCCCATAAATTCGCATCAATTTATGCATTTATTTCGTAGGCTTCCGCCTCGGTCGGAAGCTCACAGGCAGCTGTGTTCTGTGGGTGCCATGCAATTAGGCCGCCAAAGACGTTGGCACACACTGATTTCTAGCATAAATATTTCAACATCATAATTAAAATGGAAACGGCAGGGTGCAGGATCCAGCCATTCTCCTTTCTTACGCGACATATCCGCTTGCCGGGCATTTAGGTTTCATTCAGCCAATGCGACGGGAACTGCAACTGCAGCTGCAACGGCAACTGCATCTCACCTTCCGGCTCTCTGCAAGCGGATATCCGGCGAGCGCAGAACGCGGCTCACGTTCCAGCTGCATTTTTCTTTGGGGTTGAAGGAGCCGGCCCAAAAGGAGCAGGCTTTTCATTGTTCGCGCCGACATTGTAGAACAGAAGGAGCTACAACAAGGACTCTGGCGAAATGGAAATGGAAATGGCCATTAAAAGGAAACACTTTGCGCACTTTAATTTATTTTTAGCGCCTCGGAAAAATGCGAGAGCTGGCGAACGAACAAGAGACCAGAAAGGCGGCCAACTGAGTGGAGGGAAAACTCGAGGCGGAACAATAAAACAAGCTTCGTTCATAAACCCAAGTGCCTGGCGCAGGAGGAGCCTTTGATTAACGCTCGAAGAAGGAGGTTTAAGCCTTTGAGCAAATATTGACTCGCCCCAAACTGCAGTCATTTGGCCGCCAGGACTACTTGCATGTCTAGCTACAACCCTTCCACGCTCTGGCTTAATTTAAATAAATGTCACACCATGTGGCCAAAGCCCAACCCCTTGACCGCCCGCTGCGGACCTCAGCTGAAGGTCGCCCGCTGGGTGAATCGCGACATTTCTGTGTTTGTGACGCTGTTCGAGCATGGCAATTTGTTGGTATTATTTTGGTAACACTTTAATTTCTGTTCGCGGCCCCGCCACACGACACGCAGCACTCCCCACAGCGCCAGCTAGTTAGGTGGCAATAAGGATATGGCGTTATCCTTTTACCAGCTATTTAGCATTTAAATGCTTAGCGCCCTGGCCCCATTTTATTTTATCCAACCCTAAAGGAGGGTATGTGGGATTTAGGGGGAATTTTCGTAACATTACGCTTAATTTCTGTCTGATTTGGGTCTTTTAAGAAGATTATTTTGAGTTGTTTAAACAGGGAAACTCGTTTTGTTATTAAAAGCGAGTATTATAAAGTGCGATTAAAGGGTTTGTTATGGATGCAGTTTTATATTTTTAGACACTAATTTTAATTCTTTGCAACTGTTGTTTTACAATCTCAGTTTATAATGGATTTCTAAATTCTGTTGAGATTTATAGTTGAGTTTCATTGACTCTTAAACTTATACGATCTTGGCAAATGTCCTTGACTACGTGATGACTTTTTCCAGCAATGTTTTCACTAGCTTATCGCTATTTCTCACAGCAGAAGCACCACTCAGATTATTACAAATTTTCCCCAAGCTTTATAATGCTTAAGCTGAAATCCCTCGTTGTTTACGTATCAATTCCACGCACTCCATCAAGCTGGCCAGGGGTTTATTTCACACATGACTTGAGCCGAATTGACTTACATAAGCGAGCTCTCCTTGTGGCCAAATCAACTGAGGGGTGTAAAATTTTTCCCTCATTTATTTAAATTCACTGCCAGCGAGTATGTGTGTGTTTAGAGGGCGACTAAGTTGTACACACTTCTGCACTAAGCACATGTAAGCTGGCATTCCCAGGCACACACAACAAAGGCAGCCAACTCAAGCCAGAAACATTAAAAGCATTTCTTTTGTGGTATTCAGAGGGGACTCTGGGCCTGATTCCCGATGCCCCTGACAAGCACACGGCACAACTAAGCCCACCAACGCCCAAAATGTAATAAGCAATAACAGTTACCAGGAGGAGGAGCGGGCTGGAGTCGTTCTGTGGTTTGTCGAGGCGCGAAACTGAAATGGCGCAACTTTATTTAATATCCGTAAGCAATGTCAGTCGAACAAAGATAGCGCTAGGGAGAAGGGGAAGGCGGGCCTAACAGGCGTATGCGTAATATTTGGTCGCTTTGGCAGCATAGCAAAATGTTTGCATTCGCCAAATTGCCTTGCGTGTCAACACTAAATAGCAGACAAGTCTAAATACTTGTACCCAGACCGCCCTCAACTCGCACAGTCCCCCTTTCAGGCCAAGAGCCCCGCGTTTGTCCCTTGGAAAACTTTTGAATGTCGCGCAGTTGTTTTGCGGTTTGCTCTTTCAAAAATATTTTCGAGCAAAATTTACGCGTTCTTGGCACACACTTCGAACATCCTTTTCAACTGTTTGCCCGCACACACATAAGCACTCAGACACACATTTTCATACACTGAGAAGAAAATAAGGAATCTTTGGGAGAAACATTTTGGATTTTAAGTATTGTCTAAGTATTTCCACACTAGTAGCATTTTCCATGGGTTTAATTCTTTATGTTTTAGATTTCTTAGCTTTAAATTATACAATCCAATAGTTAAGAGAATCAATTATCTGTAAAAGGCTCTAAAGATTTCTAGGAATTCAAAACTTGGGTTTGTTTTTCTCTCTGTACACGCATTTGTGAGCCAATATTTGTTGTTGTTGATTTTAGCCGAAAAGCAAAGGAAAAGCAGCTTAACTTATGTCAACCCGATAGCATCGTGGGACCATAAATGTCTCCCAAGACAGCCTCCCCTCCTTCGCCTTCGCCTTCGCCCCGGAAAAAACATTGGGACCGAAGAAATCGCTGGGACGTTGCGAAATCAGTGGAAAGCTTTTCAGAAAGTTTTTGTCAAACATTTGTGTGGCACTTGTAAATTTGTTGTGATTTCTTGATAGCTCCTTATGCCAAGCGTTCATGTGTGTGCGCGTTGGGCTGCCTCCCAGCCATCGCCCTGGAGTAGGCTGTGAGTTTTATGAATTTTCATGTGCTTTCAAGCGTGGCCGGAGGGAAAGCCGAGAAAATGCCGACATGTGAAAGAATTTTCTCACTACCCCCGACTCCCGCCTCACGACTCCTTTCAACCCCGTTCCGATGCGTATGGGAAAAGTTTTTCTTTTTCAGGCTCGAGTAACTTCATTAGAAGGAATTTAAAGCAGCCACTGGCGTTGATTTATGGAAGATATATATCCGCAGGCGGAAATCATTATAATAGAGCTGAAGGAAATGGGAAACGAGAAAGGAACGAAGCGGAGAAGCGGAGAGAGAAGCCAATAACAGCTTCTTCGCTGGCAAATTATGAGCAGCCACTGATTGAGTGCAGCGAGATGCACGCGGAGAAGGCAAATTCTTATCGCATCCCAAACAGTTGGAGTACAAAATCAATTTTCCCAATGGAACCCGAAAGCAATGGCATCTCCCGCCCCCCGATTCTGACGTCTCCCTCGCCGCTGAGCTGCAGTTAGCCAACTTTGCACAGCTTGCGGTCAGCTTGACATTTTTGCTGCTTGCAATCTGCGAGGCAGAGAGGAGGAGAAGGAAATTCCTGTTCAGCTCTTGGCACTCCATAAAAGGCAGCAGCCATGGCGGAAAAACAGAAAGGGAGGCCACGTCCTTGGCCACGCCCCTTCGTTGCTGGCACTTCATCATCATTTCGGGCCCCATTCCCGCCATCAAAACGAAATGTCAAACTAAATGGCAACAATTTTGATTGAATTTTTTACAAAGTGCCATGCCAGAGCTCCTGATTCTGCTGCTACTGCTGTCGCTGGGCCCTCAATTCTGGCTGACCAAAAATGTGCTGGGAAATAGCGACACGTTCCGCCAAGGAAATCCATCTGAGGTTTTCCCACTCGATCCAAATGCTGAGACTTGGCCTCGGGACCTAAAACCCCAGGACGTGACGGAGCGGCATGCGAGATGCGAAATGCCAACAATAAAGTGCAATTCATTCTCTAAACAGGCTGCATGTCCTCCTATGCAAGTGGCACATGGAATGGCGGAATCACAGTCCTGGCGGTGGCACACATACACACATACGAGTGGGCATGGGCGTGGGAGGGAGAGCGGGCGTGGCACGGCATTTTATGACAATGCCAATCTAAGCGAAAGCGAGAAGACGTTGACATATTTTTCTTGACAACGTGCAGTGCATTTCTTTCCAGGCCGCTGACAAAATGTGCCCGTTACCGCAATGCAATGATCCAGAGGCGTAGTCCTCGCCATTGATATGCATCCCCGCGGGGGGTCGGAGTGCCATCTTCATTACCAATCATCAACCTGTATTGAATTCACCATTCACCGAGGGTAGTCAAAATATAAGAGCAGCCACTCTTAGATGAGAATGTCGGGGACCCCTTGCCGTCGCACGGCTGACTTGGCGAGGCAGGACCCCCGTATCCTGGCTGACTTCGGAGCTTAGGCTGCCGCCGCACGAGACACAAATACTACATTAACCCAAATGCAAAGCCGTGCCAAGAGCCTGGCAAGTAAAGGCCCACGGGACGTGTGCATGTGTGAGCAGCTGCGCATATACATGCATCCGAGTGGGTATGCTACAGCTGGTGTATCTAGTACATCGCGTGTGTGTGTGTATGGGTGTGTGCCCGCATCTGACGAGTGGAATTGATGGGAATGCAATGCGGAAGGCTGCCAGTTGCCAGCCCATCGCGCGGCGCTTAGAGCGAGCACTTACCATACATACCCGTGCCCACGGATCCGGCGGAAGCTGCGCTGCCAATGATCACATTAGCTGAACCCACTCGCTAGTTGACCTCAATTGGTAATGGAATGGCATTAGGAGCCTTGCCAGCGCCCGCTCTGGGGAGCTTAAGTTAATCAAGTTAGGCAGTGACACCCGTGGGTGATTCTTTAAAATTTGCATTTTACTTGAATTTATTTATTGACTGAAATGGGGCCCAACCTGAAAAGCTTCTACACTGTAGAAATACTTTAAAATTTAAAGGAATTTAAGGAACTCACAGTTTACATTTATTTTATTCGAGGAAGTTTGCCTGAAATAAGTCAAGGGTCTATTGTTGTATTATTTTCCTTTCTAATTTGTATACCATTTTAGTTTTCTTCACTTTGAAGTATTCGTTTTTTCCACCTATTTATAGCTTTTAAAGGCCAACTGTCTCACAAAAATTCACTCAATCTGAATCTGTCAGTTCCCTGGTCAATCAGCACAGAGTGCAGTTCCCTTCATAGTGGTATAGTAATATTAAATGTCAATCAACTTCAGCGTCACTTCAATTATTCGTATGTAGAAAGGGGTAATGTCCTTGTGTTGTTGAATTGTTTGCAATATTAAGCCAAGCTTAATTCCGTGTTACCTCCCTTGTAGATGAGTAGGGACTACTTTAAGACCCCTTACCCCCTAGAGGGCTAAGAAACGCGCTGTAATTGCTACTTGACTTCCGCCAGAGTCCCTAATGTTGTGCAAACAATGGGACCCGTTTAAGCACCGCATAGTTAGCAGTAATGCTAATGCCTTGAACTTGAACCCAATTTCGAGGAGCCTCAACGAGGGACCCCGTCGTTTTGGCCATTTCATTTGCATTGAGTTTTAAATAATTCGAAGCCAGCGCAACCAGGCCGACAGCCCGGCAAGGACGACTGCCAAAAGGATGTGTCACCAAAATATGAGGCCAGCAAGGAGAGAGGGGCTGGGTAAAAAGGTCAAAAACACTTGGCAGTACATTATCTGGGCCAGTGGCCGCTGTGGAGCAGTAGGGCACCTCTGACAACTGACGACGGCACACTGATGACAGACGCTCCGGCTGACATTTTCGTTATTATTCTTATTGCCTTTGCTGAAAGCCCGAGCTCCATCTATTGCTGATGCTGATGCGGCTCCCACTCGGACTGCTGCTGTTATTGTTGGCTCAATTTCCTAGCCATTTCCGGCTGGTCTTCTTCTGCCCTGCGAAATTACGTAAAACATACAAAAACAGAAGTTACAACAGCCGGGGGTTTCGGGGATGAGGGATAGAGGGTTGCGGGGTCTCGGGGCTCGGGGCTTCGGGCAAAAACACACAGACCGTGCGGGTCATTCCACTTGATTTCCGAAAAAGATACTGGCCACACAGGGCAAAAAATGGCCAGGATCGAAGGCAGCGCTGGAGGGAGGCAAGCCGGCAACCGCAAGTACAAAAGAAATGAACTGCTCGGTGGCCCAAGTCCTCGGCTCCTCCTGCGTCCTTGTGCCGCCTTCAGTCATCGGCGTTCTTGCTGCTCACTCAATGGTCCATAAATCGGTTGTCAACTATTCAAATGCAGACAATTGATTACAGCGATAAAGCTGAAGAGCCTTTTGTGAGCGATTCATCCAGCCGCTCCTCCTTGGCTCGACTCTAATGAAAGCAGCTGTGCCATTCACAGAGCTATATGGGGGAGGTGGGGCCGAGTCGGCGGACCGAGTTATCTAGGTGGGATTTCTTTTTCCTTTTCTGTCTTTGCCCCTTTGATGAGCCGGAGCCGGAGCCGAGGCCGTAATGAGATGAGCCAGTGGGAGCCATAAGGAGAGTTGGCTTTGTGGCCCAAAATGAGGGGGCGCAGAAAGTCAATAGACGGTAAGACCATTTAAGCTGGGCCCAGAATTAGGTTACAGCTGCAAAAACCCACACACACTGCCGTAGGAGAGCTGCAAACTGCAGAATCAACACCCACTCGAGGGTGTCTATCGATTGCGGCTCCGGCTGAAGGGGATGTGGCTTGTTCTGGCTCAGATCAGGGCGCTTAGCCCCTCGAAGGTGCTTCGAGCACGGCAAAATATTTATTCACAGTTCAATAAATAAAACTCCATGTGCCGGGCCAAGCCAGAGCCAAGGCAGGCAGCCAAGCCGTGAATCTAATGGCCTGGTATCCATCCAACCAGCCAGCCATCCATCTGTCGGGCCAACAAGCGGTAGTTTTAAATAAGAAATGAATACAACGCCTTTGTTCGGGCGCGCCGACTTGGACTTAACTTTAAGTTTGATGGGATTGCGAATGGCAATGGGATTGGGATTGGGATTGGGAATGCAAAGGCGAATGGGATTGGGAGTGGGTAGCAGGAAGCACCCGGAGTTGCAGCTCGAATTTGAGTTTTAATATGGCGTATATAGAGCCGTATTTGCTTAGCTTATGCCCGGCCCCCGCCCGAAGCCCCGAGCATTTAACACTTTCTATTTACTACCGCAGCCAGAGCAATTGAAATACTCGTTGCACAGGCAACGGGAATGGCAGAACGACTTAAGCACATTTACCCTGCCAAGCCATGAGCCATGAGGCAGAAACTTAAAGGAAATCGCTGCACTTGGCGAGAGCAAGAAAACTAAATAGTTGGTTATAAAATATAAAAATATTACATTAATTACAATATATTTTAAAATAAATTTCACAACAACCTGGACTCTTTCCTTGCTTAATTTTAACCTAAAACTTAAATTGCCTTTAAACTTTAAACTTCTCCCAGTGTGGAATTACGGAAGCGTAAGGGGATCTTCTCTGGCTTACAACAATAATGTTGCAGCAACGTTGATTGGGCTGCATCAAAGCGTCGCAGGCGGCATTAGGAAGTGCGGCCACGTCTGGATGAGGCTATGGATGTGGATGTGCAAGGGGTTGTAGATCTATATCCGAGAGCCAAGAAATTGTTATGGCCCAGAGCAAGTGAATGTCCGTCCGTCGCTTTTCTATTTATCTATCAGCTCGGTGAGCATGTGAGAGTGTGACTGGTTTATGCATTTCCATTTAAAGTTGTTTTGTGGTGGCTAAAAAAACAATAACCGAGGAGCACGAGCAAACAAATTTGAGGACGTGAGTTGCGGAGAGGGGAAATCGGGCTAATTGGTAAAACTTCATCGAGCCATCGAACTGTCAATTGTCAAAGGGCAGCAGGTCGAATCAGGCCGCAAAGTAAGTTAAGAACTTGGCAAAACATAATTCGCAGGGACCCCGGGGGAAAACAGCCACTGCCGAAAGGCAAGTTTTGTGGGAGGTTGCAGTTTATGCAGGGCCTAGGCCAATAATTTAAGAAGTTCACGCTACACAAAGTTCAAGTGAAGTATGCCAGGTCCTGGCTGCCCGCCCGCCTGCCAGCCAGCCTGCCTGCCTGCCTGCCTCGTCCTGAAAGATGGCAAACGGAAATTTACTGCAGGCACGAACGGCAAATGGGTCCTGAAAGGGGTAAATACAAGGACCGTGCTCCGAAACTCCGGAGGGGAATGTTCCGCCGAGCGAAATATGCACATTTCCACACTTAATAACAAAATATGTTAAACAAAATCATTTGATGTTGGGCGTAATTTTTTCAGCGGTGCAGGGCCGTGTGTGTCTAAGGGCCGTTGCCAACACAAACCCAACCCATCCGCACACACTCACATGAACGCGAAACACATGTTTACATGCAAATTACATAAAGCAAGCGGAGGCAGTGGCAACAAACGCAAATTATATGCTGCATACTTTTAGGCCTGCGACTCAGACTTCGTATATCGAGTTACCAAAGTAAATTGTATGGGGATTTTTCCCCTACATCCATTTCCGCAGAAAAACGGCGTCCAGACAATGTCGCGCCGCTTCCTGGGTCCTTTACAGACCCCTTGCCCGGCCTTCGTCCCTATATATGCATACATTTAAAGTATTTTCGTTTTGTATATACCCTTGCCGAGGGGTAGTATTGTCGAACTTCCGCAAAGAAATAATAATGTGGGTGCTCGAGTTTCTTTTAGAGATTTCCAGCTAAGGCATTGGATCAGAGTTTATATTTAGCTGTAATTAATATCAAAAGAAATCAAAGATTTGTCAGAAATGTGGAATGAGAGTTTACGACAGTTTAAAAACAGTTAATAGAAAACCTTAAATTTACCTAAAATTTATTTAAAAAACTGAAAAAATATATTCCTAGATGTTGTACAACATTTATGGTTTCAGTTGAATAACTATAAGCTCATATAACCTTACAGAGTAATGAAAACTTCGGCCTTCAAGTTCCCTCATATTATTATTACGTTTCGCCGCCCTCAGTGGAAAGTCGTTGGAACAAAACAAAAAAAAAAAGGAAGAAAAAAAGCCACAGCGACGTAACATGTAAACAAACTCATTTAACTGATTTTCAGGAGGGAAAATGTGGCTCCTGGGCATGGTGGCTGGTAATGGGCGGCGGGCGTTTAGGGGTTCTTCATAGGGACTCGGAGTGGTGCTGGAACGACCACATTATCATCATCATCTCGCCGCTGCTTTTTGCCCGCAACTCTTTTTCAGAAGGAGCAGCAGAGCAGCAGCTGCCGTGGCCGCAACCTGGGGCTAGATTTACATGTCACTCGACTCAAGTTGGGCCTTGTCCCGACTGCTGCTGCTGGTCCAGGACCTCGAGCTCACCTCACCCCGCCTCTCTCCGTCAGTCGTGACCACGGCGACAAGTTAACTTGCTCGGCTCCGTATCTGGGATCCAGGATTCAGTATCTAGTATCCAGGATCCCCACACCGCCTTCCCCGCCTCCCCCAAGCTGTGCACATAATCTTTGCATAATTTCCAACTCAGCTTTTTCTTTTGCTCTGCGCCTTTTTTTCACTTCACTTTGGCAAACGTGCTAAGCGACAAAAACGGCAAATGTCAGCAGAAACAGGAAAATAAACTAACTACAATTTCATCCCGTTTTTTCTTTCTGTTGCTGGACACGGCTGTGACCATTTGCTTCTCTCGCAGGATCCGATTCAGCCTGTATAGAAATGCCCAAATTATGCAGTTTTTATTGCCTGCTCCTGGCCTTATACATATGTATATCTGTACATACGGACAATCCAGTTTCAAGCATTTTAATAATAACTGGCCCTAAGAGGAGACGGTCCCCTCCTACGGCCAAGTTTCGCTTTGAAATTGGACCAGCAAAAGCGCAAAACTTCGGGATAGCTTTCATGTGTACAAAATCAAAAGGATAATTGAGACATGTGAACAATATCCCTAAGTGCGAGGGCCCACAGCAGCCAGCCCGACCCAATGAAAGGTCGCACATCAAAGGTGGCCCCCAGACAGTTCGCCGCTTACCCCAGATGAAAAGCAATTAACAAAAGTAAAAGCGGGGGAGAACGGGTGGGGACTTGGCTGAGCAGGAAAAAATTCATAAGAGTGGGAGCAAGGAAAAATATTAAATGCTTGCAGGGGGGAGGAAGCCACCGAGAAGGGTCAGGGAAGGGGCTCACAGACACGGGCATCTCAAAAAAGTGCCAGGCACTCACAAAACTGCTCCAAGGAAGTGGCGGTGAGGTGTCAAGGAGGCGAGTGAAAGGCAAGAGAGATGCTACACTGGGAATAAGGCCTCCAGAACTGGTTACCTAGATTCATAATTATTGTAGGAATCATTAGGACTTTCTGGTACTTATTCAAACATAATTATCAAATGTCAAATACATTTCTTTTAGTTCCAATAACACATATTTTTATTAGGCAATTTCCCAATTTCCTAATTGCTTCCCTAGAAGCACATTATTTCTCCACGTGTGTGAAAAGTATAAAGTGGGAGTGGGAGGTGCTCCACACACACGCACGACAAAGCAGAATAATAAATTTCAATTCAGACGACGACATGACGTCTCTGCCTCACGTCGACGTCGACATGCATGTTGATAAGAAAGCGCACAACCCTTCCAGCATCGTCCTCCCTCCAGCTACACCTCGCGTGGCTGGGGGCAGTCGCTTTAGCCTTGGCTAAGCCTCTCGGCCAGGTCGGCATAAACGGGGAAAAAAAACTCTGAATGCGAGTGGGAAAAAGTCGCGCATAAATGGCAAGTGGGCACGTCGGCACGGGGCTCGTTCAGTGACTGCAGAAAGGAAATGCGCAACGCAGCCCAAAGGTGTCAAGCGGAAAATAAAGCATAATAATAGCTGCAGCCAAGGAACAAAGGCCTGAACGGCGGATGGCAAGGGGACAGGACTCAGACAGCCGTCAGTCAGTCAGCCAGTCAGCCAGTCAGCCAGTCACTCGGTGAGGAGAGGGTAAGCTAGGTGCGTAGGTGACGCATTATCCGTATGACAATGCCTTCCTGCTAAGTTCAGCATATGTACGGCCATAGTGCCCGGCCGCAGGCAGGCCGAGGAAAAAAGCCCCAAATGTGCTAATAATTTATGCAAAAACCCCTGGCAGCCTCAAAGAAAATACCAAATGAGCCGCTGCTCCTTCTCATAACCTGGGCATGAGCCTCTAAAAATAATCCCTCGGTTCCCAGAACGGGGAGTATCCTGAATGAGATCAGGACACTCATGCAAATGTGATTTCTTTAATTTCCCCGATTTTCTTGCGGCTTAATTTTCATAAAACAAGGTGTAACAAATGTAAATGCTTTAAAGCGGAAAACAAAATAAATAAATAAATATTTTTTGAATAGGATTACAAATTGAAAATAACATAAAAACCTTTGTAAACAGATGTTTCTTCTATCTTTTCAGACTTATGCGAATAAGATGCCAAGGCTCGGCTCCCCAAAGAGTCCAGACCTAGATCCAGAGTCCACATCCGCTTCCTCGAGCAGGACACTAGCCCCTTGATGAGGACGCTCCGAACTGATTTGATTTGAAGGAACCAGCGGCTGAAACAATAACTGCAATAGCAGCGGGCAACAAAAGCAATTTGAATTTGTGGAGGGAGCGGGAACGAGAGAGAGAGCGTTGGAAATTGTGTACATATTTTGTCTCTGTCTGTTTCCGGTCGCCATTGGACGCGAATGTGCTTGTGTGTGTGTGTGAATTTCGTGTAAATAAGTGCAATGCAAAAACAGAAACACAAACAGCAACAGCAGAGGAAACAGAAATAACAAGCGAAATGGCAAAAAGTGCAGTTAAGCGTGGAAATTGCATTAAAAATTGAGCAAAAAATTGAGAAAACAAAAAGCGGCGAAAAGACAAAAAAACGGAACAAACAAAGACGCAAAAAGAACGCTAGAGCTAACGAGCGCTAAAAAGCAACAAAAAATCAAGCAAAAGCCGCGATTCAGACTAGGGAGAGAGAGAGAGAGAGAGAGCGAGGGAAACTGGAGAAAAAGAAGTAAACTTTTGATTGAAAATTTTCACTTCGCTTTCATCCTTTCTGGATTGTGTAAATTTCTGATTAAGAAACAAAAAACCATCAACAAACGCGCGGCGCGAAGCGTAACATAATATCCTGCACATCCCCGGATTTGATCAACCGAAAGTGGGAAACCGAAATTTCAAACAACAAAGGACAACGCCGTGTGCTTTGCAGTTCCTGTTCCGCTTCTGTCATGACAGTTCGGGCCTACGTTTTTCGATATTTTTTATTTTTTATGCACGGCAAGATCGCCGCCTGCAGCCACAAACATATCTGACTGAGTCCGAAACCGCGATACGAAATTGAGCCGTGAACACTGAAATCCGAGTGCGAGTGAGTCGTGCAGTAAAAGTCAGAGCCCCAACTGACGGCCCAGACACAAAGCACCCCGAGAAACTCGGGTCGTTGACAAAGTAACGCATTTAGTGATAAGAGCCAAACGACTTTGGCAAAATGAGCAGCCAAAACAGGAGCGGCAGGAGCAGGACGAGCAGGAGGAGCACCCAACTATTGCTCCTTATCGGCATCGCAGTCGCATCATGTTTGCCGGGTAAGTGTCAACAGCAGTCCCTGTCTCCGGTTTCCTGTTAGCATCTCAGACTTATCAGCCCCCTTCCCGGAATTAATGCAAATATTTAACGTGCTTTTTTATGGATTCGCCGTCGTCATGCTGCCGTTGCGAGGCCCTGTCATAATAACGAGCTGTAGGGCCAGGGACAGACCGAGGCGGAGACAGAGCCAAAGCCGCTCTCTCTCTCCACTTGACATGACTTGTAAATGGCTTTCGATTAAGTTGTCACATTAGCATTAATCTTGAGCTCCGCCAGAGCAGGCTTCTGCGAGCTCATTGGAGTTCAATCAAGTCGTCTGCCAGTCCTTGGTCTCCATTCCCCCAATGTCCTTATTCCCTCCCTAGAAACGTGCTAATGAGCCGTGAGCTGATGAGTGCACTCTCCTTGAGGTGGCTCACATATATACGTACGCACTAGTCAAGGGCCTCTGAGGTGATCTAGGTCAGCGGCATGCTCATGGCACTCTCCAGATAATTGAAATATAATTACCCACCCGAAAGCCGCTTAAACTCATATATATTCATTATTTCATTAACAATTCAAGCCTTTTACAGCATCACCGGTGCATTTTTAATGAAAACAGCAGCAATAAATATTACTGCTTGTTATGAATATGCATTGCGGAATTATCCCCGAATGCTGTTACCTCACAAGCGTAATCCGATAATCGTATGGGATCGTGGGCAGAGCTTAAGCCAATTACTGAAACAAATTGATTTCGAATGTAAGAGGTCATTTTATCATTTTTCTGTCAGTTTGTTTGCATTTCTAATCGGGCGAACGACGAACGACGATTTAAATGCCAAGTTCACATGCGGATTACGTATACGCAGTGTAGGCACACCCACTTAAATTCCATTGCGACATTTTCGCATGCAAAACAATGATTTAGTCTATTTGTGTTGCCTTTCTTTTTGTTTGTCCATCACAGATCACAGATCGGCAGCTGGGCCCAGCGTTTGGTCGCACGGTTCAAAGTCCCTTTCATTTCATTTTATTTGATTCAATTTGCTTTTGTTGCAAAGCCTCCCCGTTTGAGCTGCAATATTTTCATTTTCATTTTCATGTAGAGCAACAATTTCTAATTCGGGTCTCTGTTTGTGTTTTGGCTTTCCCCCCTTTGTTTGCCCTCCATTTGTGTTGTTTTGCTAATTCAAACTATTTGAAGTGCCTTGGCAGAGGGGTGTGAGCCGGGCTAGTCACAATATTTGCTGTTTATCCAGTGAGCATTCCTAATGCTGCTGTTTGTGTTTGCCTTCGTCGCTCTAATTCGGCACCGAAAGTAGTTAATGCGAAATTAATTTCCAAATTGAACCGGGCACATAAATAAAACATTTGGCTTCGATTGGAACGAGCGATTCCTTTCATGCTCTCCGCTTTTATGGCAGCGACAAAAATTGGTCTCAATAAAAATTTACGTTTCATAAAATTTATTATGTATGCCATACAATGGCAGCCAGCGGGGCGCAATGAAAGCGGAGACGGTCAAATCAAAGCACGAATGACCAAAAAACAAAAAGGAAATGAACAACTTTATATGCAGGATAATGGCCAGGACATCATGGTGGCGGCGACTCCTCACGTATGTATGCCTCCTCCTTGTCTGTGCAGGCGGCTGGCTCTCAAGCAGGCCGAAATTTATTACGACCATGAGGCGAGTGTGCGATGGCATCGCTCCAGAGTCACACTTGAAGTTCGGACAACCATTTGGCTTTATTCGAAATCATTGACCAAATTCTTAAGTAATCAAACTGAAAGTTTTCCTACATCTCGACTGTGCTCGATAAGAGCTTTCCACTTGCCCAGATAAATACAAATCATGCAAAATGGCCAAAAAGCCGAGTTCAACATGACTTTTCAATTTTGGAATGTGTTTAATGGGCTACGTTTTGAGTATCAGTTGCTCTGTGTGCCATGTGTGTGAGCAGCTGATTGCCCCCGTTAATGGAAATTGCAGCTTTATTCCCAGCTCCATCCACAGCCTCCCCCTAAAAAAATCGCAAAAGTTCGTATCGCAAAAAGTTGGGCGCCAAACCAAGTTGGGTGGCAACTTTTAATGGCACACTAAAATAATGAAAACAAAAACTTAATCAAACCAGGTCCAGGTAACAGATTTGTTCTCCGTTCAATCGATATGCCATTGCAATAGTGATGGCAGACTCATTTTTATCAGAAAAAAAAATAAAAGGAGTATGGTTTTTGTTGCCAAAAAAAAAAACGTTTCATTTAATGTACGTTACTTAAATCTTATGAATTAAATATTATAAAAAGTCATATAGTAGAACCCAATAGTTCTTAAAAAAAGGTTAACACTTCCTCCCATCGCTGGAAAAACACAGAGCCACGCTGTCACGTGTGTGCGACAATTAAAGGAAAGCGCGACCTGCGGAATTACGTGGAAAAGAGCGGGGAAAATATGGAAAAACTGTCGCCAGCGGTTGCCAAGGTATGGAGCACGTAATGAAAATATTGCTCCCATGTAAATATATATGTATCCTTCCGAGCTGGGTGCGGTTTCACCTGTGTGTGTGTGTGTGCAAGGGAATAAGGTAGAAAGAGTTGGAATTCGGGTATGCGACGCCTGATTGCAAACAGCTTCGTGTTGCGGCACGCGCCTAATTAAATTAGAGAACGCTGCATTTCGGGCTCAATTGAAGATGCAGAGCGGGGAATTCTGGTTTTAGGCAGCAGCACCGGGACACACAGCATCCAGGCAGCTTAATCTGCAAACAAAGCAAGAGCGATCCCAGCGGCAGGAGTTTCAGGGTGGCGCCTGGCATGTGTCCTGTCATCGATTTCCTTGCTTTGGGCTCCTCAAGGACCAAAGCATATTTTCGCCAAGCGAAATTATGCACACATTTTTCGACCCTCGTGTATGTGCCTGTGTGTGTTGCCAAACAAAGTCGAGCAAATATGTGCACACACATCCAGAGGAGGTGTGGATGGTGTGGAACCCCTCTCCCATCCCTGGCTTGTTAGTGCTTTTCTAATGCAAAATAAGCCAAAAAACAAAGCAAAGGCCAAATGCAGCATCTATCCGGCTTCCAGTCATGGTCACAAGCCATCCGTCCTCCGTTCTCGACTTTTCTAAAATCGCATACAGAGAGGGAAAATGATCTATTGAAATATTAACTATGTTCCGATATAAAAACTATATAAAAATTTACTAAATAATGTAATTTGTCGTAGGACTTTATATAATCTTTAAATTCTGGAAATATTTTATACTTTATTTTATTACAAGTTTATATTTATAAGTTTTGATGCCTTTTCTCTCTGTGCATTCCCCCAATTTCAATGCTTTGCTAAATTTCGGACAGATTAAGGATTTTTTCAGCTGCAGTTGAAGTCATCGACCAAGTTGAGTTGTTGTTTTGTACGCCGAAGGCGAGTAGCAGAAGGAGGTCATGGCCGTGCTCTCCCCGCAAGACTTTGGCCTGCAAACAGCATTCATTATGCATGCATTTTAAATTGTAAATTTCCCTACCTTGCATCCACCGAACTCAGCCCCGACGGCCAGTTCCCTGTTGCCAAAATGGATTTGGCGGCAGGCACAGCTCCTGGTCTCGCTCCCGACGCCGTTCCGGCTCCTGCTTCTCGTTCCGGCTAAGATGATGTCGGCTTTGGGCCAGGCTAAGACCTGCTGATGCGCTTGATGAGCTTTGGCCATATTGTTTGAATTTTTACGGACCCAGAGAGGCTTAGAACGTCGGAGCGTGAGTCCCGCCCCTCTTACCCGGGCATTTCCTTTCGTTGGCGTTTGCCAAGAATAATACTTCAAAATTTAATTGTACCAGTCGAGGCAGAAACGAGGCGATATTTTTCGGTTGGTCGCCACCTTTACGCACTTTCCCATTAACAGACCGAGTAAATTTGTTAATGAGTTGATCATTTCGATGCAGCAAATTTAGCGGTTGAGTTAATTTGGGAAAATTAGTTGCAGCATCGGCATTCCGACATTAATTTGTGGCCATTTAAAGGGTCCCAAAAACTTCAAACTGCTTAGGAAGTATTAGGACCGAAGGGGGAGGGCCACCCAAATTGAATATCTCCGTTCAGAATTGCCATGACAACTGACTGTGGCGGAGGCGAGTTCGGAGAAGCAGGAGCCACCGAAAAGTTTGTGGCGCCTGGAAACTTTTGTCAGTATGTTATGCGAGTCAGTCCGTACGGGGGGCATAGATCAAAAACGCAAAAATGGGTTAGGTTAGGGGCTCAAGCCGGGGCTCAAGTCGGGTCTGATGGCGATGATGGAGATGATGATAATGGGCATTCAGGCAAATGGGCAAATCCGAGCCAGGGACACTCAGACTCAGGGTGAGGAGTCCCGAGTCCGGACAGGTTGCCATTGTTGGCAAGTGGCAACAAAGTCAGGCAAACAAAATCCGACCAGAGATATATCTCTGTCTATGGACTGCCTCCCTTAACACACATGCCAAAGCCTTTTGGGTCAGAAACTTTTCAAATACCTAATCCCCATGCCACAGGACGGAGACGGAGGACCAAAGACGAAGGCTTAGGACCAGGTCTCCGTTTCAGACCGATTATAAATAGAAAGTCGTCCGCTTTCTTGGGGGTCAAGCGTGTGTGGCGACTGTGTCCCATCCATAAGTCTGCTCTCTAAGCTGATTCTCAGCTCTATTAATAGCTGATTGGCCCGGCAAGCAGCACCTGGCGACTGCCGGCAGTCATATTGATTCACTTATGACAGCGTCCGTATGCCACCTGATCCCTCCCGGCCGTAAGTGGAAAACCCTGTTGTGTCCCCGGAAAAGCTTAAAGAGTTTTTTACGACCCGGCCGGGCTCTACCTTTGGCGCTGCGCAAAAGTTTTCGCCTTTTCGCCCCCAATATGAGCCAGCTCGCATTCGTCTCTCCGCCACGACAGAGGAAATCAATTTGGGGGAATTCCAACTATTTGGCCAGCCGGCCCACCCAAAAGCCAGTGTAAATTGTTGTCGGCAGCCACATGAAAGAGAGGACTTAGATAATTGAAACTGCGAGCGGTTGCCCCCGGCAATGTCCAACAGAAGCGGTTCGCTTCTGCCTGCCCCGCGCAACGAGTATCAGTAAAAATTAACGACGCTTTCTCGTTCCTCGTTTGCGTTGAGCCAAAGTTTGTGCAGATAAGGCCAGAACAACAAAGTGGCAACTGGAAATTGGCAAGAGAACTGAAGTGAACTAGGAAAAAACGCGAAGAAAGCAGAGCAATCAGATGGAAATTCGGTGAAATATAAAGAAATTTCTACATTTTTTATTTCAAGCTGTTTCTAATTTATAAAACCATTTAAATCTATAATAAGTAATTATAAATTACAATAAATATATTGATTAATATTCCTTCCGAGTCCCTGATTTCTTTCTGTGCTCCTCGTAAAATCGACTCCAATCGATATTGCCCTAC
This sequence comes from Drosophila kikkawai, assembly GCF_030179895.1. Taxonomy (NCBI): domain Eukaryota; kingdom Metazoa; phylum Arthropoda; class Insecta; order Diptera; family Drosophilidae; genus Drosophila; species Drosophila kikkawai. Next base: position 27,695,169 of record NC_091731.1, on the reverse strand, counting down.
GTCGCGTCACGTCACAGCCAAGCGAAAGCAAATAAATCACAATATCTTGTGGCGGCGGACAAGTCGCCAGTCGCTTGAGGTGAGTCCTTGACCACAGGACCAGGAGCGTGGGATATGCGTGGTCGCCGGGCACCGTATCGAAGGCGGAAGGAAGGCAGCGCGTCAAGTTATCAAATGATTTATTTACGAGCCCGCCAGGCAAACAAACAAGTCCGGGCGGAGCCTGGGGCAGCGACAATTTGCCGAAACGAGGAACGCGTGCCAAGTGTGTGTGTGTGTGGCGAAAGTGTCACCGGCTCCTTGCCGCAAGTTCAAAACTGTTGAACCCGGGCTATTCCCCGGACGACGGACAAGACTTATGGCTAAAATCAGGTCTAAGGGCGGGGCCAGTCCTTAAAGAGGTCCCTTTAAGCGAGGAGTTGTTTTAATAAACATGTCACACAAATCGAAGCCAAAGCGATAGCCAGCTGTTGCCCGGCAGGCTGTCACGGCGCCATATTTGCCAAATGAAATTTAATCATTTTAAAAGCCATTCCAAAATTGACAAAAAGGACAACTGCTGTCCGGAGTCTCCGGAGCTCTATCCATTCTCTCTTCCATTCCAATCACTCGGGATTCTTGGCCCCTAAATCTCGGCTTCAGGGCCAGCCTCTTCATGTTTATGAATATAAATTAAGAGCTCCGCCAGTGCCCCACCCACACATTAATTCATTTACCTGGCGCTGAGCCGGGGAGTCTCAAATTGAAAAGGTAATTCCTGGCTGCTGCTGGGCCGCCACCCAGGACTCAGCAACCACCTCCCAATGCCCATCACCCAACGCAATTTGCAGCAGAAACCACAGAAATTTATGTAACAGCCAGGCGAGCGTTGGAGGAGCTGCGATTCGAGTGCGAGTCGAGCGCGAGCACATACAATAATTTTCAATTTAAAGGTAATTTCAACCCGCACACACACACACATACTCGCCGGCGAGGACTAAAACAGCAGCAGCCAGCAGCATTTCGGCCATAATTTAACTTACAACAAGTTTCAATAAGCCATAGGTGGAAGCCCCCCTGCCACCTGGCCGAGTCCTGCTTCCTTCCACGGCAGAGTGGTGGGTGTGTGTGTGTATGTGTGTCCTGGCAAAGTGGATTTAGCCATAAAATGGCAATGTGCCGCAGCAGCGACTACGGCGACGACGACGAAAAGGCACAACAAAGTTAAATGCAGTTGATTTTTGTTGCTGCCGTTGGCCGGGCGAACGAAGGAGATTTTTGAAGTAACCGCAATTCATATTTCATACAGCCGGTGGCCATAAAAAGGGCTGAAAGGGCCAAGGAGGAGCTAGTGGCAGCAGTATAGCGTGAAGAAAATGAAAATGACGCAAGACGCCAGGACACCTTAACCCCCCGACTTCGCTTGACTCGTGGCGCGGGTTAAGCGGCAGTGCGGCGGTGCAAAGTGTTTGCAAAGTAATTTCCGTTTCCTGCTCGCCTCGAGTGGCAGCCGAGCGAGCGAGCGAGCGTCCCGCAAAGTCTGGGGAGGATTATACCTGGTGCGCTCATTAAATTGCCGTTTCAGCACATGCATAAACAGACCGAGCAGCCTCGTGTACTTGTCACCCCCGACCAAACCGCACTAAGCACCCAAAGCAGCCAAAGCACCTAGAGCACCCAAAGCTCGCAAAGCGCCCAAAGCAGCCAGAGCAGTCGGTGGTGCCCGGCCATCCGACTTGGACACTTTAATCCCGAATGGCACTCAGACGGCGAGCGGCGACGTAAGTCCGTAAAAGCCAGCAACGGAAGCGAGTTCGCTGCATGTGAAGTGCATTCGAAACGTGCTTCTCGACAGGATTTCGGGTTCGAAAACCATTTAAATTCCAGTTGAAATGCAGACGCAACAAGGCCCGCCCCGTGCAGCCCCCGAAAATCAATAGCCCAGTGCCGGAATAACGCTCTAAAAATCGAGTAACTAACTGAGCCAGCGAATGAGAGTACCCTGGAAATTATTTTCCACTAACAAGAGAGCCATTCAAGGACTCTCCGTCTTAAACAGAATAGGTATAGTCAGGGGAAAAGTGTGGAAATTTTGTTTTAATCAGGCGTTCTGCTATTTTTCCAGCTTTTTTTTCTATGCTGCGTGTTGACCTACATTTCTGGGATAACGGCTCCTACACTTTTCTTTTAGGGAAAATATTTACCTATACAAGTTTTCAGTTGTTTTGTAGTCGGAATTCTGTATTTGGCAGTGGCATAATTATTGTAAGTTCAGTTTATTAGTCATTTTCTTTAGGAATTTCATTCGAAAAGCATTGCTCTATATATTCGTTTCCTTTAATTTCTAACATAATATAGAGATGTGTTGCCTGAGTGAAAATGGAAGAGGGAATATATGTTAGTTACTGCTGCCTTTACCATCGATCGATTTGGTCGGGTAATTTTATTCGGTCCAATCAAAGCGAAATCAGAAACATCAAAAAGTCGTTTGAGGAAAGTTCTTTTATTTTTTGTTTCCAGCAAAACAGAAAGGGGGAAAACATTGATGGCATGATTATGCAATTATAGGGGTGTTTTGCAGGGCAGGAAATGCGGGCCGAAGAATCCGTGTAAAAAATAAACTTGTTTGTCAGGAACAGCAGCGGCTGCGGAAGTGGCAGGGCTCGCATTCAGTTAATTTGATTATGCGGCCAAACAAAAGTAATCATAATAATCCGAAAATAATAATGGAAACGGAAAGCAACAAACGGGGAAGCGACAAAAACTCCATTAACTCATAACTATTAACAACTACGGCCACCGACAACTCGTAAACAACGGCGGAACTTATAATGGACACATGTACGGGCCACACACACACAGCCACGGATGGCATGGCACTACAAAACCGCATTACACATACACACACACTGGCGCAGGCTTACAACCACAGGCTCATTATCCTTTTTAATAAAGCTTATCAATGCCAGGACATGCGAGCTGCCAGCAGCAGCAGGAACATCAGCAGCGGGAGTAGTTGGGCAGTCAATTATCCAGGCTCACACTCACCCTCACACCTCGTCCCATACACAACTATCCTGGCCAAAGGATCGGCTGACAAGACTGCTCTGGTGACAAGAACAACGTACAAGCAACTGGCAGCAACAACATTAACAACGGCAACGACAACAACGAACAACGCCAACGATGAGAACGACAAACAGTAAATTCAAAGATAATTTATTATAGCGACACCTGTAATTACCATGAGCCATAAAATAATACACACACATGCATCTTCCGCAGGCGAGAGTGTGTGTGTGTGTGTGTGTGTGTGACTGTTCCCCGGCAGAGATTAATTGTGGCCTCCACGGGCAGGTATTGGGGCAGGCATCATCCTCTTGCCCGAGCCACTATTTTACTCGCCTTTTTTTTGTGTCCGTGTGCCTGCCATCTTAATCAGGACACACACGGGGCAAACTAAATATGAAATTGCCACATTTAATTGTGTTGCGGCAACAGAAACACAACTACATCAGTCAACTTTTGAAAGTTTTCCCAATCCCGAGGCTTTTGTTTTCCGAATGGTCTTTGAAAGGGGGTTAAAAAGGATGCATAAACCTTTAGCAAACTATGTTGAATATTTTATAAATTAAATTAAATCTTTATAATAACAAATTTACATTGTCTAAAAACATGTTTATTGTCTTAATTAAATTTTAAATATTTGTATTTAGTTTCCCAGGAAATTCATTCTCTTCTGAGACTTTGCAACACAACATTTTCTGTCTAGAGACAACAAATTTTGTGTTAGGGTATTCCCTGTTCTGTTTTCAAAACCCAGCCAAATCCCCTTTAGTTTTTTATTGTTCCTGCCCCGAGCTGGCAACACTTTAATCTTGTTCAGCGAGACACACGCACGTACATATTTTATATTTATGCCCCTGTTTGTCTGTCTGCCGCTCAAACCCACTGACTGGCAACCGACTGCCCCAGTGGCCACCTGCCCCCTGGCAGCTCCCGTGACTTGTAGGTATTTTGTGGTCGTCAGTGCGGCATGGAACGAACGGCAAACAACAACCAGAACAGCGCACTACTACACACGGGGTGGATACTTTCTTTCGCACAATACGCTTATCCTTTCGCATTCAGGCAGCACCACCCCCTCACCGCCGTTGATTGATGTGCTTTTGGCTTGGCTTTAGCCTTTAGTATGGCGCGGTTTCTCATTTTATTGCTTGTCGCTTTTTGTTTCGTCTCGGCCTTTGTCTACGGTTAGTTGTCCCAGGTCCTGCGTCCTGCGTCCTGCTTTCCGTTTTCCGCTTCCCCTTCCCCTTCCGCTTTCCGTTTTCGTAAGCCATATCGTAGTGGCAGTTCCGTAATCGCATACGTCAGAAATTATGTTCGTCCGCCATTTGAAATGACAACAATTTCCTCCTGCAGTCGTGTCACGTCACCGGGCCCTCTGGTGTGAGAAATCTTTTCGGCTGAAAAGCGCCGGAGGTGACTGCGACTGTGACTGGAGCTGAAACTGAAACAGGGACTGCTGGTCCTGGGACTGGGGAGCCACTATCATCCGACTGTCTGCCGGATATCTTTTTAATTACACTAAAACGTGCCGAGTCCCGAATGGAGGTCACTTGGGCTAACGAGCGCACCGTCGCCGTGAACAAGGATCCATCCGTCACACGTGCAGAGCTGGCAAAAAAAAAAAAAAAAAAAAACAAAAAGGAGTGGGACACACTAATCCGATTAGTTTGGGCTGACATTCTGCGCCGGCAAAGTGCAGCCGCTCCCCAGCTCCGGCCCAAAGGATCTGCCGGGCCATTCATTCATTTCATTCAAATGTGACAAGCCGACAAAATCCAAAAAAGAAAAAGAAAAAGGACAAGCAAGTCCCGGGCCAGACAACAAAAGTGGAATAATTAAAAACAACGAAAAAGCGTGAAAGCGGAGAAATAAATTTATCCCCGGCAAACATGCACGAAAGTGGGTCGACATGGAAACTAGATTTGTCGGTCCAGGCGGGCCCAATTTGATGGCAATTTTTCCCAGCATGCTGTGCGGGATTCGGGGAACTGCAGGATGCATCCAACCATATAGCCATATAGCATATAGATGTGCTATATTCAGCACTTCCTATGCCCCGGGCACTTAAGCACCGGGCAACCTTTCGTCGTTCGTCCTGCCCAAGGACGTTCATTTTTATCACATAATATTTTATTTTAACGGCAATAAAGCGTAATTTAATGAGCCTATAAAATGAAAATACATTAGGGGGCAGACCCCGTCGCAGAGGCAGTTCCACCCTGCGTCAGCAGCCTCACAGCCTGAATCCTTGTTGGCAGGGACGCAGGGACGACCTACCTGCGACGCCTCCCCCATCATCTGAGCCATCTGTCAGCGCGGCTCATTTTTATGCCAAATTAAATGTCTTCAAGCTTGGCCGAGATTTTCTGTTGGTTAGGAGAGCATGTAGAGAAAATTCTAGATACCCTGAAGGGTTTCCTGACTAGGAAGAAAATTAAATCTCTTTGGTAGTTATAAACTTAATATTTTTACTTTATATTTTAATGTAATATCTAATATTTAAATAGCTAAATATGCAAATAATGTAGTAGAAAAATGTATAATTAAGTTAAATATTGATTAATATCAAAGCCTTTCAGGAGCAGGTGTTTTTATTTGTATAATTAAATATCTAAAATATATATTAGACACATAAACATTAAATATTATTAAATAAACCAACTAGATTTTAATTTCTGCGTTCTTGTGCCAGTGTGGGCAGACATTTATTAAGAGACGTCCGCTTCGTTTCGCTTCAGCCATCCCATTTCTTATACAATTTTCGCTGTCGAGCATATTACACATACGCCCCATATTTCTCGTGTTTACCAAGTCCCCTGGCCTTCTTCTTGGCGTTTTCTTGGCTCGTGCCAGCCAGCCAAAAGCCCCCCCCGCCGGCCCCCGCTTGCATGTCTGGGAACAGTTCAGTGCCTGTTATTCTGACTGCGACTATTTATTCGCTGTCTTCTTTACATGGCATGACATTGACTTTTATTTAAATGATTTCTCTCCGCCGCCACTGCAGGCCGTCCTGGCTGGGATTGGATTGAGCCGGGGCTGGCGTTCGACTGGCGTGGCATATCCTTGAATGGCAATAGACTGCTCCGCTCCCGCCTTTGGCTGTTTGTTTTCGCCTGGCAGCCATTGTGCTTGTTGACTGAATGCAACTTGTAATAAATATTGCAGGCGTTCCACTTCCTCGGCTGGCTGCTTCCTTTTGCCATAAATATTTGTTAGCCGTTTACTTTGCCATTGCTGATTTGTGATATTTGCTGGGAAATGCTTTTCAGCTGCACTGAGGCAGGAATGCAGTTAGCATTTCGCATCTTACGGCATCCAGAAGCAAATTGATCGCATAAATATGGACAAGTCCTGTTCCTGTAACTGCCTGGCTCTTAAGTATGCAACACATTTGCAATGAATTCATATTAATTACCTCGATAAGAGCAGCTTTCCCGTACGACCAGGCTGCACAGTGGGTCATTACAGACTTTTTCAGCATCGACGTCAGCTTTCGTAAAACAAAAATAGGAAATTATCTTAAGTGCTGAGAAATTTAAATATAAATATGAATGAATCTTTAGTTTTCTATATTTTATTAGATTTTATAAACGAATATTTGGCCACTGTGCTCCCCGCCCCAAAGGCCATTTCAATATGAAAGCGACATAAATTAGGCCGAAATGCAAAATCGATTGCATTCCGCAACATTTGCCAAGGGATCGTGGAAGGGGAATTGGCATATGCAATGGCCATAATGCAGGCAGGAAGGACATTAGGTTGTGCGTGCACAGGAAAGAGGGAGCGGGAGCGGGAGTGTCTGTGTGTGCACAATACGTACGAAATAAATTTTTAATTAACCCAAATTTCGAAAACTAATAAAATGGCACAATGTACGTTCGAACGGACGGACAGCAGTGACATGCAATGAGGCCTAAATAATTTACCAGAACACACATACAAATACCACCAGACATGGTTATCCTCCCTTCCCCCGGATAGTTTCATTGTTTGTTCAGCGGGCGCAAAATTGATGTGACGCCGGCGGGCAAACAGGGATCCGAACATTGTTATTATGCAATTACGATGTTCGGCAAGGCGGTCCGGAGTTAATGCACTGCATGATTATTAAAATATTTCCGAGTCCCTCGACAAACACCGACAGCCAGAGCTCCTGCCGTGTGCGCTGTGTACATTTCGTATAACAAATCGTGTGCAAACAATGTCACAGCAACACCTACCCTACTCCCGTTCCGCCGTCGCGTTTGCCAAACAAATATTTGCGAAGGACGAAAGGTGCGGGGGAAGGGGCAGACCGGAAACCGCTGCTAAATGCTAGCGGATGTGGTGGGGCGCAACAAGCGGAACATCGGGAGGCTGCTGGCCAAAAACTTTGCCAATTAAACCAGAACCACTTAACCCAAAGTGATAACCCAAATGCCCCAAGCAAATCATGACAGTGCCAGGAATCCAGAAGCGTGGCCATTGGCAGCGCCAATTCTCCCAGCAATTAACTGGCTGGAGGAAGCCCGAAAGCGGGCCCTATTCTATTAAGCGGGCGGCGGGTGGTGTGGCCTTGAACTGACAGCCCCTCAGTTAGCCTCCCGGGCAGCTCATAAACAATTTAAAATGTCATACACGGCGTATGCGCAACGCCATCGCTTACGCCTGCCAATTAAATACTAGGTTAGGAATTATGTAAGCCCAACATAGGCAGGGCAACCTCAAGGCGCACAGCGAAGAAGGCGAGTCGTAAACAAGGCCAACACACACACACACGCACTGGCTTGGCCGGAGTTTACGAGCTCGGGCGAAATACGTAAAGTTGTTTTTACGGCACCCACGACTACGTTTGCGACGCATGAATGACACATGTGGGCATTTCCATAGAACTAATAAGAAATGAGAAAAGCTTAAGCTGTTTTGTATGTATTAAGACTGTTTTATGAGCTCTCTTGTTTTTATAAAATTCAAATACTAAACTGCAAATATAACTATTTTAGACTAGCAGTCAAGTTTAAAACGTGAAATATCCTCTCATATCACATTTTTATTAGTTAAATTAATATTATATTAAAGGTGAACCGGTCAGAAATAACAATTTATAATAATTTTCTAATCATAAAGGAAAGAATTTGTAAAAACGAAAGCTATTAAAATATGTCTGAATTTTATTTGAATTGTCTTGCTGTTTAACAAAACTCCTATGCAAATGCCCATATGTGTTTTGTGTATATATGGCTGAACTTTGCTGGGTGCTGAATGGCTGTGTGCTGCTCTGTTTGTGGTATCAGTGGCCAAGTAATTAAGCAAAGTACAATTTCGTACCATTAAGTAATTTCACTCCATTCATTGACTCACCGACCGACTGGCCAACTGGCACTTTGACTCAATGCCCCTCCCCTCACTCCCACTCCCACTCTCACTCGCATTCCCAGTTGTTGTTGTTAATTTATCGCTGGAGCAAATGGACTTTCCTGGGCATCAGCAGTGGGTGAGTGCATAATGCTTATAGGGCCCACGCTGCGTATGGGTAATGTGTTGGCTCATTTACGTGTTCGTTTCGCTTGCTATTAAAAAGGATTTCTGGACGAAGGCAGAAGCTTATGCTCGAACGCGGCGTCTATTTAACATGTGGTCCACCTGTTCGGACTGTCTGTTGGCCGCATTCCCGCACTTCCTGCTTTCCCCTCCTCCATTCGGCAAATGTCGGCCGTAAAGTATGCTACAGTAGGTCAGATGTTATCCTTTTTGTTTCGCCCGCCCTGGGTGGGGTTGTGTTTATGGTCGGTTAAGTCAGTAAGTAAATTTTAATGCTCTTTTCGGTTAGTTTATCTTTGCCTTATTAATGTCTTCGGGAAGTTGGGTTAGAAAGGCGGCAATAGAGAGTACGGGCAGCTTTCGACATGCATTTCGATGGTGATTCCGGCTCGCAAACAAACTTCTCCTTGGGCATGGGCTTGGGTTGTTGTTACAAGGAATAACAATAAAGGCACCGAGAGCCAAAAAGGAAGGCCCACGTCCTGTCTGCATGTCCCTCTGCCTGTCTGTCTGTCTGTCTGCCTGGCTCTGTGTTGTTTGTCCCCACTCAGCAGGTTCCGATGCCACACAATTGGCCAAATGCCATGCCAACAAGGGAGAGGCCAAGGAAAACACACAAAAATTGAAACCAGTGCCGCAACCGCCAGTTGGTAACTGCCAACTGGAAGAGTATCAACCACAGGGACACACAGATGGGGAGACACAGCCGGGAAGAAGACACACTGGCGCACAATGCAAATGCGGTGGGTCGGGAGTGGGCAAGGGAGCACAGACGGCAGCCGGATTAGCCGAGTGTCCTGCATGTAAATCGGAAAGTAGTTCATGTTGATCGGCATTTGATTCGGCCTACAAATTGCCGAAAAGCAAAGGAAGAAGTAAAAGAAGGTCCTAGGTAAGACATGCGTACATGTATGAGTCTGCACATAAATAATGATGCAGATGGTGAAACGGAAAAATTTATGAGCATCGAGAATAACAGGATTCGGAGAAGCGACAAACATAAATTAAATTCCCTGGCAGACAGGACAAAAGTGCTGCAACTGCACGAATTAATTTAATCAAAATTGCAGCAAATGTTAAAAGTCAGCAGAAACTAAAAAATCGCATGGAATTCAAATCAAATTAAATTATACATCCAGCACAAGCTGCAAGCCAAAGATTTCCAATTCCAATGGAAATAACCATGGCAATGCGAATGCATTTTCGACGGCCAAAGCACCGCACATTGTGGCCAGTTGCTTTAAACTGGGATCCGGCCAATCAGGGGCCACTGCCGTCTCCTCCGGCATAGCATGTGTGTGACAAGCTGATGAATAATGTCGCCCGGTTCCAGCTCGCAAACTTGCTCCTCCGGGGCTCTCGCTGGAGAGCGCTGCCAAAAGGGTCAGGGCTGAAACGAGGGCCAAACAAACTTCTATACATTTAAAATGTTTTTCAATAAAAGTTTATCGTACTGCAATTGTTTTTCCCATCTCCTGCCGCTGCCCTTGTTTTGCTCGCGACTCCACTTCACCTTCAACAAGATGTCGCAGCTTCAGATTCGCTCTCCTGCACGGAGAATAAATACGTTGCAGTTTCAATTTGCCATTGGTTTTCACAAATGGTTTATTCATTCTGTGATTTCCCATCAAATATTGACTCGAAACTGAAGTTAGCTTGTGCCATGAATGTGGCTTTCAATTTTAAATTTCTTTATTTCCATGCCAAGTGAAGCATTTTTTGAAATAATAACTTAATACATCCTGCAGTAGTATACTTATTTTCTCCATGTGCACTCCTCGACTGTCAGTTCAATTGTTTTGCACTTGAGTGGCAATTTATCTTAGCAGCGAAGAGAAAAGCAGCCGGCGACTGCTTACAATGCATTTCCGGCACGGAGCCGGAGCCGGTCTGAGTGCCACACACGAGTGCATAATCCTTTTAAATACAACTTGACTGCAACTACGACATGTCCTTGCCAAGAACTAGAATACTACAAGCACTCTAGAGGACTTGAGCCGTCGTACACCGTGCGGATAGCAACTTGTTGGCCGAGTTTTCCTCCTCCTACTGCTACTACTGCTGCAAAATCAGGACAATCAATTGAAATTAACATTTAATTAGGCGAAGAAACGGCAGCCGTAATCGCGGACAGTCGGCCTGAGCCCATTCGAAAGCTATTTTACGCCAAAGGACATAAATAATTTTATGACGAAGTGCGCAGCAGAGCGAAACCGGCCAGGACATAAAACGAGACAAACAATGCGGACCGAATGTCCACCCAATAAAAGGCAGTTGGCTGTGAAAAGCGGGCATTTAAAACTTGATAAGTAATTAAAAACTGGGCGTTGTGGCGGGACTATCCCCGAGATAGGGGATATCTCCGGCCAGCAGGGCCATAAAAAATATGAGTGAGGTGCGTTGGCCACAAAGTTGTAAAGGATGAAGTTGCCATTGGGGGCAGCCCGTAAAGTATGGCTCTGGAGCTGGCAGTTGTTGGAGTGTCCCCGCTGGAGGGCGGGCAAGGACATCGGATCGCAGGACGAGCGACTTGTCAGACATGGCTAAATAAAACACGAAAACTATGTGACAAAATGACACAAACGCACTAGCGGGGGGAAGGGCTTACACTAAGAATGACAAGAAAATAAAAATAATAAAAGTAATGGCAACAACAAACTGTGACGTGCGAACGAAAAGGAGTCCTACATATACATACACATTCGCAGAAGCGAGACGAGCTGCCTTGTTGTAGCAACGGGGCAAAAGGAGCTCGCGAACGAATTTCCCATAAAAACTGGAAAAAATGAAAGAAAATGAAGGGCTAGGGGTAGGGACTGGGGCTGGGGCTGCTCCCTCCTCCTGGGCAAACTATTAACAGAGCAGCGAGGAGAGAGTTAAACTAGGTGAAAGCCGCACAAAACGACATCGTTGACAAAGGCAACTGGGGACGGGAAAAGTAAAGGGGATACCAAGAGGGGGTTTGGAAAGAAAAGGTAACGCTAAAAATGCCAAAAAGTGAGGACGTGAACGGGTTGCGAGTCTCTCTGTGTGTGCACACATACACACATGCGAGGATGCCTTTTATGTGCTGGGCAGCCATTTGTAGTTTATTGTTAGCAGTGTGTGTGGGTGTGGGCACCGTTATCACTTTGGGCCCTGTCTATGAGCAGCAGCAGCAGCAGCAGCCGTCGAGATGGCCATAAAATAATATTTTATGATCTGCGGTCGTTGCTCCCCCAAGGAGATTTTCGTTTCCGAATTTGTTGCAATAGGTTGTGCCGCACAACCGAAAAATAAAACATAAAAAACGTGCTAACAAATCTGGCCCCAATCCCACGCACCCCACCCCCCTCGCCACTATACTTGAAATAAAGATCCCCGGCTTAAGTCAACTGAGCTTACACATAAGTTTCCCAAGCTCCTTGCTCGTCCTGCTGCTCTTCCTGAGCTGAAGTTTATTTTCGCATTCACCCGCTACGTGAGCGCATTTCGGGACTGAGTGTTAACAGCGGGTGCAGCCGTAATCCCCGCCCACCAACCTGCGACCCCCGGCCACTTACCACTTGCCGCTTCACTTGTTGTTTGCCATTTTCATTTGCTGCTCTCTTGTTTTTACCCAGCAAATATTTGCATGGCCCGCGCTTAGTCCTCGTAGTTGTGCCCTGCATTTACCGGTGCACTTTCACCTGGATCTCCATCTGCTTCCTGGCAAAAGTGTAACCTCAAGGTTGCTGCACTTTCCTGTCCCGCTCTCTCTCTCAAGCACTGGTATTTCCGCTGTTTGAGTGGCGACAACGGTACGTATGCGTAATATTTAATTGCCCTGTTACGCTCATTGTCCGCTTCCCTGCGGCCTCCACAGCCATTCCGCTGTTGCGTCCATAATGCCAATCAAAAGTCAATGCTATAAGCATTCAATTGTTTGCCGCACCCACACAAGCACGCAAGTACGAACACACACAACCATGCTTTCATGCGCGTTCAAGGACCCACGAGGACATGATTCATCTGTATGAATTTTTACCATGCTTCCTCGTACAATTTGTACACTCTTTGGTTTGTAGAGAGTATTTTCGGGGGAATTCGCTACTTTATATATTATTTGTAATTTTTATTAAATTTATATTAACATTTTGGAAATACTTTCTGTGTTGTTGATAATTTTATACAGTTCAAATAAAACTTTTTGTCATTTTCATGTAAACTTTACAATTTAGTTTGAATTTCAATATGCATTTTCTTTCTTTTAATACACATTTCGTTTGTGACCTTATGGTAATATATATTTATTTATATATTAATTTCACTTTGTACTTTTTACAAACATATTCTCATATCCCTGTGACTGTGACCAATAAAAACTCCATTTGCAAGCGTATTTCAACTTCGTTTTGCTGTTGACACATCCTCACTTCCTTTTCGTCCTATTTCACTTTACTGATTTTCCCAATCATTTTCGCGAGTGCGCCACCGAGAACAAAGCCATCCCATTGCCGCCCCGCCCCACTCTCTCCAATTTCAACCTCTGCCGGCACTTCCGTCGCCGACATCGTGCAAACAAATGCGCATAAAAATCCATTATTTTAGCAAACACAACACGCGCACACACAGTCTCGTACTCACCCCCATCCTCACACCCTCGTCCTTCCACAATGGCAATGCATTGCCTTGCAGAGGACGAGGGCCAGCTACAAACCATTTTTTTGCTGTGCGCAAAATAAATATAAAAGCGTTGAAACGAAAACATTTTGGAACAATATAAAAATTGCAAAAACGAACTCTTTTGGGGGTGCGAGGTGTCCAAGTGGCGTGGGCAAGAGGCTGGGAAAGGTACTGGGACCTGAAAAAGAAGGACGAGGGCCGGCGTTTATTGGCAACAGTGTTGCTATTTGTGTAAACGACTCGTAAAATTTTATGCTGAAGCAGTTTCATAGTAGTGGAGGTGGCTTTTTTCTTCTTTTCTGCGTAATTCCCAGCCCTTGGCCTGGCCCCCAGTTAAGTTACCACCGACACGTGTTGGGTCAGGGTTCAGGGATCAGCGGTAGGCACACAGAAAAGAGCGCAAAACGATTGCAAACACTGATCACCATTATGCGGGAGGCGGAAGGCCTTATCTACCCATTGCCTCGATCCTGTTCCACCTCCCTTTCGCCAGATGTGCGGTGCATTTTCCCCTCGATTTGTTTTGTTGTCAGTTCCAGCACAACTGACATCTATTTTATGTTGCAGCTGCATTTCAATTTCGCCCTCCCCGAGTGGAATACATGTAAATATTGGATATTGATTGCATTTCGCTTCGCCTGCCAACTTGTCAATGTCAACAAAGGGGCGCGGGGAAGCGGGAAAAGTGCGTGATAGATCGCTCAACAATGGCGCCAGCGGAAAAGTGGAAAACTTTTATTGAAATTCATTAGTCGAGCGCCGAAAAACTTTGCATATTTACTTCCGTCCTGTCATATAATTTCCCGTCTGTCTTTTTCTGCGGATTTAATGAAGTGCAGCTGACATTTGGCTGTAATTATGACTGGCACACTGGGGGAAAAATTGCAACTGTCACCGAGTATTCGTATCACGGTGAAATGCAGGACACGACTGCTACTCCTACCCTCGACCCTCAGTTCGGGCGGGAAGGCACCAGAGCAAAGATTTAATTTGCTGATGAAGTTCGTTTGTCTGCAGTCCCTTCAGCTGCTGTTTGCTCCCCGAAACCAGCTCCCTGCTATGCAAATAGTCCTGTCACTGCTGGCAAATATGATCCACTGCCGAATTGGTCGAGCTGGGGGTCCAGCTAGCCATGTGTGTGCTCTGGATTCTGTGCCCCAAATTAGAAACAAATTTGTTTAATTCAATAAGAAAGTTGATTAAAAGCAATGCAGGCTAATGAGACATGGCATGTGCAGTCGGTGGGGAGATTCAATTACTGCATTCCCTGCTGAAAATATTCAATATCTGTCTGGCAGATGGAACTCTTTTAATTTCAAATGAAAGGCACATTCAAAGCCAAGCCGAAAAACCTTCATGTTTCCCTGCTTACTTGTCATTGAGGTCGCAGAACCGCATAATTTCGTTGCTCTCCGGATGAGTGTCCTGCTGCATATATTCGTCCTCGTGTTTGGTTTATTTCCCCGGATATCAGGGACGCCCAAATTTCTGAGTGCTGGGAGGAAACGGCTTAATCTCGTTACCAACGAGTGGAAATATGGCTAGGGCAAGGGTTAAAAATTAATGACGCGTTCCGGGACCCAATACAAATGTTGTCAAAGGCATCAAAGTGCCTGCCCACACACACACGCGCGCACCCTAACTCGCACTCGCTACGTGCGGAGAATGTTTCCAATTAAGCCAATCGAGCTGCAAAAAGCAGGCCGTGAAGGGAAGGGAAGGGGCCTGGGAGTTGGCGCGTAATTAAAATTTAATTTGCGCCCAAAATTAGACTATGAAATTTCAATAAGGCGCCTCGGATGCTCGGGCGGAGCAAAAGCAAATATTGTACTGCCAAAAAAAGCAAATGGTAACAAAGTAAATTGGTTACATTTTGCAGCGAAAATCCCTTTGATTAAACGCAGCCAAGTGGATGAGTAGAGGACGAGGGTGTAACCTACACAAAGTAGAATATTTTTAATATCACAGGATCGATATATGAGCCTTTATATCATAATTTTAGCTAATAATACTTTAAAACTTTTAATGTTAAGTAGCTTTTTTTTAAATACCTGGCACTAGCAGTTAATATTTTATTTTATAATAGTTAAAGCTTCAACATAGTCGCAAAGCTATCCGACTTGATTTCGTTCTGTGCATGCCGGGCTTAAATAAATAACCAAGTGGCTGCTTAGCAGCCAAGATACAAGACAAACATGGCGACACATGCGCTTCCGTCCGCTTTTCCCTTGGCCTCGTGGCAAGCCGGGCGCATAAATTGTCAAAACGAAGTGTTTGGATTAAGCTGGGAGTTGTGCTTGCGGTGCGGAGCAGACCGTGACCTCGCCCAGCCGCAGTGGCTAAGACTGCACCGCCTTCCCGCTCCGCCCACCTCCTGCTGGCCAATTTATTTATTCGCATTTAAAACTGATTTATGTGCGGGGCAATAGCGACAGCTTCTTCCCCCCTTTTTGGCCAGGAACCACGTGAGTTGCGTCTTTAATTTAGCTGCCAACCAAATCCTGAAACGTTGAGCCAGCCATTCTCCCTGCCCACATCCGCCTTCTAGGCAACCACGGCATTGCCCACAAATGCATTTTCAATGGAATTTCTCACTTGCTAACGTGTGTTGCTTCGTTTGGCTCCCGGAGCTCCACTTGCGTCGGAGCTGCCAGCGATTTATGTGCCACGTTTTCCCCCCTCGGGCTGCTCCGCTTAAAGTCGGACTTACCTTAAATCTGTTTTGGCACAATATAAATACCCACACACTTCGATTCCCTTTTTTCCAGCCTCTCTGCCCGGATGCCAGGCAACCGAGCCAAAAGAAGCTTTACATGGTGCACACTCCCTGGGAAAATCTGTTATCGCATTAACAATTTCCTACTAATTTCGACGCACAGACAGGGTCGCTTGGCGGCGAGGGGGGATCCAGTAAATATAATTAAATTGCGTGCAAAACTAACCAGCACTTGGGGGAGGAAGTGTGCCATGAAAGGTATAATGCTCGCCTAATGCTCTTACCAGCGAATAAAAGTTGTCGAAACTGAATAATTATCTATTTCGGTGACTTTTATAACAAAATGGAATTTAATTCATATTTTAACAGTACCTAAAAAGAAAATAAAAATACATTTAAAATATATATTTTAGGCTATGTTTATAAATACGAGACTCACAGCGAATGTGATCCTTGGAAAGAGTGTGACGCATGGCCATAATAATTTTATTAGGAAGCAGCCTTGCTGGGCAACAAAAATCAGTAGCATAAGCCTTAATATATCCCACTTGTATTTAAGTAATTATGCCAGAAAAAGTCCCTGAAGCGGGGCAATACCACAACCTAAACATGTGTGTGTGTAAGTGCCGGCTTTAATATTAGCTTTCTCATTTATTCACAAAAATCTGTAATATATATACATTGACAAGGCACAGGTATAAAGCATGTTATTTATGCTGCCGACGGCAATTCACAAAGCGAACTAAGCCGCTTGCAGATAGGGCGGGAAACGGTTGGGGAGGATCTTACAAGGACATTGTGGGCACGCAACTGTGCTGGTAGGGGGCCTCGACTTAAGTCCTTGCACATCAACTCAATTGATGACCCTTTGGCAGTTTAACTGCCTCAACATCGCTTAATGTGCACTCCATCAACATAAATCACTCATACGTCACGTTAAACACGCTCAAACTTGAAATGACGTGTATTTATCCGGGGGAATGGGGAACTGGGGAGACTCGGGGCACACGGCCATGGCCATAAATTAATTAAGCCTGCCCGCCGCTCTCTCGAAGGTCCAAGTTCGCGGCCCCTCCCCCCCTTGAGCTGCAATTAAACTGTAAAAGCGAAAAGCGAACGGACCGGCAGCGATGGCGGCAACAGCAAATTACAACCATTTACAATTAATTTGAACAACACGCTGCCATGCAAATGGCGTGCCATGGCTCATAACTTCCAATGGCCAATGGAAGCTCGCCCGTACACCCGCACACCCGCGCACCCTTACACCCCCGCGACGCACTCTTTTCGAGCCATTAAAAAAGGACCAAGCCAAAAAGGCAAGCAACGTGCAAATACTCAATTAGCATATCAATAAATCAAGGAAAGAGTGTCGGTGCCGCCTTGGTGGGGTAATCAAAATTTAGTTAACAACGCCAAACAATTTATTAACTCACTGTGAGCCACGGGGTGCGACCTTGAGGCTGCCAACGTGACGTATACGTAATCTGATGGCGTGGCAAGGCAATTAATCAAGACGTCCTGCGGCTGAGCCGTATTGGATTGCACTTTTGTCAGCGTCCACATGAATGTTTCATGGGATCGGAGGTGGGAATGAGAGGGTTTTTTCCACCAAGGTGTTCACGGAAGCGTCAAAAACGCCACTTAATAATTAATGTCACTCTGTGCTCAATTAAGCTTATTTTAATTGTGAAATGTTATGACTAGAGCAAAGTGAGTTTGAAAATCAGTTGAGTTGAGATGTCACAGCAGTCGCTGGTCCTGATTATGCTAGTGAGTTTTAAATATATATCCTTTGATATGGAAAATTGAAGAATTCCTTTCTCGTAGGTATTGATCGGTTTCTATACCTTGATATACTGCGAAATCAACTGCAAATCGGAGAGAAAGAAAGCCGCAGTAGGTAAAAACTGAACCAAATTAATCCTGGTATCATTACCAAGCATCCCTCCAGGACTTATCCATCAAGTGCTGTCAATTAACACGTCCCAGCTTGGACAAAGGACTAAAAGAGTGCCGGAGATCTCTTAACTTGCCTAATCACCGGAAATTCAACTTTGCCGAGCTCTACACGATCAATATGGTGAGCACAGAGCAGCAAGAGCCAACCTGGTTATAACCCATCTCCAATAGTGCATCGAGGAGTGCAATTACATCAGTTCCGGCTACATTGAAGTCGATCCTCCTTACCGCTTAGATCTGGCCAACATCCGCCTCAACCTGAAGACCTTCTTGCCCCAGCCGCAACTGGAGTCCCTACCCTTTATGGTGGATGCGTACAACAAGTGCGAGGTGTTCCGATCGCTGCACGGCGGACGCTTCACGCTCCACCTGCCCGATATCGAGTTCATCGAGGAGCCCTGCAACCCCTTCGCGCAGCAGCTCACCATCTGCGTGCGGATCCATGCCATGCAAAAGTGTCCAGGCCAGTTCTACGTGAACAGCGCGGAGTGTCGATTGGCCAGGGATTACTTCACCCAGTGCGTGGGGGATATCGAGGCGAATCTTGCATAGAAATCCGGCTGGAACGTGTGAGAGAGTTCATGGGGTGTGCTGCGAAAACTTCAACTCTGACTTGGAAAATAAAGGAAAAAGTCATAAAAGTCATAGATGAAATATGGCAATTCGGCTGTATGTTCTGCATTCGAGTCCTTGGTGCGGGCGATTCTGCTCCTGGCTGCAGTGTCACAACTGCAAATTGAATCGCACTCACACACTCACAGACCTCCTCTCATGTCAATGTCCTCTGCTGACTTTGCATAACTTCGTCTGCTGCTGCTGCTGCAGCAAGTCCTGCCCATGTCCTCGCCATCACTCCGCCTCGCTCCTTTAAACTTGTTAGTTTTTTGGCACTTTTTTTAACACATGCACATTACTTGTAACTAACACCAGGGTATGCTAAGCCTGCGGGCAACTTGCAATGCTTTAAATGGAATTTATTTCCTACAAACAACATCATTTTAATAGAAATTAATAATCCTTGCAATATATTGCTCTATATGAAAACCCTGATAGGTTGAGCTCCTTAATTATTACTGACCCTCTGTCAGTATCCTTAAAGTTGCTACCTAAAAAGTATAACCCATTCGATCCTGACTCGCTGGCTTCCCTCTAGTCAAGTCAGCAGCAAAAGTTGCCGTTATATATAACACGTCTGTCGGTCTGTCTTCGGGTGGTTTCACTGTGTTCTTTTTTTGTCGGTGTCGCAGGACATGTTATGCAACTGGAATAAAGGAACAGAATTTATGTGCTAGCTGGAGGACTGTGCCAGCCAGGCTTCAGCTCAATCCACTCTCCCGTACTCCAGCCTGCCATGCCAATGTGTCTGGCTTTGCAGCGTCAGGTTAAACGGGATTTATGTCCTTTAAGACATGCAGTCTCAGCCTGTTTTCTTAAAACAATTAACGTATTACGAGGCTTCTCTTTGCTTTCGCTCGCTTTCTCTGTGCTGCTGCCAAATCCTTCTGGGCTCCGTGTTTGTTTCTCCGCCGTGGAGTGGGTCCTGTCCTGATTTGCATTTCCTGCCGACTCGAGAAGCTGACTGGCAAGGCGGCAACCGGAGGCCCCGGACTGACAATCAAAGGACTTTGGCTTGCCTTGGCATTTTTCTTTAATTACGCCCTCGAGTCAAATTAAAAGCAAATGATAGTTGTCTTCTTTCTGCCGTATCCTTTCCCGGCAACCAGCTCTCCAGGATCTTCCAGTTTACTTAGTCAAATCAAAGCTTTCAAGAAAATTGTTTTCCCTTCTTTCTGATGGTCAAACTGCTGACCAAGGACCAAGCCAGTCGTCGGGCACATTCACACACATTCCCATTACATGGAGACTGCTTTGTTAGCTGCACGATGTCCTCGAGTGCACTCGAGTCGGAGCTGGAGAGCTTGAGGTTTTTGCGGCAAATAATTTGTGTAATTAAGTGACCACCAACTGCCTTCCCCTCCCACTTAATTGCTTATTTGTGTAGCTAATTAGTTGGGTATTGCCAACAAACATGAGATGGCCGTTATCCTGTCGAGGACGATGCTGTGCGAACCAGAGTGGCTCAACTCACCGGGCTCACTTCTTGCCACTTCCATTCGACGATGTCTAGCACTCGTAATTAAAAAAGATCCATAAAAGCGACGCGGGCAGACACAAAAAGCGAGGCACGTGTGTGTCCCTCATCCCCCGAAGGCTCCTCCTCCTGCCTGCCTGGCAGTCTGCATAATTCAAGCAGACTCCTGCACCACTGCACCACCGTGCATAACAAGCTGGCAAGGCTTAAGGGACTGGTGGGGCTGGCGGCGTGCAATCAAAATTATTATAATTGCGACGCGTTCGCCATTGTGCGACAACAATGACTTCCGCTTCCGTGCTGAAATTCGCCTGCGCCAGTGTCTGTGCCAGCGTCAGTGTCCTGTGTGCCATGTACTCGCTGCATTGTTTTCCATGGTGGAGCGTCGCATTAAGTGCCTGCAAAAGACGCACAACAAAGTGAACAGAGTCCCGGGAGGAGACGGAGTTCGCTGAGAGATGGGAACAACGTGCTCAAGTCCTGGCCGACTTCGGTGAGGGGGGAGTTTCGGCTGGGACACGTTTTATAAGTACACCCGTTAGCATATTAGAGAGCAGCCAGCGAGCTGAGCTTATCACTAGGCAAGGATCTGGTTGAAACCGCTGCCACTGCATCTAATCAATCAATCGAAAAGCCACTCAATCAGCAGCCAAGTCAAACATCGCCCAAACCCTAATGAAATAATTCAATTTGCGCTAGCCTTTGCTATGATTATGATTATTATTATTATTATTACGACTCTGATTATCAACATTACAGCTCGGACAGGCAGGCCGTATTAATTTGGGCAGAGAGTTGGTCCTCGCCAATTCTCGGCCCGCCTGTGATTGGTGGCCAATCAATTGAAGTGCCAGCCACACGCAACCTGCAATTTAATCAGTTTAATTAATAAGCAACATCGATGGCCGGGAGCCGGCCTGGAAATTGTCCGTCATTGTTTGTCATGACCATAATCAGTAGGCTGAATGGCAGCACTGATTGCCGCTGCAACAAAGTTGACCCTTCGATTCTAAGTCTTGGGCCGGGTCCTTTTTAATTGGCTTATTTATGGCTCACGAATGGTGAGGCCACCACTCCCTGCCATGGCTACATTTGTCCGATTAATCTAAATGAATTGTTAGTGCCGCGTATTTGTCACAATTCAGATTGGGCTCCTATCGGCCTGTGGCAATCCAGTCCACTTTCCGCTCCTAATTGCCTCGCATGCGACAGGTAGGGAAAAGCCTGCCGTGGAAAAACCCCTTTTTGCATATTTAGGCAGCTCGGAAAACACTCGACTGTGGCGGGCAATTTCGTTTCGGTTTCGGGATGGATTTAAAAGGCGAAACCCCTCCCTAGTTTCGTGATCGATGGCCATAGACATTAATGGTGCTAAGTGGGCCATAAAGGCGAATGAAACTTTGCGACGACTGCAGTTGAAGGCGGTCCTACATATTATATAAAAATTACATACATAAATTCGAGTGGCCACTTGACTGCCATATGAATCCGCCCCAGCTCGAGTGGGGCTCTCAGACGCAAATATTACAATGGGAGCGAGTACAATGCGATAAATCAGCTCCACTGCCTGCCACTGCTACAAATAAATGCATAAACTTTGAGTGTCAAACAACAGGGCAAAGTGGGAGTGGGAAATGGCAGCAGGAGTGGCAGCAGGGCAGGAGTGGGACCAGGCCAAGCAGGTTGAACCGTTCCAAGCCATTTCGCGTGCCAGTCAATGAGCTATGAAAATATGAAAAATGTAAGCGACAAAACGTGTCGTTCAGTGTCTATCCAGCATAAGAGGGGGGCTGTGACATCTGAAGAGGGGTTTTGCCAGTTTACAAATCACTTTCCAGACGAGGCAGACCGGCCCGGTCAGCTAGCTAGCACTTGACAGGCGTTACGCATACGCAGCGTTGGCCCAAGCTGAAACCGAATTGCCCAAAGCTTTCAAGGGTGTTTGGCGTACTTATGAAATAATACAAGCACGCATCGATTTAACCTTAACAAAGGCCGAAAAGGGAGACACGAAGTCTGGCAGAAATCTGTTGAATATCAAATAACAATCACTTGGCAAGCTAAATATATCATTATGCCTAAGTAGGCGGTGGGTCGGCTATGGGGGTGAGCGGCGGCGAAAGCAAAAAGCTTAACACATGCGAGCATGCGAACCCTCATGGTGGGGCCGGGATGCCTGTTTGTCGGGGATATCCTTTTTTCGCCTCCTCTGCCTCCTTTCTTCGCCAGTTTTTATAATCCTCACAGCTCACAGCTCACAGCTTGCATGTTTGCTTAGCACCTTCGAGGGATAGAAGGCGGCGGCTGGGTCGATGATGCGGAACAGGTTTAAAAAGTTTAAGCCGGAGAATCCTGTTGTTGCGGCTGGCTCTCTTTTTTCCTTTTCTCCCTGTTGTTGTTGGGCGCTTTATGTAATACATTTGGAAAAATTTACAAATCATCTTGCATATTTGATTTGCATACAAGATTTTTCATCGCAACTGCCAATACCTTGCGGGGATATATCCTCCCGGCTGTTTGTGTGGGTGTCCTTGAGCTCGTTTGTATGTCCCCGAATGGCACAAGAGATTCGCAAATTGCTTTCATTGATTGCCGACAAAGCCGGAGTGAGTGAGGTGTACGGGGAATATGCTGTGTGAGTGTGTGTGTGTGTGAACTGCCACTGGGAATTTTTCTTAAATTTTTCGCTGCTTCTGTGCCTGTTTCTGCAGAGTTAAGCGACTGAGGAAAAAACCCGGACCACGTTGCGTATGAGTAATGCTGCCGAGCCCAAACAGCATTTTATAACTGACCAGCTGCTAAGAGCTGGGCCGCGACCAGTCGACCCTCTAGACCCACTGGACCCACTAGACCCCCCCTTTACTCCCCTGGCCATTTATCGTTTGTTGCGTGCCGTGGACGTCTACGTGAAATTATTACGCTGCAATGCATCATCAAAAGTAAACAGCAGCAGCAGCAGCAGCAACGGCAGAGAAAGCTGCTCGGCACTAGACAGCCGGAGGAATGACGGAGCGGGGCCGGTACACCGAAATGTGCGTCTGACATATTCGAGAGCGTCGAGAGCCGGAAAAGCGGAAAGTGGAAAGTGGAGAGCGATGGGCGGAGCGGGTGGACTATAAATTTCGCCTGGCACACGCAGCGCGCAAAGCCAGAGAGAGAGAGAGAAAAATAGCACAGAAAAATGTATTTAAACAGGCATTCAAAGCGTTTAACCGCTAAACAATTGAAAATTCGCAACACCAATGAAAATCGAAAATTCTCATACCCTATATAAATGTTTATAGAAGAATGGCTTGGAATAATAATACTCAGGGGTCACGTAAATCGATCTGAAGCGCTAATAAATTGTAGCGACTGTTCCAGAGAATTTTTAAGACCATGAAAGTAGCTTAGTTCAGTAAGGAAATGATATAATTTCTTGTGTTAAAAATAAAATCTTAATAGATGAGTGGATAAATTAATCTCTATAACTAAATTCTTTAAAAATATCTTTGACAAATGGCCATAAAGCAATGCAGGGTATCTCCACAACCCATCAGCTAAGTTAGCCAGCAGCCAGCGAAAAACAGGATGGTAGACATGCCACTAGAGTAATTGTTATCCTGGCTGGCTGTGCACAGACACGTAAGCCCTCAGAACAAGGAGAGGGAGGGGAAGGGAAGGCCAGAAAGAGTGGACGGAGCTGGGACACAGGACCTGGCTAAACAACAACGCCACTTCACGGCACGAGCCAAACGGCAGGAGCACGAGCCAGAGCAGGAGCTGAAACAATCCTGTAAGCAGCACTCAGCGGCACGCACTTGAAGCTGCGGACCCGGGAATCCCGGAGCAGGACTCCCGCCAGCTAAAACTGCAATCGCAGCTGGCTACGGATCCTTGTCTGTTTGTTTGCCTTGGCCAAAAGGGGCGTCGCCCCTCCAAGGCTCAAATTTCCTTTGCTTCTGCTTATTTATTTTTAATATTTTTATTTACCATGCAAATAGGCGGCGGTGGCGGCTCCACTCTGTTGTATTTACTTACGCCGCTGCTGTGGTATTGCTTTATTTTTGTTTGCCAGTGGTTTTCTTTACATTTCAATGCGTTTCAATTAAGTGGAGCGGCTCTTGTTTGGTCACGCAGAAATTAAGCAGCCTGGCAGGAATTCCAGCGCAGCCCTTCAAGTTTAGGCCGCATAAGTCAGCACTTAAAATGCAGCGGCAAACGTTCTCTTGGCCACCGGCAAATCAGGTATCTGAATGCGGCACGCTCGTCTGTATAATTGAAATACAAAGGCAATTCATACAAAGCCCGATAAAAGCGTAACCAACCGGCGCGCCGGTGGAAGGCAGCAAAGTGGCAATCCCGCCAATCACGCGTAATAAATCATTGCGTGAGCGAATGTTGCCGTGCACCCATACTCATACGCATACTTTTAGGGAGTTTGCGGAAAAGCGGGCAACTCGGGAAATCGGTAACTCGACGGACTAACGGCAGTCACGTGTGGCCGACGCACGCAATCGAACCAATGCTATTTTTTGTAGCCCCTCGGCTCTGCGGGGAAAACACGGACCCGAAGCACGCAGGAAAAGCACAAGTTGACAGCCAAACAAAAGCCGAAAAGCGGCGGTGGCCCATTGTGAGCGATGACAAGTGCGGACTGGCTCCGCAAACAGCAATTAAAAAGCCAAAAGGCTTCAATTAATCCTTGACCTCTTGCCATCGAGGCAAAGCAAAGCCATAGCCGTGACCCGCTGACCAACTGGCTTCCTTAAGCTGGCCAAATAACAATGTAGGAAATCGTGTTCTTCATGTAAGAATGAATGAGTTCTGGGAGACTTTACCTTAAGAGTGAATAAATATTTATACAGTTAGTCCATATGTGTATGTCCTTAAGGCACATTTGTATAAATTAATAAAGCCTTTACAAGAACAAAAAATATCCTGCAGGCAGGACTAAAATTTACATAAAAACCATTACAAAAATATCTAAATATCTTTATATAAGGAAATATAGTTTTGACAAAATAAATTGTATAATTTACTTCAACCTAAAGAAATTGTATACTAGGGCTACATAGAATATATTCTTTTTTATCTTATTAAATATTATATATCCCATGAGGACATTTCATGACATCCTTACAAACGTCTTATCCCCAAGTAGTTTGTTCGCAGTGTACTAAGGCAAGTGGAATTTCTGAGAAGGTCCTTACTCGCGGCGCCCTTATCATTAGGCAACTCAAAGTTGTGGGCCACGCCTTCCGCAACCCACGGGGCCCACATCCATTATCTTGAGCAAGCAGCGCGTGTAATTTTCCACCTGTAATTGGTGTAATTGAGTGCAAGTGCGGAGAAAATATTCAACATGCCAGCAATTAACATAAATTCTCCGCAGCGCGTACAAAAATAAAATAAAAAGGGCGACGCCGCCAAATGATAATGAAAGAAGCTCCCCACACACACATTGGGGGCTGGGGTGGGGTGAAGATAAGCAAATGGCCGCCATCCTGCGAAGCGTTCATAATTGCCCGCGTTGTCAGGAGTGTGCGGGTGTGCGGGTGTGAGGGCGTGACAAATGCAGCGAGTGATTTTATAGAAGGGTTACGGAACGGCAGCATACTTACATGCGCAGCGGAAGTAGTTTATGTTAATGACAGTCCGACCCGACCCAGCATTTTCCATTTTCCATTCTCATTTTCCGTTTCCCATTCTCCTTCACTCTTTGCCAAGTGTCTCACCGCCACATTTCTTTCTTGACTTTTTTGCAGGAACCGAGCCCTTCCAGCGCTTCTCGGAGCAGCCAAAGTACACGGAGGTGAATCCCGCCCAGGACACGCTGCTCACATGCAAAGTTATCGACAAGCGCGGCACGTGCTCCTGGCAGAAGGATAACAAGGTAATTATAACGGCTCACTGGGCCCATCCATCGATGGCCCTAGTTTATAAACATTTTGATTAAACTCATAACTTGGCCAAAAGTCTCGCCAAACACAAACAGCCAAAACGGGGCTCGCACACTAGGACACGCACACCGACGTGTCCTGCCCTGGCCGGGGGAAACTCATATCATATGCGTGGCGCGTCCTGCGGTTCAATTAAGTGTTGTTCTTTTGGCCTCCACATGTGGCGAATGTAATTTACACCCTGGCCGGGACGAGTCAATAATGAAAGTTGCCCCTGGACAAGGGGCATGGCTGGGTTGGGGGGGGGGGGGACAAGGAATAAGCATCAGGAGTCACAGGACATGGGAACAGCACCCCAGACAGCATTTCTTTGTTCGCCGTTGATTAGAACGCTGGCCGGCGCAACTTTTAATCGAAAGTGCGTGACAGGAGCGGAATGGGACTCAATTGGATTTCATGCCAGCGCAAACATGAAAATACTGTTAGGCCCCTCTGCGGAGCAAGTGTATCGGTCGATCCTGGCAACAAAAACAACAAAAAGAAAAAACAAATACATTTTGTTTGTTTTAATTAATTTACTCTCTGCTGTCACTCCAAATTTTTTAAACTCCCTGTTGCTCTTTTGTTTTTCATGTTAAATCCTATACCAGTTTCAATATATATTTTGTATAAAAACAAATGCAGGGGTTTTAGGTCGGAAGATCTATTTACTAAGCCAATTTATGTATATTTTTAGATATCTGAAAAAATGCAAAATATTGACTGACATGCACTAATTCCCAGGGGCTTATAAAAATATATCTGTAAGGTTTTTTCAATTTGATATTGAATCCTAAAAGGTTAATAAAAATAATATATATTTTTAGGGTTTCTTTACGCCGTTATTAAAAAGTATTTACCAATTAATTCAATTATATTTATTATTTAAATTAGATAACATTAGATTTACTTTATTTTTCCATTATTCAAATGATTATTCAAAGTGTATTTCCATTTAGTTTTATAGGCAAAGTTTAAGGTCTTTGGCCACCTTGAATTAGAGTCCTTTTGTGGTCATTTGTTATGGCATTGTGGACCATGTTGTGGCTCTCCTGCCTTCTGCGACTTCGTTTGCATACCAATCCAAAGTGCCTCATTATGGATCAGCTCCGGCCGCTGGCTAGGGAATTTCCCGTTGCCTTCGTTGTCGTTGCCGTTTTGTTATTCATGGCAATTGTGTGCGTTTCAAGCATAACTTTTATTTGCCAAACTCCAGCCCCGCGGTGTCTCCGCTACCCACTTGTTGTGGTAGTTGCTTATGCAAATGCACCCTCGGCGGTGCCGGATGCGGATGCGGAAGGGGATGGGTCCAGGCGACGCCATTGTATGACAAAAATCAGAAAGCATTTCAAATGTCCCTTTTCATATGCTGCGCATCGCAGGCGCTCGCTCTGCATCACATACTTAAATGTTTACATGCTTTGTGTCTCCACTCGAACGAGTCGAAGCCACTGGCAGGAGGCAGGACATAAGAAGAAGGACGAGGGACTCGACACACTACATTTGCATGCATCGAGCGTTCCACACACTCACATGCTGATGTTGCTGTTTCGGGTTTCATTTAAAATTATTCTTATTTTTGCATACTTACTCCCAGTACTCCTCTCCGCCCGTGTCTGCTCAACGTTTCCCAATTTCCTCCTCCATTTGGGTATATAGTTCTGTCCATATATTTTACGTGTAGTTATCATAAGAGGAGACATTTGGAAGCGCTTGTCCCACAAAAGAAAAAAAATAAAAAGCGAGTGGGGCCTGTGTCCATTGCCGAGCTGCATTCTAATTTGGCCAAAGCATTTCGGGGGAAAAATTGTCTATTCCGTCCGTGCCTCTCTCTCATCCGAGTCTGTTTTCTTTGCAGTGCACTTGCCGATAATTTCAAAGCAAAGTATGATATCAACAACCGCTCGCCCCTCCTTTTTTCTGCATATATGACGACCGGGCTCAGCCATTTGAATAAATGTAATTTTTTGGGCGCCACACTCTTCCACTCCTTTTCCCAGGCAAACAAAACGAACCCAACGATGCGGAGCATGCCGAGGCCCAAACTCCGGAGCCGGCAGAGCGCCTTCCTTCGATATAGCCGCCTGCAGCATGCAGTCTCGGGGAATGCTGAGAATTATGCCGATACGAATATCGATTCGAGAATGTTTTGGCAGCATCAACAGCAGCATCAATGGGCCAGAGCCAAATATTTGCTCCATTTGGTTTTTTATCTCCCAGCCGAAATTGTTTTTCTGGCAGTTTGGCAGCTCGGTCTCCTCCATTGCTTAACCCACGCTGGCCCAGGGTCGGCAGAGTCAAATGAAATAATATCTGACATGCCAGCCGCAAGCTGTTTAATAAAGCTTATCTCAAGGTGGTCTGGTCCATTTTATTTTGTCCCATTTTATTTTATCGGCCTTTGTGAATATATTAAACTGTGAATTCGGTTTCCTTTCTATAAATTTGAATGCTGGTCCAGGCAGCAAATTCTGTGTTGCAATTAATTTAACCCATTACGCCACGGACAAGGCAGACAACAGTCAGAGCCGAAATGCAATTAGGCAGCTCTCTTTCAGGGAGGAGGCGGTGTCTGGGCCCTGTTTCCCCATAAATACTTAAATGCGAACGCTGCCCACGCTCAGAGATCACTAATTGTAATTTAATTTCCAATTAGCAAACAAACTAATGCCAATTTGCAGACAGAAGCGACTGGAACGACGACTGGAATCGGAGTTAAATGACACGTAGTGGTGGGCGAGTGGGCGGGGCTTACTGCCCAACCCGACTCCTATGTCCGAGTGTCCCCTTGTCTGTCTGTGTATGTTTGGACAAATCGGAGACCAAATTAGACGCCCGACTGCATCGAAAAGTTAAACATGCTAAACATGTCGTCGACGACGCCCAGTTCATTTCAACGCCATCATCGATTCCCCCCATCTCCAAACATATCCTTGCCTCTGATTCGTACTGCACGGGGGAAAATAACCCTGAATACGACTTGGAATCAAATGGAATTATTCGAAATTGATATAGATTAAAGGGAGATTCATTTTAACTAATAATAAATTAAATTATTAAAATAGTTTTCAAACATTTTGAATACATTTCTCTATAAATTAATATTTTTCTTAATTCTTTCTCCTTGTGTAACTAACCAACTCTATTCCTCCTTTTCCAGCCCGTTGGCATCTATACGAAGAAATACGAATGGGCCTCACGTCTGCCGACGAGCGACAACGGGAATGTCCTGCATCTAGACCTCCATCCGCCGCCGGTACAAATAGGAGGCGACTGCTCATTGTGGATTCGCTCTGCCACGCTGGACTTCGACGACGGTCTGTGGGAGTGCCAGGTGACGGCCAGCGACTTCACCACCCAGGATGCCCTCACCAGTCAGCCGGTGCGCCTCGTCGTACGTGGTGAGTAGCCGGAGTAGACTAGAGGCATGCAAAGTGCCCTCGATGCCCTACACTCCATGTTCGAATCCCGCGTCCTAATGACACTCCTTTACCCATGTGCTTCCAGTGGCCCCACAGCGGCCTAGGATCGAGTACGAGGCGGTTCACGTGCCGCCGGGACACAACATCACCGCAGACGCCGGCGCCGTGGCGACGGTCAAGTGCGTCTCCCATTACGGCAATCCGCCGGCCACTCTCAAATGGTATTTGGGTAAGTCTCGAGCTTGAGCACACCTAAAAAAATGTTGGGGCTTAATCTTAAATTTAAGGATTAATAAAAAGTTCCCTTTGACTTTAAGAAAGATTTGTAACTGCTGCAATATTTAAATGTTTAATAGTAAATAGTGGTACCTATCCGAATATAGGAATATTATATATTATATAATGTATTTTTAAATCGAAATTTATTTAATTTTCAAGTATTTTTTTCGAGTGCCGGCTGAACCCCTTGTCATCCATTTAATTGCAGTTGTCATCCTTCCGTCTTTCTCTATTTGCTGTTAATTAATTTCGACTTCTCCCCCTCTCAAACTCTTCCGCAGGCGACCAGGAGATCTCCCCCTTGCATCCGCAGATGAATGCCACCGAGCCGGATAATCCGCGCACCTGGTCGGCCACCTCGGTGGTGCAGGTGTCCGCGATGCGAGAGCGCCACGGAGACATGCTGCGGTGTGTCGCCCACCACGAGTCCTACCAGGCCAAATCCGTGATGGTAGACGCCCGTCTGGATGTAAAATGTGAGTGTTAACTCTGATACAGCTGCATCCTTGCACCGCTCGACCCGATTCTGGCCCCAAAGTGCCATCATTTGATTTGGCTTAAAGCCCAGACGGCCAAACAAGGAGCCGGCAATCAGAGTCCCAGCCCGAATCCGAACCGAACTCGAATCCGAGACAGATGCAGGGTTGTAACAATTAAATTAACAACAATTTGCTGTAATTTCCTGTTTTGCTGAGCAATTCAGGAGTCGACTTGTCCCAGAGGACGTGGCCAGGAGCCAGAAACTAAGCAGGGCTTGGCCGGCTTGTTGACTCTGTCTGCTCTGCTGCAATATTGCTATTGCCCTTGCTGTTTGTGCTTCTGTTTCGGTTGCCATTTCTGCCTCAGTTTCTGTTGCTGTTTTTGCTTTTGTTTTGCCTAACCAAGTTGAACGTCTCCGTTTCTGCTCCTGCTTCCAGACGCGCCGAGCATCCGTCTAATTGGCTCACCGGAAATCGACTTGGAGGAGGACAAGGACGCGCTCGTGCTGCGCTGCGTGGCCGACGCCAATCCGCCGGCCAGCATCGTCTGGCGGCGGGCCGGTCGCTCCGAGATTGCCAGCTTGCAGGTGAGCTTAGCTGCGGCCCCCGTCTTGTTTATGTTGCTCCCAGGCCCCTCGCCGGGTATTTATCTGGGGTGTAGTAGAAATTTGTAATTGTATTAAATTGCCCGCTTCCTCTACTCCTTCTTTTTCCAGGAAACTCTGCAATTGCGTCCCGTCGGGCGGCGGGATGCCGGACTGTACACCTGCCAGGCGCAGAACTCGGTGGGCACCTCCGAGCAGCTGTCGGTGCAGTTGGACGTGAAGTGTACGTATCCTGGTCTCACTATTTACCTTGGACAAAGTTTTCACCCGTCTCTCTGTTTTTCCGCCCCCAGATCCGCCCAAAATTATTTCAGCTGGCCCGGACCGCCTCACCACCGCTCCGCTGTTCAGTCCCGCCGCCTTCGAGTGCCTGGCCGATGGTAATCCCTTGCCATCCTTCAGATGGGTACAGAAGTAAGTCTGATTCCAGATACACTAAGAGAAGGAAAGCTAGATTTTACAGTTTAGAACTATAGTGTTGAGAATAGATTGATGTAACTTGTATTTTGGTATTAGTAAAGTCTTAAGAGTTTTTTATTTTACCCATTTCAAAATCATGGATAGGATAGGATTCTCGTTTCCCAGAACAAGTCATTGTTCCCCCCGAAGTTTGTTATAATTTCAGTGTATACCTTTCCCACTTGCGGTCGTCCGAGCGGGAATTCTTGAGCACTTTGCGCTCCGCATACTTTCGGTGGCCTCTTGGCTCAGTTTATAACTTGGTTTTCTTGCCTTAAAGACATGGCTCAATGGTGAACCGGCGTCTGGCCTGACCATTGTTGTCGACCGGATGGCAAAAGCTAATTAAACGCGGCTCACGCGGCGTATGCGCAACATTTTCCCGCTCTGAAGATGTGGGAATGGCTGCACTTTATGCAATAATTAGTTAAATTTAGCCTTCCCAGCGAGAAGTTTTCCTTTGAATACTGGCTATGCCTGGCTGGCTGTGAGAACAGCATTTCCCTTCCTACGAGGTTATGTTTCCTGTTGCATATTTCCTTTCACAAGGCTCTCGGCTCTCCCCCCCACAGAGCTGACGATATTTCGCGTAATTTTAATTAGCTGCTCGGCGGAAATTGTCTGAACCAAGGGAAAACAACTTCAAAACAAAGCCAGTTTTATGATCCCACTGACTTATGTACCCTGTAATTTCTCAGAACATATTTAGCCTTCAATTTGAAGTGATGAAGGATGAATTTTTCCAAAGGGCTTCCTTCAGTTTAATGTGGCTTCAATATATTTAATTTTTGCCTAGCTTGTCCTGTGTAATACACCCACCACCGCATATAGCCAGCATTTCGCAGGGTAGCAAGAAGGCATCCATAATGCGTCCTGGATTAGGCTCCTTCCGTTTCCTCTTTCGCCTTTGATGGCATCGTGCATTAGTATGCAAAGCAGGCAAATCCTGCGGAAAAACCGAAACCGAAACACTCCTCGTCCATATGACTGTCTATGGCAATCCGTCTCTACCTCTCCGTGGCACCTCTCGCCCCTGTCTCGCCGCCACGTAAGTACGTGATTTTTGTGATTCCATTTGTTTGCACTTGCCCCCAGACAATCGGGCTAACATAAAACATACACGGCCAGGCCAGATCGTGATCGGGCGGCTATATACAGGATGGGGATGGGACTGAGAACATGGAGCCATTGTAGGTGGTTATGCGAAGGTGTCGCCATCTAATAACGAATGCCACATGCAAAACATTGACGTGTTGACTTAATGAAGCAAACGCGCGCGTGTTTATCAGAAATTAAATGTCAATTGTTGAAAACTAATTTCCACGCATGTTCTCCAAACACCCCCCCCCCCCCCTACCGGGCCGCCCTGCCACCCTCTTTAATGTCGTCCTCCGAAGCCGCATTAAATGGCGCGTGCCGTGCTGAGTAAACTGCGGGAGCCGCCCATCGGGGTCGCTTGGTAATAAATCAATGCCACGAAGTGAGCCGCTGACAGGGCGACGTATGCTCCGCGGCTGCTTAATCTCCTCCCCAGGTGTCCTTGGACGGGGCTGCAAGTGCAGTGGGAGACCGAACCGCCTTGCAAATGAGGCAGCCAAGGACAGGACAGGACACGGAGTTCTGCCACTTTGATTTACGTGATTTCACCAGAAAAGCCAGCGAAAAGCAGAGCCTTCGTTTCGTGTGCCAAACTTTTTCGACTTTGTCGATTTGCATTTGAATGGCTTTCTAATTTATTGCCTTTAATTGCTGGCGAAGAAGCGACTTAAATATCAGAACTTTAAGAGCCATCGATCGAGTGTATCAGCTGAATGGCTTTTTTTTGTGGCTCCCTCAAAAGAATCTGTGGAAGAGCTGAGGGGTTGGATGGCCCAGGGCATTCGCAGCTTGAAAGGCATTTCTCATATTAAAAATGTATCAAATATTTCTGTGAACGAGCTCTCTTTGGTCCGCCAGTCCTCTGTGACTCTGTGAGGCGAGCAGCCTGCACCGAAAAATAACTCATACGCATACGCAATTTTCAATATTGCCAAGCAAGGACTGCACCATCGGGGGGGATGAGACATGGGAGGATCCTGGAAGTTGGGGGAATTTGCCCTGCTGCATCATCCCATCAGTTTTATATCGTCCGGCTCGGAGCAGTTCAAAGAGCCACCTGCGAAGTGTGCACTCCATAACCAGATGGAATGCCCAAATTAGAAAGGCAAAATGATAATAAATTGAAATTAAAGGACATTAATAATTGTTAAATATATTTTTTGTAATGTTTTAAATAAATTTAATGAGTGAAATATAGGTTTTTGTTCATCTCCAGAGTATTCTTTCCATTTTTGGAACTTACTTTCTGTCCAACGACTCTATTTGTTTGCCGAAATCTCGATCAAAGCTAAAAGCATCCATCGTCGAGACACTCAACTGATTTGATTTTTTTTTTACGCATTGCAGGATGTCCCATGGCACCAAAAACATGGAGCGGGGCTTCGAGTCCAGACTGGTCATCGACAACGTCACCTACGAGTACCAGGGCGAGTACGAGTGCCGGGCCACCAGCTACATCAATGGCCAGGAGCGAGTGGCCATATCCGATCCAGTGTCGCTCCAGGTTGTGGGTAAGTTCCTATCTCCAGAGCATTTGCTCTGCCGTGTCCTGTGGCCATAAAAACCGCAGTGCCACAAAATATGACGACAACAGGGGAGCAGGCTCCATGCTTTGGAATCCCTGGCAAGGGTATCAGGGGTTAAGGAACGAACTATGTATGCGGTCATAAATCTCCGTGCCACCTCCATTTGCTTTTGCTTTTTTCGATGTCAATTTCGGCCCCGAACGAGAATAGAAACACCAGAGCAGTGTCATGGAGATGACCAGAGAAGGTGACAACGCAACCGGAAAAAAGCAAGCGATTCCGCCTCGGGCCACTCATTTAAGTCCGCCCCTCGCCCGGCTGCCGTGCAACTAATGCACACTTAAAACAACTAACAAAACTCCATTAAAAGCTGCAGCCGGAAAGCGCCTGCAAAACATTTTAAGCGCTTGCGTTGCCACCTCCTTGCCTTCCCGCTTTTCCGCTTTCCCGCCGATTTCCCCGCCACGGCCACACAATTTCGCGGTGGCTGGCAACTTGCAACTGGGCAACGGACTAAGCCAAAACGTAACACAAAATCAAAATGAACTTATGACCGCAGCGCCAGCGGAAAAAAAGGAGCTTCAACTGCCGAGGGCGAAACACTGGACAGTGGACTAAAAAAGGCGCGAGGAACTCTAAAAAAGAGCAGCAAGAAATATTTAAATTTAGTGCTGAATACCACAGCACGTACATAATTTATGACCAACCAAGGACACGAGCAATTTAGCAGAGTCGGCGACGAAAAAATGCACGAAAATAAACATGCACATGGACCATGTACATTATGTATAAAAAAGTCCTCACCGCACTTATATATTTCCACGTCCCGGTGTCTGTGTGTCAAGTAACTAACGAACTAACTAACTACGACAGAGTGTCGGGAAATAAATTAAAATATTAAAGGTCATAGAGAAAGTCGCTATACTTTTTATGCCCTAGATTTCCTAATACAAAATAATTATAGAAAGTAAGCCATTAAAAGCTTAACAAAATCAATTGGTTTACATTTAATGCATTGCCATTAAATTCTGAATTAATGCATTTTAATACAAGTACGCTTTAACATATTAAATAAGCCGTGTCCCTGCCCTGCCAAGGAGTCACTGAACTTTTCGGAACTACATAACCTGGAATGCTGTTGAGACTCAGCTACCTTAAAAGCAATGGAAATGAACAAGGAGCAGGGAGACAGGGCACTCTTTAAGCACTTTTTATAATTATCTTCGGCATTGCCGGTCGTCGAATGCGTCGCGGCACACCGACTCAATTAAAAAGTCATCTGGCCGAACTAGACATTTTTCACCTTGTTTCCTTTGTCCTTGCAGGTGCTCCGCAGGTCCTGCGCCTCCACCCGTCGCTGCATACCGTCGCCGTGAAGAGGGGCGAAGCTGCCAGCCTGACAATGGTCGTCTGCGCGGATCCGCGACCCATCCGCGTCGCCTGGGAATGGGGCTCTCTGCGTCTGGAGGCCGGCTCGGGCATCGGTGCGTATACTTGTTTGACGGGCAGTTACCGCTCGGCGCTAATTGTAATGCAATTAGACGCCGGGCCTTAGTTTTGCCTACTCGGAATTCAATTAGCGCCGCCCTACAGGATGCAGGATGCCTGCCGCGGTCGCTTGAGTGCTCATTAGATTAACCCTTCCCGCAGATCGTTCCCACAATTGCTAGTCAGGGGCTGTGCCGCAAATCAAGACAAATTACATGACCGACTGGAGCCGGAGTCGGACAAGAAACTGCCAGTGTCATGTCCGCGTCGGAAGAGGGGGCGAAAAAAAAAAATATGGCGTGGGGCTGCCTCGAGCAGACTTCCCACGCCTGTCAGCCGCCGGTAATCCGAGCTTCAACAGACAGGCAACACAACCCACAGCTCGTTTTCCAGCTGAAACTCTTTTTCGGATGAGCATCCGCTGCACAGCTGCAGCTCTTTTCCATCCTCCTCCCCCCAGACCATGAACTTGAACTGCATCCGTGCTGCCCAGTGTTGCCAACACGGCATTAAATATTTAAAGCTAAAATGCAGAGTTAAATGCTATAATTTTATTATGCCGAATACTCGAATAGTAGAGGCAATGGGATAAAAATTTACCAAATTTGCTTGATATTGAACGAACTTACTCTAAACTTATAGCCAGTCTGGCATCACAGCCGCTGGGTCTGTGGCTCGCATTATTCTTCATTTTCAGCTTGTCTGCCCGTGTCCATCCATGGGTGTCTCTCGTGCGTGTAATCCTGCGTTCATTCGCTGCCACTGACACAAATCAAACGCAGCTCCCTCTGTCCGTCCGATCCGTGAGCTTTTCTCTTTCTGCCCGCCCCCTCTCAATCCCGGCGCTCCATTGGTTTTCCCTGCTAGTTAGCCCATCGAATCGAATGATTAATGTCCGGACCTTGGCAAATTGTGTGCAATTCTAGTGCGCTTACTTAGCCCATGAAGCCAATTCGCAGTGGCAGCCACTCGCATTTACTAGTACTAACAACAATTCGCCCCCTTTGCCTTTCCCACAGATCGCTTCCGGGCCGACGACGTGCAGCCGGACACCCGCGAGGACTGCTACCTATCGACGCTGCACATCCTCCACACGGACGAGCACGACTCCAGGCCCTACTACCTGGTGGTGGAGAACGAGCGGGGCACCGATCGTCATGCCATACACCTGATTGTGGAGGGTACGTTTGCAGGTGCATACACTTTTCTTTGATTTTCTTTGCCCCCTCACAAGCATTCCCATTCGTCATGCATTTACACACACTGCACGCATTTCGCATTTAAGTTACACTCTCGCGCTCATCACATATTTGCACATTACTTGCTTTCACTTGGAAAAAGAAGGCAGGCTTGTAGGCCATTAAGGAACTTGTGCAAGTCAATATTTTATTTTATCTATATAGTTTAAATAAATTTAAAATATAAGCAGTTTCTTCTTTACTCCACTTCAGAATTTTACAATTTTTAGTTGAGTCGTCGTAAGTAAATTCAAAGCACTTCCTTATATTTTTCTGTCTCAGCACCAAACCTATTTTTTCCAGTTTGCGAAAACATTAAACTCATTAAATATTATCGCATCCCTTGCACCACGTCCCAACGATTTTAATTAAAATCAATTGCACAGTGCAGTTACTTGTACATCTGAAAATGAAAATTCCTCTTAATGCTTGCATAACCAACTCCGACACGACGACGACCACTTTGGAAAACATGAATACACCCATCCATGTATCAAATCGTTGAATGGAACTTCCGGACAGAACCCTACGAGATGAGCTACCTGATGGGCGTGGCCGGAGGCTGCATGGCGGCCATCCTTCTCCTGGTCTGCCTCTGCATCTACGCCATCAAGAGCAAGAGGTGCTGCTTCAAGGGTAAGTCAGAGTCCCCGTCAAGGCCGCGACAATTAAGACTTCCTTCTTCATTATGACGCCTGTTCCTCCGCCCGCACTAATTGCAAAAACACAAAAACTTGCCAGCTCACAAAGAGCTGAAATGCGAGAAGGCGGCGTGGCGGCGGAAAGCGGAAAAAATGGCTGCCAGGATAGATGCGTCTCTCTTCCTGGCTTTGTGTGTGTGTGTTTTGGCTTGCTTTTTTCCTATTCTCCTTGAAACTCGAAACTCAAATAAATCTCATAAAATATTCATTAGCGTCCAACGCCTGCGGTCAGTCTCCGTTTCCTGTTTCCCCTGCCCACACAAAAGGGTTAAGGGTTTCGAGCCAGCTTTTTGTTTGCAGCTCCGACGTGGCTCTTGTTCGCTTTTATTTTTTTCCAAGCGATGTCTGCGGCAAAGGGCTCTAAGCCAGGGCAATGCCTAATTAGAAATCAAAACGCAGACAAAAAGCGGCGAAACTTTTTACAATTGTAAAACAATTTGCAAGGGAGCAATGGAAACTTTGCCGGTTGCCAGTTGGCAGTTGCCCGTTGCTAGCGCCATTTGCCATTGCCCAAGGACATTTGAGGCATTCCCCCATCTGATGATCTGTAAACACTTCGAGCCGAGCCCGCCACCTAATCGCAATTTCTCAGTTGTCAATCAAGCTGTCAATTTTACTGGCTGACTGACTGCTGCAGCTGCCTTCCAGTTGTCAAACGCCGTTTGACAGATCTCTCAAGTGCGACCCGCTGCAGGGATATGTGTTTTATATGTGGCCGAGAGCCCTTCACCCCTTCGAGATCCATCAAAACTCAGTGGCACCTCTCCTGGCACGTTCCCCGCAATCAATAAGTCCCTGCCTCATTTATCACAGGAGGAGAGCGGGTGGGGAATTTCACAAATACATCTGTCTGTCTCTCCTCCTGGCCGTCTGTTTGTAAATTGCCAGCGGTATTTTCACAGCTAATTTCTACTATTTGCAACAAGACACAAGGAACCGCACCCTTCACAAAGTAATGGGCGGAATTTATATTCCTGAATGTGGCGAATGCGAACTCTAATATGAATCCTTCTCTCACTTTCTCTTCCTCCTCGGCGTCTCCTCGCATGGCACAGGATCCACGGGCTATAAATCATCGGATAAAGACAGGTAAGTTGAAGCGTAATACGTGCACACCCACCCCCACCTCATATACACACACACACTGGGGGGGGCAGGACCATAGATAAATGACCATTTTGATATATTTTTATGCAGCGCCTCCAACAGGTGGCGCTGGCGTGCCAATTTATGCGCCCCTACTGGCCGAATGCAGCAACTCATTCACCCCACACACACACACACTCGCAGTGGGGCAATGGAACAATGAAAAATGTTTCCCCATGCATACGTTATATCTATGTATGTGTGTGTGTTCAGGACATAAAATATTATACATTTTTCATATATTCAATATATGCACAAGGTCTGAGTGGCGGAAGAAGGAATGGCTTTTTGGCGAACAAACATTATTGTTTGGCCAAGAAAGAAAGTTTAAATACTCTAACTAGAAGCGGGGAGAACGTATGATATTAGGGGATATTTACAATCCGGTTAAATAGGGTTCAAGGAGATTACCCCAATATTTAAATAGTATATATCTTATTTCTAACGAATAATAAATTTTACACTTTAAATTTCTCAATGGCATTCATACACAACTTTTTATAATGGCTTTATGGGAATTCTTATAGAAGCCCCATTACGTCTTATAGGTTTTTCCAATTATCCAGTTAATACTTATAATGCTAATTATCCCATAGCTACAAAATTGAAACAGATAGATGAATAGATAGATGAATAAATAGAGAGATAGATGAATAATAAAAATAATATTCCTTACAATTACTCTCCAACAAGGCACACCACCTTACTTAGTTAAAGAACTCTACTTACTCCTTAAATTTCAAAGGGTATGCGGGTATTTCTTTGTTTTCCAATAACATAAATGGAGAAGGGAAAGGCAGGGTAACCAGCCAGCCCGCCCATCGCTCATTG
Organism: Drosophila kikkawai; assembly: GCF_030179895.1. Taxonomy (NCBI): domain Eukaryota; kingdom Metazoa; phylum Arthropoda; class Insecta; order Diptera; family Drosophilidae; genus Drosophila; species Drosophila kikkawai. The sequence goes on along the minus strand of NC_091731.1, from coordinate 27,655,994 downwards.
TTGTTGGCTGCCGTGCAATATGAGTTATGAGCGGTAGTTGTTCGGCCACTCGCCTCCTGGTTTAGGAGTTTAAAATTACTATTTTTCGTTTATGAAACAATACATACAATACACCCGAGTGTGCTGTTCAGAGCAGGCCCCACAGCACAGATCAATGGGGAAAGGAGAACGGAAATGGATTTCGAATTTCCGCTCCAAGTACGCTTCGACCGCATTTCCACAAAATTCGTTTTGGGCGCCGCACACTCACTCATTTAGGCCCAATCTCAGCCAGGGAGGCAGGCAGGAGGCGAGGGGAATATCTAATTTCCCAAGCCCCAAGTAAACAATGGCCTGCGGCGAGGCGGCGACAAAAACTAAATAGATATTCAGATATGCGAGAGGGATACAATTTGCCAATCAGCGATAGAAGCCGCCCAACCACTTAGCCCCCCCACACAATTGTCACTTGGGCAAACAATTTTCGATAACGATTTGGCCCACTCACACCCTTCCTGTTTTTTCTGTCGCCCGCAGCGAGAAAGCTGATTTGAAATCACGCTCGGATAGCACGAGTGGCCCTCAAGGTGATTCGATTTACACCACGCCCGCCGGCTTCCATCACCACCAACAGCAGCAGCAGCAGCAGCAACAACAGCAACAGCTGCAGCAGCAGCAGGCAGCAGCGGCTGCCGCAGCCGCCCTCCACGCAGCCTCGCAGCATCCGCAGCAACAGTACCCGGGACACGGATCGCCGGAGGCAATGAAGGTACGCATGGCTGCAATGATATTACAACCGCCCACTAGAGTCTAGCAGGCAATTGATAGCCAAACCGACGAACAGCAACCAGAACAACAACACGAACTACAGACACACACGGCGACCGAACAGCCACTCGATGGGGGACACCTCGACATCAACATCAACATGAATAACAACAACGACGACAAGGGTTCGACCACTGTCCTGACCAATAGCGATAGTAGCAATCCTCTAGAGGCGCCAGCCAAGAGCAGTAGCAGCTCCAGCAGCAGCAGCAGCAGCAGTAGTAGTAGTAGCAATAGCAGCCACAGTGGGGGCAACAATTCGGTGGGGAGCAGCAGCAGGAGCGGGAAGCGAGATCTGGAGAACAATATGAACAGGGAGATCAAGCCCCAGGCGGCGGCCAAGCTGCTCCACCTGAACGTGACCGCCGGGGAGCGGACGGGGGAGGAGGAGCCGGGGCTACTGCCGGCTGGTCCCCTGACCCCCGAGGAGACCCAGGTGCTGCTCCAAAAGCTGAGCATCAACAATCCGTTCTACCGTTTCCGCAAGCAAAGCAACTCCTTGAAGGAGCTGCATCGCAGCCGAAAGACGGTTCCTCCGCGCACTCGCACCCGTTCCCGGTCCGAGACGGATCTGGGCCAGGTGTCGAAGTCGCTTCCACACCCAAACCCGAACAGGAATCCCCAGCACCAGCACAGTGAAGCCAAAGTTGTAGTTGTACTAGAGAGTAAGCAGCAAGACATAGCCATAAGTAGGCCTAGGAGTAGCGTTAACCTTAAGACTAGATCCATAAGCAGTCTGAGTCCCTCCGGGAGCCACCAGGCGGGGGACAGCTCCACGGTGATCACGAACCCCTTCTCCATCTTCCACGACGACGAGATCCTCACGCTCAACGTGAACTCGCGCCTACGCAGTGCCGCAAGTGCCCGAGCTGTGCGGCCCCAGCGCCCGGGGCGTGGCCTGCGTCGTCTCTTCGAGACCAGCCGCTCCCAGAACCCACCTGCCGAGCACCACTACCTGTACGGAGTGCCAGTGCGTCGCTTCGAGCGGCAAGACTTTGACAACGAATCCGCGGACTTGTCGGGCAGGAGGACCACCTCGACTGGCAAGCCCAAGAGGTCGAGAGCTATCTTCAAGCAGCTGTCACTGCGGAAGCTTCACCAGCGCGGGCCCGAGGAGCCGCCCTCGCTACCCAAGCTCAAACTGAGCTACCCGAATCGGACGCACAGCATCCAGAGCATGCGCGCCGCGGGAGGCGGTGGCTACGACATCCAACACACCACCGCCTACCACCCGCGGCTGAACCACACGGCCTCACCGGTGGGCAAGGCCAACTACTTCGAGCGGCTGCAGGCCAAGACGCGCCAGGGCATCCAGAAGATCCGCGACAAGTGCCGCAACTTCAAGACGGGCAGCGGCGAAGGAGGCTCCATGGGCGGCTCAGAGTTCAGCGGCTTCCACACGCTGGCCAAGGACGAGAGTTTCCGCTTCATCAGCGACCGGGCGCACATATCCAGCTACGAGTCTCGCTGCAAGCAGGCCACCATCTACAAGAGCTACAAGTCGGAGATCGACCTGAGCAAGAACCTCCACTACCTGGACGCCTATCTGGAGCAGAACTTTGACCACCAGCTGAGCACCACCAAGCAGTCGGCCCACTCGGTGGGCAGGGTCAGCGGAGCCCAGCGAAGGGCCTTGTCCAAGCAGCCGGAGACTCCGGAAACCCCCCGCCGGCCGAGACACAAACGAAGTCAGTCGCAGGCAGCTCACTTTGGGGCCAACTACGAGAACCTAGGAACCCTGCCCATCGCCGCCAAGTCCAAAGCCCGAGGCTCGGCCCTCCACTCGGACTCGATGAGCAGCTCCGACTACGCCTCCGTGTTCAGCGGACCCACCTCCACGCCTGGCCACCGGCTGGAGCCGGATGCCAAGGCGGAGGAGGAGGCCAAGGAATTCAAGCTGCGCTACGAGCACCCGGACAAGATGTGCGAGTACTACTTTGACAACCTAACGAGCTACGCCCTGGCCCTGGAGGAGAGCGAGGACTTGCTGCTGGCGGAAAGTGCCAAATCAGCGAGATTCTTCTACGACGACGACGATGAGGATGGAGGTGGGGATGTAAGGGAGGACGACGACGGGGATGAGGAGGCGAATGGGGCGGCGGGTGGAAAGCCCGATTACACTGCCCGCGACATACGCATCCGCGTCAACGTGAACGAGTGCGAAGACGCTGATTGGCATCAGCCGGAGAGTGCGACATCGTATAATGAGAATCTGGCCGAGAGCACATTCTACCAGTCGCTCAATCAGCACTTGCAGCGCCAGCAGGTCGGCGAGGAGGCGCTGGAGGACCAGGGCCTCCTGCCCGGCTCGGGAGCTGGAACGGTCGTGGGTGGGGAGAGCTACCTGGACCACTTCCAGCGACAGCGGGGCACGCGTAGGGACTACGAGAGAGCCGGGGCCTCGTCCGTGTATCAGCGGGGTGAGTTCTACGGCTTCGGGAGGAGCGGAGAGCCAGGCGGCGAACCGGAGGAAGTGGTGTACGCGGCGCGACAACGAAGGGCCGACCTCATGGAGGCCCACTACGCCCGCAGCTATCAGTCGGGAGCCAGTCGGGGCAGGCATAGGGACAGGGGCAGGACGCGCTATGCAATGCAGACGGGAATGGAGATGGAGCGACAGCAGACTGCTGAGCCGGGTGCCACGGCCACCGCAATGCCGCCTGCAACAGGCAGTGTCATCAATTTGGCTCTGCCGGATGCACTGTACGCCACCAGCAGCAAGCAGCAGATAACGATGCCGATGCCCTTGTCAACCACAGCCACACAGTTCCAACAGCTAAAGCCGGAGCCACTGGCATTAGGATCGTCAGCAGTGGGAGCGGGAGCGGGAGCAGCCACCTCCCCGGTAGCTGCAACATCAGCAGTAGGAGCAACATCGGTGGCAGGCAGCTCAACCGGAAATGCAAACAATCGCTACATGCTGGAGAATCTGCGCAAATACTACGCGAATCAGCAGCAGCACCCGCCCGCGCACTCGGTCAACTCCTCCTCGCTGTCCAACTCCTCCTCGTCGAACTCGTCAATGTCGCAGCAGCAGCACCAGCAGCAGCTGAAGCTTAACTTGCAGCTTCAGCTGCAACCGCCACCCACCGCGCCCAGGCAGCAGCACCACTTAGGTCCCCGCCGCAACTCCAGCACCTCGAACGCCTCCTCGACCGCCGAAAACTTTGACACCTTCATAACGTTACGCAACGCCACGGCAAATACGAACGCGGATTATTTGGCCAAACAGCAGCAGCAGCAACATCAGCTTCGTCGCGGTCAGCAGTCCGTGCCGCTCACCTCCGCTCTCAACTATTACGGACACGGAGCAGCCACGCCCACGGCCACACCCTCGCTAACGCCTGCCCTCGCCTACAATGGCAAATTATCGGCCACCGCAATGTTGTCACAAGTAAATTTAAGCAGAGCAACCGCCACAGCGACATCGTCCACTGGGCCAGGAGGAGCAGCGAGGTCCTCCTCTCAGGCAGCCGCCGGAGCGGTGGGGGAAGAGGGATTCATCCTGGAGTACGAGTGTTAGCCCTCGATGGCACTCCCATCGATTGAGCATGGAGCAGAAACAGGAGCAGGAGTTGTTATTTCTTCGTCGTTTGCTATTTGTTTGCCTTGCCAAAAATTACAATTACAAATTGGCACATTCGCTTCCGCGCTGATTAGGACTCGTGTGTATGTATAGAGGGAATCGTCCTGACGATTGCGAGTATGTAATATATGCAGGGGAAGGGGAGAACGGGCATGGGGGAATTCGAAGCCCAAGAGCCAATTATTCGTATCATATCAGAGGACGTAGGAGGGGATAGTCAAATATCGTTTGCACGGAAAGATGCTTATCCACTCGATTATGGTAGGAGATAAATTAACGTAAACTACGACAATAATGCAACAATTCAATTAAAATTGACAAGAGATACGGATAGCGATAGGGAAGGATCGTTGTTTAGCATAGGACATATTTAGCCTAAATCTATTAGTCACAATCTTAGCAAAGGACACACGAATTGAAGCGGCATAAATCAAATTTATAGTTAAATCAATTACACACTCATGTTACGCGTTCTCCTAAATGTATGTATATGTGTATGTATATCCGCAGAGTGTATACTGTATCCTATAAAGTTAACGAATTTTTCGAATGTACTTCAAACTCCATTTAACCGCCACCCCGAAAGCGAAGCTACGTTCATTTCATTTGATACATCAAACTCGTGCAAAGTTACTACAAGTGCCGAAAGGTGCGCAACTACAATTACAATACATAGATATATCTAGATATTCGTGTTTAAGTAAAGGTTCTTGCCTGCTCTGTAATTACGTTGACTTGAAGGGTTAACTTCTCAAATATAAATTTCGCTTGTAAATACAACCACACAACTAGCTGGGCACGGCGATCGGCTTTAATGAGCATGCAGGGCGTATGCGCGATATTTTCTCATTACGCGTCTGTCTGTGTTCGCGGGACCACATAAATATTTGCACAGCGGCCGAAAAAAGGAAGCTCACGCACACTCCGGAGGCCCACAAACATGGCGAATGCTTTGGGACGACACACAGGCGCATAAAAATCGGGCAGAGGAAAAAACCAACGCGGCGTATGTGCAATGTATTTCATTTCCACGCCGCAACGCCGTCTGGGGGCCTCCATGCAATTATCTGTGTGCGCGCAATTTATCTCATTTGCGGTTGAGTTATTTCCGACTGCAGCAAATAATACTGCCATCGTCCCGATCTTATGTATGTATGTGTGACTTTTTTTTTTTGCGCCCTGGCAGTCTGTCTCTACCCCCTTTGGGCGCCACCCTCTTCTGCTGCCGCAACACACTTTTCCGCTTAATTTACTGGCAGGCGGCAGCTGCCTTCGCTGCATTGTCAGTTGACAACAGCAATTGCTGCATAATGCATGCCCAGGACTCTGTGTAAGTTCTCCTGTCACCGCTTCTGTCCAGCACCCATCCTGGGTGTGTGTGTGTGTGCTGGCCAGGCTTAATGCCCCCCCGTGCTGCCTCAATGGTTGTTTGCCCGGTCGCAACAATAATAATTCATTGGCTGCTTTATGGCTGGCCATCAACTTATCGGCGGACCCGCCGCCCATTGCCCATCTGCCGTTGCAACATATAAATTAATAAAAGTCAAATTAAAATTACATACTTTGGCGACAACGAGGAGTTGCGATTGGAATGGAGCTGGCAATGGATATGGGGATCAGGGTGTAGATAGGGACCGGGTATCTTATCATTACCGCCGATCGTTGACGTGCCCAGCTCGTTTGTCTTGCCCAGCTCGTATATCCATTGACACACACTGGAAACTGGTGGGAAATGCATCTCTTGGGTATCCCTTATCTCATCTATCGTAAGTGTTATCTCATCTATTTTAGCTGTTGAATAGCTTCTATTATGTGTTTTATGAACTTTTTTAGGATGGCTCACCCAGGGGACTTTCGAACTATCAATCTCTGAACAAAAGGCTGCTTACTCACAGATTTTTAGCTACTTTAATTTAATCAAGATTTGAATAGAAACCAAAAAGGATTATATTAGTTCAGCTAGACTTTTGTTACGACAGGACACAGACTCACAACGATAGCGATACCGATACCTACTGATACCGATACCCACACCCACACTCGATATAAAAACCTGTGTTCAGGACAAGAACTGCCGCCAAGCGTGCATTTTGTACAACTTGAATTTTTTCCACTTTTCTATATATATTTCTATATACTTATACACATATATACCTACTTATTTAGCCTAAGCCCTATGTTCGTGTGTTTACGTTTTGTTTACGTTTAAGTAATGCAAGAAGAAGGAAAACCAAAACCAAAAAAAAATACGATTAAATGAGCGGCCACTGGCCGAGTTTACTTAAGTACGATCTATATACTTATATATATATATAGCATTTTCCACATCACACACACACACATATATACCGTACCTATTGATACATACAGCGTATGTATGTGTAGGTGATCTTGAACGCATTCATTATGTTTTACGTTAACATGCTAATGCCCATTTAGTTTACATTATGTATATGTATGTATAACTTATGTTAATGATGTTACTACTACTACTACAAATACTACTACCGACATTTATTCGATTCGATTAGTTTTCCTTTTCGGTATGAGATTGAGATTCCCGAAGGTGCAACAACTATATATATTGTAATACTCAAAAAACAAAATAAGAAAAATCAACAAAAAGAAAACCAAATACCAAAAGTACTCTACTCAACCACACCAAGCGGAATGTTTACCTTGCCCGCCCCCCAAAGAACCATGTAAAGCATTAAATCAAAGCAAATAATCCAGTAATCAGTAATCCAGTACTCCGGTAATGCTGTAATGCTGTAATCCAGTAACCAACTGTCTGTGCTCGATGCATTTTGTGCAACTCAAAACAATTCCAGTTACGCTCCCCGAACATTTTTAGTTTGGTTTGTCTTACGTTTTAGTTTTTCGGTTTCTAATTCTGATTCTGATTCCGTTTCCATTTCCATTTCCGCTTCCGTTTGTAATTTTATATATATTTCTGTTTGTTCTTGTACTTGCGCTTGTGTTTCCGTCCAAAACACTATTGTATGCGACAGTCTTTGGCAGCCAGAGTCATGCGATTGCGAGCAATGCGAATTCCATAACCAAGTTTTATTGCCTGCTTTTGGGCGCGCGCGTGTCGAAATATTTACACTTTCATTTTGTCCAACATGCAACGTTAACGCTAGCTTGTCGTGTGTGCTTGTCTGCCTGTTTGTTTGATTAACAACCTGCAACATGTTTTGGCCTTATCTTTTCATTCCAACCCCCCCTCGGCCCCCTCCTCTCGTGGCCATCTTCTCAGTTCTGTTTTCTGTCTGCTTTGTTTTACCCGTTTTTATTTGGCTCTTGTCTTAGCTGGAACGCAGCCAAACTGAGAATGTAACCGCAACGAATGTGAACTGCTATAACCTGAATTTTGTGTGTTTTACCAACTCTCTTTCTCTGTCTCTCTTTGTTTGCCTCTCGCTCATTGCTCACACCTTGCTCGTTATGATTTCGCCTGCTTCCTGCCTCCATTTACGGCTCTCGTGATTATTTTTATTGCCCCCGAGTACATAACATACATCAGATTTTACTACTTGTTTACTACTTACAATATACACTTTGTGTCCCGTACATGAGAAGGTAATTTCCGAGTCCCTGTGGCTGTGCGTTTGATCCGGAAAACTTTACTTGCGTTGTAATTAACCGCAGGGAAACACAAGCTGACGGATTGCAGCCTGGGGAGGGAGGAGGGGCACGAGTAAATACCATTATCTTTTGCATACTTCTGCATTTGTTTGCGTTCCCGATGCAAAACAAAACTCATAAATAAAATGCCCAGACACGCACCACAAACTGTCAGTGCATAAATCACCAGCAACTGGCAACTTCTGGCCGACAAATGGCCCGAGCTGAGCTCGATTTGAGTTGGCCAAAAGTTTCGGCCCATCCGTCTGCCGGCTCAAGCATTTTCCTGCAGTTCGTTGAGCGCAGTGTAATTTGGCCAAATCAACAGAAGGCTTACCCTGCATCATTTGGCAATTTCTCGCGAAGGCAAATATCGCAAGCAAAACTCCGTCCTATATAGAAGCAGGGATAGACGCCTTTACACTCGTGCTAATCGCATAATCCAATTAGCTGTTGCCACAGACCTTGCTGCTGGCTTTAAGAAGCACTTGCAACTTGCAAAAATTTCCATTGGTTTGCGCAATGCAAAACTTCTGATTGAGTAACTGGCAAACGAGTTGGCCAAATCCAAATCCAGTTTCAGCTTGCCAGGTACTTAATGCTTCATCTCTTGGCCAGCACGCTCACACCCACAGGCACATACACACACACACCTTCACAGGCACACAAGCATGAAAGCACTCGAATTACTCCTCACCTTCACCCAGGCAAAAGCACCCATTTACACCCACGAGGGCGATGGCTTGAAGATCCAGAAAGAATAATCCCATTGTGAGTTCACCACTGAGATTAACCTCAGACCGAGTCGAGTTGAAAACAATTCATAAATAAGGACCCTTGAAGACCTGTTTCTAAGTAGTGGTGATTGAAACACTTTCCACCTACTAATGCGAATATCTCTTCACGTTTCACGCACGGCCAGTTCGAACGAGTTTTTTGAGCCATTATGGCAGTTAATTACAAGCAATTAAGGCGGCAGATGAGCTCTGCTCTGCCCACCACTCGATAGTCCGAATAACTCGCAATGGAGCACAAACAAATCAGAAAGCAGTGCAAATAATAACAATAACAATAATAGCTCCGCCGCCGCCACAACAGCAATCATCATAATGCGCAATTATAATAATTTCATTCCGCTGTCAGTCATCAAATTGGTTTGCATTCATGTCCGGGCCGTAAATAAATGCGTGTATTGTGAAATGGAATTCCCTTTAAATTGTATTCGCGTTGAAATTAATTGAAGTCCGAGCAGAAAAACTCGCGTTATTTAATTAATAAAATTAATAATCGCAAGCGAGGTCCTGGTCCTGAAAGCGGAATAAGAGCCAAGCGCGTGCATTATGCATATTACAATATTCGAATCTTTTCACGGCACGTTGCTTACAGTTTGGTTTTAAAAATTAATTCACATTTCCCATCCGTTTGTTTGCGAGGACTAACATTATCCCAGCTCCATTCTGTATGTCCTTCACGTTTGCATTGTATGACTATCTGACCCGATCCGTGTACAACTTGATTATTTGTTTTGATTTGTATGTTCAATGTTCACCACGCCTTTTGTATTTTGTGTGTGCGTTATTTTTATACGAAACTAAGTATTAAGCAAGCCAACATTTATCCCCCTTCCGTTCAGTTGAAGGTACATATATACGAAACCGAGCGTCTCCAGACGCCGACTCGAATCCAGATACCGAGGTCGGGCCGGGATCTGGCTGGGCCCAAGGACGGGAGCGGTACTCGATCCAGGCCGAGTTGATTTTAGTTGAGTCTCAGTCTCAAGTGAATGCAATGTATAAATGTATGCACCGTGTATTAATTTATTTTGTGTAAAATAAATTAATTAATCTTAATCGTAATATTTATTTTAGCAGCAACAACATTTTATTATTAATAAAAGAATCTGATTTCGTAATCCCGTTTTGTTTTCGTTTTTTATTTACTTAAACTAACAATTGCAACTGCGGTTTTTCAAGTTTTACTCACCCCTTGTCGAGTTTTATCTCTTGCACCAAGTTCCTACAGTTTTAAGACGACCGAGAGTGAATCTTGTCCTTGTCTCAGATATACTGATACAGAAAATAAGTCCCCAAAAAATAAATCAGCCAAAATACAATCCAATTCCGATCCAGAGGCATTTCTTTTTATTTTTAAACCAACATTTAGATCGGAGACCTACAAAACATCCCATTTAAAGTGTATTACACAACCAAAAATCAAGAGAATAAGTTTAAAATCAGTATTCCCCCGACCATTAGACTCGTAGAAAGCCTCCAACTACTGCCCCTGAGCCAAAGTTAGTCACACTAGCCCATAGTTGGACACCCTCTCGTACACCTACCGACACACACACACACACACATATGTATGTAATTTAGTTTTAAATTAAATATTCATTATACTCCCGATTTTCGCTCTAGCTCTGTCTCGTGTTTGTGGCATTTTGTCTATTTTGTTTGTACTTTATTTATAGCCATCTTCATGGAATTGTTTAAGCAAGAAAACCGAATACTAAGCCCGGCAAACAAATAAGTTATATAAATATTTATACAATAATTATGAATAATGCAGAGCAAGTAATTTATAGAAAAAAAAGCGAAAATCAAATACAGAAAAAAAGAAATCAAAGAAAAAAGAACGTACCGAGGTGGGGAGGAAAGCATAAGTAACAACACATTATGAATGAAACAAATTTATAACGAATAAAAACAATTTAATTGCGAATGCGTGTGTGCGTGTTAATATTTATTCATACTCGTATTCACATGTATTCAGTTCTGTGTGCCTTAATACTTTTGCAGTTGAGTTTTCCCATTAATATTGCATTGGGCATTATTATTAATATTGATTTCGTTCATTGTATTCCCACTTTGTCGCTGTCTGTGTGCGACCGTTAGTCTGTGTGTGCCATGCCTTGTGCAAACGTTTGGATAATTTTCTCTTTGTATGGATGGATATGGAACAATAAAACATGTCCCGCCCTCCTCCTCTTGAATATACTTTTTTTCATTTCTGATTTATTCATGAAAGCTCTCCCGACACCCGATGCCTTCCCTCCTCCATCGTTATGTATTTTTTGGAAGCCCCTCCATCCTCACCCCCACTGTTAGCCATATTTTTCACACGTGCCAATGACAGTTTGACAACTGTCGCGTTTAGTAGACACTGAAATGATCTTGGATCTCATCAACTGGCCACGCCCACACAAAACACACCCACCCACTACTCACACACACACACATACACCGACCACCTGGCATTTGCTTCAATTTGAATTTGAATATGACTTTGAATGCGAATCCGTTTTAAGTAATGTCTGTGATTTGTGTTTACCGAACTTAGTACTAATCATTCACCACTTTCCACGTATGAGATTCTTTCAAGCGGTCCCCAACTACAGCTGAACGTCACCGGAAATAAAAGAAGCGAGGATTCGGCAAGAATCGAGACCGTTCTGCTCCAAAGTCCACTTCTTTCGAGAGCAGATGCGAAAAAGAAAAGAAAAATTCAAATAGAGAATCCGCCGAAGAGATTAAATTTTTAAGTTGAAGCCAAGTTGAGGCGAAATCCCCATTCGAAGTGATTTTGGTTTAAGTGTGTTTTGATTTTCATTACGTGGACTTGGTGAGCAAACCCCGAAAACCCCGCCAGAAAACCCCGTCTTGCTCCTCTCTCACTCTCTCTCTGTCTCTTGTCTCTCTCTCTCTATATATATATACGCATACTTGTAAATTGTTTAATTGATATGGATTGATTGATTGATGACTGACCTTGAATATATATATAAAATCCACTACATACCTCTATACGATATGTATATCTTAAACTAATGAATATGAATATTTATGTAAAGGATTACCTTTTACTTTCTCTTTTGATGAACTTTCGATGATGTAATAATAAGCGAATGGACTGAATTGATTTTTACTTTGATATCTATATATCCCAGCATACACACAGTCACAGTTACAGTCACAGTCACAGTTACAGTCACAGTCACAGTCACAGAGTCACCCGCAAAGACACATATACAATTATAATCTATACGTATATATCCTGCCGGAAGTTGCTGCCGTTCGTTCCTCGTTCGTTCGCTCGCTCGTTCGCTCGCTGATTGATGATTGATGATCGTGGTTTGCCAATTACAATACTACCTATATATATATATATACTATATACTCCCCAACACTACCGATTTCGATGAGCAGAGTCATGATTTGTTATGTGGTGCAAGCGGCATACGAACGTTTTATTGGAGTTATACTTTCGTCTCGTTTTCGTTTCGATACTTGTGTCCAATAATCTACACACAAACACCCGATAATTATATATCAATAAATAACTACCCGAACGATGAATTATCCTACAATCTAGCCACTAGCCACTGCATAATGTAATTTTAAACTGAATGTCTTCTTGTGATAACCAAACAGAAACTCCGAAACTCCAGCTCATCCAACACTGAAAACGACCAAATTTATGAACCAACTACACACCCAGACACACCTGCGCACCCTGGACACCACATGGCTCCATATATCTTCCAACCTATTGCTCCCCGATCATGGCACACACCGCGTATACTTGATATCATCAATTCGCTAGCTGCACCACCACTCTCTAGCTCTTTCTCTCTCTCTTGCACCGACGCGGCACAGCTGCCACTGAAAAACTCATTATAAATTAATTAAGCCAGCAATTAATAATTTTACGTTCAATTTAAGTTTGTAAATGAATTAATGTTTCCCCAACACCACCCACCACCAGCACCACCAGAGACAAGAGCAGCAAAAAAAAAACCAAATACCGAAACTAGCAACACCACTAGCCTATCCTTCCCCCAAATCCCCAGACTCTGCCTCCCCTCCCGTGTACATTTTTTCAACGCTTTTGTTGTCGTAGTCTCTAAGCCAAGCATAATTAACCGTGCATTTTAACACCCCTAGCCCCTTAGAGCCTCGGATGTGCACCACCTCGTCCTCACACCCCAAAAAGTAATTTACATACGGCAACAACAAACTTCGCTTTGGCTTTTTTTCGTGTTGTTCGTAACTAGTTGCAGAGAGAAAAACTTTTTTAAATGTACCACATATACACACATTTTTTTGTGTTTCAGTTAATTGCAATTTGAAATATTTTAGCTAGCAAAAAATATTAACATAAATTGACTGAAATTGAATTAAGCATTTCACCTGCAGCCACAAATGAAAATTTTAATTTATATTATTCAACCTCCCTCTGCCTCCGTTCGTGTCTCTGTCGTTGGTTGTTTGTGCTTTGTTTGAAGCTATTTAATGCATTGGCAACGTTCAGTTCGCTTCCGTTATTAGTTTTCCCCCACTCCCACCCAAGTGCACTAATTATAAGTTTATAGTTTAATTATAATTTCCACAGAATGTCTCTCAGCCTCACTGCACCAGTCTTGCACAGAAAGTATGTGAATAATGTAGAGCACTCGGCACAGTTTGATTGCGAGCTTGTTTCGTATTCTAAAATATACCTACTAGGCATAAGCGATTTTCCTCCAGTCTTGTGAGCGGTGTAAGTATGGGCGATAGCTCCTCAGAAGATTTCCCCCACTATTGCATTCCTTTTGGCCATCCATCGGTCGAGAAAGGACTTGATATGATTTATTCCTCTCGATAGCTGACTCCCATGTCATTGCCTTCTTATGGCCTCGTTATTTGTGAGCCGTGCCTTCGACGACGCCTTAATGGCTCATTGCACTCGCAAACACACGGCGACGGCCGACTCGAGTCGGGGAAGAACCCATAATGCTGTGGCATTAATTTTATGACCTCTTTTGCCGGACTCCGTCTTTGGCCGCCTACGTGGGAGAACACAACATGGGAAATATAAAGGAAATATATGCAGAGATTCCAGGGAGACGGGGCTGGACATACTCTGCCAAAAAACTTCAAGTTTTTGGGTTATAAAAATGACAGTTTCACGTACAATTTTTTAATTAGTACTACCTTTGCTTAAAACCTAAAAAATGGGACCAAATAAGGCGTTTAAATCATTTAATTAGCTGTAAATATTCATTTCCTTTTAAAAACTTATGGCAATTATTATTGACAAATTCAGTATTATATAAAAACCTTTTTAGGTATCTTTTAAATTTAAATTCAGAGACTCCCTTTGGAATAAGCAGAGTATACTCTGTCGACATTAATAAATTTGATTACTTTTTTGTTTCTTTGCTTCCGTCTGGATGGTGCTCAGTCTTCGCTGCATACACAGGACTTTATTGTATTTCGTTTTAAGTTCAATGCACAATAAATTTTCAAAAATGGATTTATGCTGCACTGCCGCCCCGCAGCTGCCCCTCTGCCAACCGAAATAATTTATTGCGTGTGCATATCCGCTCCGAGTTCATCGAGCCAGTCGATGCTCGACGTCTTAAAGAGTTTAAGTCAGTCTGGCAGTGTCTGAGAATCAGAAAACAATCTGAGTGCAAGGGAAGTTCAGGCGGCAGGAAAGTTTACTTTTGGGCCACAGGCCACGGGAACAAAACAACTAGTGCCCATAAATTCCTGCAGCTGCTGCAGCCACTTTTGACACCCCCCCTGCCAACTATCACACCCTGGCAGTCCCAGGCTCAGCCCCAGCCCCCCCTGGAAACTAATGACAAGCTTCGCAAAATGAAGAAACAATGCGCGCATAAATTACGCTCAAGGCGGTGCCCGAAATTGCATAGCAATGGCTCGGAAGCGAGAACTAAACGCAGAGGGAAAAAGAATCTCGGCTGACACGGGGAAAGCGGGAAAACGGTGATGGGCGGGGGTGGTACTGGGGAAGAGTGCATGGGGATTAAGGAAAACAATGGCGCATCAAATTACAGCTAACAGCAAACAGCGAGTCGAACTCGACTTGGCAGACAACTGCCACGCCCATCGACCGAACTTTGCATTGTCGTGGTTCGGTTTTTGTTTCAAAGTGCCACACGCCGTATACGCAACTTGCTGCCATGTGTAGGTCTGTGCCGCCGCCTGTGTCTGTGTTTGCGTTTGTCTATTGTAATTTGGCGCTATTATTAAAAATCCTTTATGACGCCTGGCAGCAGCAGTAGCAGCAGCAGCAGCCGCTCAGATTTCAGTAAACGCATTCTGTGCGCTCTAATTGCGCCATTAAAAGATGACAAACAAAAACCCCGGCCTCAGACTCCAGACTTCAGACTCTAGACTCCGGCTTAGCCGCAGACTCGGGCTCGAGCCACAGTCTATGGCCGAAGACAAAGGCGACGAACAACGCCGGCGACAGGCAAGAGGCATTTAATATGCTTTTTATGCGTTGCCATTCTGCCTTCCAACTCCTTGCTTTTTTCGGCACTTTCGCGCGGATGTCATAAATGGCATGCTTCATGCCAAATTGTGCCTGTGTGTGTGGGTAAAGTTTCCTCCTGCTGTACCACTATAAATGTAATTTATGTGTGCGTGCATGGCTCTGTGTTTGCAGGTGCATTTTATTTTTTAATATGCTCCGGGCAAACACAACACATGAAATTTGCATTTTATGGGCACGCCTTCCTTTTTTCGGTTGGCCAAGTAAAATAGTAAATATACACACAACTAGTGGCCGTAAAACTAACTCAAACACGCACAGCCCCATGCCCCATCCCCTCCACCTGTCAGCATCATCTGAAGTGTGTGCTTAAACCGTCTTTCATAGAGTCATTTTTTCTGACAAAGTTGTTTTTCAGGCGCCTGAAATGGAATGATTAACTTTGAGAGTTGTTTAACAGGTTGAGGGTGGGAAAAATAAAAACGAATATACAGTTCTTTTTCCATATGAACAAATAGACTTAAAAACCATAAACTTGTTTAAAACAACCTACTTCCATTTAATGGAATTATCTTCCAAGTATGTGCTTGTAATCTCAAAAGCAGTCATTAAGTTCAATAGCAAATCCTTAAAAATATATAGTCACTTAGGACTAAAGTCAATTGATGTGAGCACCTTCAGTTTTCCAAATAAAATAAACTAAGTGAAAATATGAACTCATTTCACTCCAGAATCGCTTCATCCCTTTTGCAACTCACTTAAATCCGCAAAAACCTGCCTTGTCTTTGGATTTTCCTTTTCCCTGTTTTATGCTGCCTTATTGAAAAATTAAACTTGTAATAAAATTTAATGACTTGGCGGTTTTTAATAAAAATGCGCCAAGGCCTCGGCCAACAGGAGCCAGAGGAAACGCCCGCAATTTAAGCGCAAATTTGTGTTCATAATCACAATTTCGGTACCTTTTTTTCTGTCGGTTATGCGGTAATGACCACACAGAAAATTTTGGCCTGCCCTCGACCGCTAACTTGGCGCGGTGCGTGCAATAAAAAGTAACGAGGCTGTTAACATTAAGGCAAACGTTTGCCTTTCACTTTGGACAAGAAGTCAGGCGGAGGCTGAAACAAAAATACCTACAGACAGAGCGGACTCCCGACTGCTGACTGCTGACTGCCGGCAACCGACTGCCGTGGCAACGGCGACTCATCGACGTTAAGTCGGGGCGTTAATATTTAAATTTATATTGCGGCCGGGCCCTGGTCACGGCAGACGCACGGCCCCGCTTGGCCATCAATTCTGCGTTTAATGCCTGCGCAAATATTTGCGCAATCAGCAAACAAAACAAGCGCCGGCCAACCGTCGACTGTCGACTGTTTAAGCAAAGCAATTGACCGTTGCCCAGGACACTGGGGAATGGGGCCACGGGCACACGGGGATATATGGGGACACCGGAATACCGGGGGAATCAGGTAGCGTTGAAAGCGACACGGCCGCAACTTGTATTTCCTGTTGACCCGTGTCCGTGGGCAAACTCAGTGCGGAAACACTCGCAGGTGCGAAGCGGCCTTTTTTCGGCCAGTCCAGCGCTGTAAATATCTGTGTTAATCATTTAATTAAACTGCCTTTGCTGCACATATTTCTGGGACATACATTTTGGGTAATTTATGGCGTGATTTGGGTTCCCACAATTACTACTTCAATATGCTATCTTTTATGGGCCATTACTGGGTATTTACAATGGGGCGTATGCGCAATATTTTGCACCAGAGCATTAAGCCCTGCATACTTTTTGAGCCGAGTAGAAAAATGCGCAGTCCTAGATGATTGTAAAAAAAGGAAATTACAGTCGCACATAGAGCTGCAGACATTTACAAGTGCTTTTTGGGATTTGATTATAGCTTGGAAGCAATATTATTAAGTGGAAAAAATCAATAGTAGCATTACTATTTACGTTTTCCTTTCTATCGTGTGTGATTGCTATGAAGAGTTACTTGGAAATAGTTGCAAATTCGCGAACAGACCTAATTCCCTGGGGAGAAAGGGATATTTCCACAGAAAACCCTCATGTTTTACTTACTTTTAACAATGGAAAGTAAAAACCTGAGTCAATATTTCATCTATAATGAAGCATAATGTGATATTTACAACGGGGCGTATACTTAATATTACTCTTTCGATGGGTGGGAAATAAAACGCTGCATACTTATTTGGGCATCTTTTATGCACTACAACAATTTGCCGTTTTATTTAAATCTAAAGTAAGAAAATGGCAGTAGCACACCACCCCCTCCCCCCCTACGAAGGCCAGAAGAAAAGAAAAAGACTGAAAACCGTAAACATTCTTGCACTCTTGCAGCGGCAGAGCCGTAAAAGTTTTCGGTAAACGCATTTCAAACACTCGCCGAGATAGTTATTACAATTGTACTCAAGGCAGCAACAACACAACACAGCATGCGTGACGATGCCAGGGGGGGTGGGTGTGGGGATGCTGGCAGCAGCTGTGGGGTAAACTTGTAGCATTTTTCTCAAATGAAATGCAAAACGAGCAGAGCCATCTTCCACTTCTCCGACAGCAGCAGAAGAAGCAGCACAAAGTAATATTTACAAAAGAATATTCGTTTGCATTTATTTTTCCTTCGACATCCCTGCTTTGTAGTCTAGTGTATGGCAGATAGAAGCCATTTTTGAAGTGCAGTTAGCTTTGATCGGTGTGCGAGTGTGGGTGTACAGAGAGAAAAAGAATGAATATATTTAGAATATTTCTATTTCTTTGTTAGGTTAGGTTAGGTTAATATTTAATTACAAATAGAGTACATTTTTATAATTTCTGTTCTTTGTTTTTACTTACGGGATATACATTTTATGTTAATATTTAGCTTTATTAATATTATTTACATATAGCTTTTTTTTGTATTTAAAATTTAGTTTTTTTTTTTGGGAGCTTTAGAAGAATATTATTTAGATAAATATGGATTTGGTTCTCGGTATCATTCTTCTTTGTGCATGAGGGATTTGGGAGTAAAATACCAGAGGCGGAGATGGGGGCTTGGTGATTTGGATGGCGGATGTAGCCGAGCTTGGCGGAAGCCTGGCTGCAACTGTCGTTGTCGCTGTCACTGTCACCGCTCACTCCTATCTCCAATTCCATTCCGCCGCCGCCTTAATCTGCGGCCCCGACCCGCTCTGGCTGAACTCAACATCCGCTGGACAATTGATGAACGCCTTTGTTGTTGTATGCAGAGTGGATTCCAGTTGAACTTCAGTGCCTGTCCCCGTCCGCGCGCAAGTTTCGAGCAAGTTCAGTTACCATTTGCCGTGTGGAAAACTTTGTGCAGTTGACATCCTCGGGAAGGGATGGGGGATGGACTCGGAGGATAGGATTTTATCCAAAAGGTCCTCCGGATCGTCGCCTGATGTTTTTCGTTTCGTTTCGCGCCAGCAGTAAAAGTGCCGAGTTCAAAGTTTTGTTTACAAAGTTTTCAAATTTTTGTGGCACTGAGTTGAACTTCCGCCGAGCAGCGCAGCCATTCCCCCCTGCCATTTTCCCATTTCCGGCTGCTGTTGATGATGTTGCTGCTGGCCCTGTTCCCGGTTTTTCAGCGGACCATCCACCCGTCCGGGCAGCAGATGGTCTTCGATTCGCGACCATCCATCATTAGCCGCAATTATGTGGCGGTCTATTAAATTACCATCAATTGGGAAAATGTAACTAAATGATGCAGAAAATGCACGACCCATAGAAATGGCAGACTGACGGCGGTGAGGTTGTAGCACTCACTTGTGCACTCGAGGGCCGTTGCTCAGACACATCCTGCGGCTCCTTCAAGTTGTCATTGCGCGTAAAATTATGTCAATGCTTGTCAACTTTTCCGCGGAGCCAAGTTGCTCGACAAGTGCACCCTGTAGTGTCTTTGAGAGTGCATTGAGTGAGCGACTGAAAGTTTTCTTTAACCCGACCCCCGACCGCTGCGGCGGTTCCCCGTTCTTGTCCCTTGCCTGCTTGCGTGCATGCCAGTGTGTGTGGATGCGTTATTCACTATGCATAAAGTGCATTTACAGTGCTTCTCCGACAGAAGGAAGCTGCCAAGATGGAAAAAGACCGCTTACAGCGAGGGCGTGGGGGGAGGAACTTTTTAATTTAATGTACAAATTATACCAGCCGAGTCAGCCTCAAACAGAAGTCACCGGAAGTCCTTAAAGGCGACAACTTCGTTCGGGCAAACTTTAAGTAAACTTGGCGCTTGCCTTTTTCTACAAATTAGCCTGGTTAATTAGCAATTTTTGTGTGTGTACCTCTGTGTGGGTGGGGCCACGCTTAACTCAAGCAAAATTTAATAAGTTTCGCTCACCAATTAGCCCTTCCCCGCACCGTATTCCCCCGTATACCTACCTACGCCTGCATCCATGCATGAAATTCCCAACGAGTTCTCCCGAAAAGCACGCGCTGATATCCGTAGAGCAAGTGGAACGTTTTGCCCAATTATTGCCTTGAAGCTCTCGGGACTAGTCACTAAGCCACTAAGCAACCACTGTGTAAATACTAACGTAGTGCAACTAAAGCCTTCGACTGCCTGATTTTACTTTTACACCCCGGCACTTCCTCGAAGTCGTGATTAGTTATATGTACATATATTCGAACTGAACCGCTCGCGGTTATAGCGAGCAGTAAACACAGTACCTCCCAATCCCACCCCCGAAATATAACACCAACACACCGCCCACACTCACAAACAACGACACCTACGTATACTCTTCTTAAGCAAATATTTATATACTTATATCATACACAACTTATATGATAAGTGTCTACTCTTTTCCTTTTCGTCTCTTTTTACGCTCTGACATTTCATTTTCCGATAACAACCAATGCGCATTTAACCGCCACACGCCCACCACAATTGTAATGTGAACTCCACACCGAAACCCACACCAACAACACCATACAATACGCACCACCACAACAATAACAACAACAACAACAACCCCGAAAACACCACAAAACCAGAGCGTGCCGGTCCTTCGCACATTCGGCGGTCATCACATCGCGTAGCGCGAGCGGGAGCGGGAACTGGGCGTGGCCAGCACCGCAGCAACAGTAGCGGCGACCACTTGCAGCTCGCCGTCGACCACAATTGCCACGCCCACCGGTACGCCGCCGCTGCTGCCGCCACTGCCATTGCCCAACGCGTTTGTGGCCATCAAGACCAAGTCGGACAGCAACAGCAATAGCAACAGCAACAACAGTCTGGCCATGCACAGCGGCAACAACAGCTTCAAGTCGAGCGGCCACAGAAAGTCGCCACAGCCGCAGCCGCCCCCGCTGCCCCTCAAGAACGGTGCCAAGTTGCAACAGCAGCAGGGAGAGTCGCACTACCAACACCTGACCTATAACACACGCAACACCTTGGACCGCAAGCAGGCCAACGGCTCTGGCTCTGGCGGCGACTATTGCACCCAGATCAATCCCCACTACCTTCAGACCTTCGACAGTCTGGACCACTACAGTGTGGCCACTATGCAGCAGCAACAGCAGCACCAGCAGCAACCGCTGCGCAGCCAGTCCAAATCACAGATCTACAGCTACGGCAGCAGCGGCACAGCCAGCGACAACAGCAGCCAGCAGATCCCGCAGCAGCAGCAGCAGCAGCACTATCACAGCAGCAGCAACATTGCCCACATCGAGCACCACTATCATCCGCAGCACGGCGGCGATCGCTATAGCCACCCGCACGTGCAGCAGCAGCAGCAGCACAATCACCAGCAGCAGCATCACAGCCTGAAACACACCAAGCACGGCAAGGGGCACAAGAACGGCAAGCACGGCTCAAAGGGCAGCAGCAGTAAGTCGCAGGACGACTTCAAGGCCATGCACAAACAGCAGCAGAAGTGCAGCAGCAGCAGCAAGCAGACAAAACGCAACGGCTGTGGCAACCAGGTGCTGCCACTGCCACCGCATCAGCAGCAACAGCAGCACTACTCCAGCTCCAGTGATAGCCTACCATTCGATAATAACTATTATTAGACGCACTTGCACTCCAAAGCACACTAATCGCTAGCCAAGGGTGGTGAAGGATGGGGCTGTCCCAAAAAATGGTTTAAATAATTTGGTTTACTTTTCAAAAAACTTTATTTGTGCAAGGCATGTGGCTTATTTTGGACATGTCATTGAAATATTTCACACAGATCTTTAAACAAGTCAAAGAGTGAAATTTTTTGGGACACCCCCCTTTTAAATGCCAGTACACACAGATACACACCCAGCCCAACCCACACAGTTGTGTTCGCCAAATGGTTGAAAGTTTTCATTTGATTGAGAGACTCTCGAAGCTGAATTCAGTGTTGCAGGATGCATTCCCAATTGAAATGCAAATTTGATTTGTGGCTGCCGGAAGACAATTCCTGGCATTTTTTACAGCTGCAATGTAAGGCGATTTAAGTGTTTCGACTACTACAATCTGTTGTGTTGTTGGCTGGAATGATAGCCCTCTAAATGAATTGATTATTTACCTAGTCTATAAACTAATTTAGTTCGTAGGAAATGTGGAATGTGTGGCAGTGGAGAGCCATTGAACATGGCCAACAGTTTATTGTTTATTGTGTAAATAGGAATGATAAGCGTGTAGAACTAGTTAATATCTATTGTAGACCTAAGCCAGGCCCACCAGCCCCTGTCCAAAGACCTTTGACCCCGGCCCCGGCCCTTGACCCCCGATCTGAGACCCTTTCCCCACGCCCCCAAAAAGCTCACCAGCCACCAACTTCAGCACTCGAAAGCAGACCGCGTTCTTGCCCCAAACTCGGCTAATCTGATTTTGTTTATTTATTTCATTAACGAATTGCTTGAAATATCTGCCAACAACTCAAACTACACAACAACAACATCGACACACCACAAAACAACACCACCGCTTACACCTCCAGTCGAGTTCCCAGGCCCGAAGCAGTGGCCACGACGAGCTGGGCAACCTGCTCTGGCAGCAGGAGGCGTCCGAGTTCCTCGAGCAGTATCCCCCAGATTCCCAGCTGAACCGCTGCCCCGTGCCGCCCCTACGCCACTGCCACGCCCCCGGGCATGGCCATGCCCCCAACACGCTGACCAAGCGGAACGCGGATCTGTTCAGCGGCGACCTGGGCATTCCCGAGATCAGCACGCACGTGGGCAGCGTGGTGCACACCTTCGAGACGTTGGCCCTCCAGCGGCGCCTGGCGGAGGAGGAACGCAGCCCGGACCGGGAGCTGAGTAAGTATGAGACCGGCGGCGGCACCACCACTCCCACCAACACCAACAACACGCAGAGCAAGTACAGCCAGCTGAAGCGCCGCTCGCAGGAGATGCGCCAGCGGCTGGGGCAGCAAGTGCACCGCCAGCGGATGCAACAGCAACTAGCACGCTCACGAACACAGTCGCAGCCACAGCAGCAATCCTTGCACGAGGGGGTTTTGACCAACAGCTGTAGCACCCAGACTCTGGCCTCCTGTTTCTGGAAACAGCAGCCGCTGCCTCAGCGGTTGGATCGCTCTAGAGAGCAGCTCCAGCAATCCACCTTCGAGGACTACCGCAAGAATCTCTTCGGTACACTCAGGCGGCATGGCAGCGTCCAGGACGAGGAAGCGGAGCCGCAGGATGAGTCCTTCATTGTGAACGCGGCCTTTGATGAGATCTTCGCCCGTTACGACGACGAGAACGAAGAGGAGAAGGCGGCAGAGCGGAGCCACACCCAGACGCAGACCACCACCGACGACATCTTCGAGGACGAGCATATGCTGGTGAGCCTCAGCGAGCTGGACGACGAGGTGTTCGCCAGTCGGGCACAGACAGCCTGCACCACGCCCACCAAAAGTGCGGCAGGACGGACGCCCAAGCACAGCACTCCGCAGCTGAATCTCAACAAGTATCCCGCCCCGTCTCCACCCCGTTCCCGCACCCTTACGAACCTCTTCGAGCGGCTCAAGTCGCAGGACCACAAGCTGCAGAAGTACCCCGGAGAGGCGACGCTCAACGAGGCGGCCGACTTCAACCGGGGATCCACCGTCAGCAAGTCCTTTGTGCAACAGATGAGGAAGCCGTCGCACAAACAGAAGCGGGCGCCCCGGCCACCGCCCAAGCCACAGTCCCGGTCCCAGGTGGCCATCGCCCACGTGACGCCGCTGCGGAAGGCCCTGATCTTCCCCAAGCGATCCAAGTCCTCCAGCGAACTGCTGCTCGACGACCTGAGCGTGCAGACGCGTAAGTATCACCGATGGACGGAGCAGGGATCGGCGCTGTAGACAGGATCCGTGGGCACCCAGTTATGCACCTGTTTCTCACCTGTTGACCAGTTTGACCCACCTAGATATTAAATCGATTCTCACGTACTATGTATATTTCCGTTTACCCAGAGGCGACGCTTTTGTAGACTAAGTGACCCCCAACCCAATCAACCCCGACCCCGTCCTTCGAACCTCCCAAGCAGACCCCAAAACCGATCCCGAATACGATGTAGATGAGAGGGAGGAGAGCGCAGCTATCCCGCCGCCATAACGGAAGATAAAGATACGACCCGAAGCGAACCCAAAGAGAATTGAGCCATACGAGGATAAGCACCGCAGAACTAATCTAATTTCGTAATTACCCGTAATTAAATTAAGCCAAGTACATTACTCGAAATGCATGAAAATCAAATTAAAGACGACTAACCGTATTTACATATATGTGTACGCATACATTACTGTACAAATAGGATCGAAGACGCCACAACTGTGGGTTAGATATGGAAATGAAAATCAAACGGCAGACCGTGCTCTCAACCTAGTGCAAGTTATTAACGAGTACAAGTTTGTCTCTTCAATTATTGTTTACTTTCATCAATGAATATACCAAACAATCCCGATATACATCTAAACATTATACGGATATATATATATATATAAAGCATATAACTGCGTCATTTGTTGTAACTTGTAGGATAATTGCAAAATCAAAGCAAATGTAAACCAATTACAAGAAGAAACATTACTAACTCTTACCTGCATGCAATAAAAGATTTGAAAAAGCAAAAACAACTTAAAATATTTTCATTATAATTGGGTTTGTATATATATTTAAGGTTTGTATCTCAAAGATATCCTCAGGCCTGCAAACAGTTGCCTGCTTATTATTCATTTAGAACAAATCAAGAATTTCGCACAGTCCAGTAGCTGTTAGAAGGACGTAGAAGCAGCTTGAAGAGGCGTATACTCGGACGACCCATCAGGGGACTTTGGTTCAGCTGGGCAAAGTTCCACTTCAGCAGAAAGACAATGCTGGAAAATACAAATTCAATTAAGGATTTCAACTGAAATAAATACAAAATCAACTCACAAGCGCTCCGGTCCGCAAAGAGTGTTGGTAGGACAGCTTTCGTTAGACTCCCAGGATTTCCCTGCTGGCAACCGTGCGATCTCCTGCTCCCACTGCGCCCAGCTATACCGGGCGGTGTCTTGTTCTGCGGCCCAAGTCATGTGTGCCGAGGGGCTCTGCAAAATAAACCGCTGCGCCTGGTAGGTGCGCGTCGTCCGGTCCACGAACTCCATCACGAAAAGCAGCTCATGGTCACGCGAGTGAGTTAGTGCGTAGAGCTTATCCGTGCCCAGGAAGTACTCCCCCGCGGCGATGCTGTTGTAACCGTTGCGAAACTCTTGGGCCGAGCGACGGGTCCCATTGAATCGCTGGAGCACCAGAGTCCAGCCTCCCTCGTCCAGAGCCTGCTCGCAGAAAACATCGAACGGCTTGCTGGCCTCCTCCAGTTGGATGCGGGTGTATCCGTACTTGTCGGTCAGGGCACAGTTGCGCAGGAAGGCATTGGAGGCGACGGACAGCTGCTCAGTAGCATTGGCCAGACGACTTAGTATCTCATTCTGTTGCTCAATCTTTTCTTTCACACCACGCAGTGCGCTAGACACCGCTGCTGAGTGGGCGCTGTACAAGAAATTTATTTTAAATTGTTTTGTTATTATAAACATAATAATAAGTAAATTATCTACCTGCCGGGTAGCTTGACGTGCACTCCGCGCGGACTCCGGTGTGAGGCAAGGCTGCCTTGGGCAAAGAGGACCACTAGGATTACACCAAAAAACACTCTACTCAAGAACATATTTTCGCTTGGGAGACTCAAACGTCTCTGAGCCACAGCCATCACCTGGGAATTGATAGAAGCCCGCAGAGCTGCAGATAAGGCTACTGATAGCTCCTACCTTGACCTCGCTGAGCAAGTGCACTGGCCAAAATCTAATTCTGTGGCTTATCACTGGCCGACTTCGTGACGCATCTCGCGATTCCGGAGCTGCCCCGCCCTGCTAAAGGTTCTCTCGCACACTTGGCAGCGGTGCAGACGATCTTCGGTGTGAATCCGTTCGTTGCTTCGCAGGACGCCCAGTTGGGCAAACCTCCGGTCCCAATGGCCACAGGCGAAGGGCCGCCCGCCAGTGTGCGTCCGACTGTGTAACTGCATCAGAAAGACTCGAGAGAAGCTGCGCTGGCAAACAGTGCAGGTGAGAGGTCGGTCACTCGCATGCCAGGCGGCTATACTTCGCTTGTTGCTTGCCTCCAGGTAGCCACGTTTGCAGTGAGGGCACATTTGCTGGATGAGCCGCAGGTGCAGCCTGCGGTGGGTAACCAGGGCTCCATTGGTCCTGAATGCCTTCGAGCAGTCCTCGCAGGTAAAGGGCCGCTCGCCGCTGTGCAGGCAAAGATGAGAGGCCAGACTGGAGGCGAATTGCAGGCACTTGCCTCACTGTGGGCATCTATGCTGTCCATTCTGAACAAGATCCGAGCAGACGTAACTCTGGGAGCTGGAGAGATCTGTATAGAATCTACTACACTTCTCACAATCGTATATTTCCAAGGGCGAGTGGACCCTTTCAATGTGCCTTCGCAGAGCTACGAATTGCTGGAAAGCAGCGAAGGCAAAAAACTCTTCTAAATTATTATTTCCATTATTTCCGCCGACCGGATATCCGCTCGAAGCTTCATCTTAGTCTGCGAGCACTTCCGGCGGAACTTGGCCGCCATAAGCCGGTCGTTGGTGCATTCCTGGCAAACTTTGGACGTGAGTCGTTGACGTCCACCTGGAAATTAAGAAACTCTAAATAAAATGCCAATCACACGTACCGAACAACTTACCTTAATATCGACATAACCTTCCAGCAAGGAACACAAGTCCATTTGCAGCTCCTATACGATGTCAAATATGCCAACCAAGAGCTCGTCCTGCGGCACAGAAACTTCCCCAAAGGCAGTCATGTTAATTGTTTTAGTAATTCCTTAAATTAACAATGATATTGTTTGTTTTAAGCTAAATAGTGGTGGCAAAAATATTGGTTTATACTCGATTACTTTCTGAAAATACCCGATTGCTTACTGCGCTATATCCTCCCCACTAGAGGCAAAGAATTAAAAAGGACACCACCCCTGGCACCAACAGCTGTCCTTGCCAGCAGGACACAACAGGACTTCAGCCCTGCACTTATCGATATCTTATAAATATCGATTCATCGATACTATCGCTTATTTTATAAGGGGTATTCTTTTTAGACGTTAAAATTTAAATATTTTCAGCGTAAAATATTATTAGTTTAATGAAACTGCATACTGAATTTACAAATTTAAAAAAATTGCCTTTTTTAATTTCAAAAATATGTATTTAAAGAAAAATGGGCCTTATTTTATAATCCTGCAACAATCCTTTTGAGGAATTTTGCTTATAAGTAAGTTTAACCTTAATTTTAAGTAATTAAGACCCATAATTTTTATTGTTTTTAGCGGAATCCGAGGTAGAGATAAGTATAGTGGCAGGCTTAGCAGGATATGGAGTAAGATGCAGCTTCTCAGGCGACAATGCTCTGGGCAATGAGCTGCGGATTCGAAGTTTGATGCGGATGGGGAGCTGGGCCAAAGAACAGTGCTGACCAGCAGCGGTTCAGGAAGCAACGCATGTCGATCAGGCAGCAGAGCACATTGCTTGGCAACGACATGGCCTGCAGGGTCAGCCAGAGCAGGCTCCCTCCGATGAGCCCGGTGGTCAAAGTCAGGGTCCAGTACTCGCAGGCCAGAAAGGTTGGCTCCTCCACGGCCAAGGCTTGGAGGACACCAGTGATGGCACACTGGCAGAGTGACTCCACGCGGTGCCACAACTGCGTCAAGGTAACATCCAAGACCAGACAACAGATGCCCGTCTCCAGGAGCAGGTCACTCCAGGAACTGGAGCTGGGGCTGGTCTGGTGGGGTCTGCCTCCGCCCCTGAAACGCTGGCCGATGGGATTGGGAGCCGGAGCCCCAGTGGGAAAGATCTTGATCGCTTGGAGCAGGGCTACCACGCAGGCAGAGAAGAACCAGGCGCCCAAAAGCGATGCTGAGGCGGATGCTTCACGGTAGTAGTGATAGTACGAGATGCCCAGCACCGAGTGAATCAGCACCGCCATGCCCAAGGCAAAGAGTCGCGCCATCTTCAAACTCTGAGATCCTCTCCAGCTACAGTTTCCCCACGAGATGTTAAAACCTTCTGAAATATAAAAACTCCGAGACTGAAATGAACTTTAAGGGGTGACTTTTGGGGTTCCAGGCAAAGGTTCCTGATCAGTTTTTGCGGTTGTATTTTCAGATAACAGAAAGGAAGTAGGAAAAGGAAAGGAAAGGTCCTGCTAAATCTTAACTCTGCAACGAGTCAAATCAATTTTAAAATATAGTGATTTAAGTACAGTGATGTGAGATCGAGTCCTGAAATAGTCAGCAAGGATCTTAATTGTACAAAATACTCTAAGATACTGATGGT
This sequence comes from Drosophila kikkawai, assembly GCF_030179895.1. NCBI lineage: Eukaryota > Metazoa > Arthropoda > Insecta > Diptera > Drosophilidae > Drosophila > Drosophila kikkawai. The sequence continues at coordinate 27,627,908 of NC_091731.1, read as the reverse complement.
TCAAACCAAAGTTTCGAGGAGCTGCTTGCATAGATGGAATTCCAGCGGGGATCAAAAAGGTATCCATCCGGAGGTAATGGACGACGGATGTGGTGGTTCAAGTGGCGTCTTATGCAAATCGGGCAAAGTGCATGGCCATTTTCGCAAAACTGCAAACTTAGCCAATTCCACTGACACGAACACAAGCAGAAATCGGAGCCGCACATTCGACTTGACCCAAATGCCTTGTTACGGCGCACACACAGCCACTCCGCACGGAGAATAGCACCGAGAACGCGCCCGCCCCTTTGCGAAATTGTAATGGCAATTTGTATGCAAAATTCGGAGAATGTAAATTTCATGCAACACATCGAATAAATTCAAGTCGGCAGGAATATAAATGGAACAGAAAGAACTCGGTAATAACAACAAAGTGTCCCATGTCCGGTGGCGAGAAAAATTTGAAATGTGGCTCTCTATTCAATTTAGGAGTGGTGTACCTTTTTCTGGCCAACATTTTACATAATTTGAAGTCTTAGAATAAAATATAAATTAAGTTTAAAAAGAAAATTCAAAATAAAGGAGAATATTTTAATAATATCTTTCATTTTCCAACTTGAACTTGCTCTGAAGAATACGACAGACTCCTAAGCGAATATTTATCCTTTAAACCTTTTTTTGTTAATTCTCAAAACTATAATAAATGAGCAATTCAATAAAATTAATATTTATTTGCTTAAGTTAAACATTTGACAGCAACAAACAGTTTTAATTTAATTACAGAAATTGTTAGAGTTCTTAGAATATATGGGGAATTGTGTGAACATTTCCGTATGTTTTATGCCAATACTGGTGACAACTTGCAATCTAATTTATGTGGATTCAAATGCAACAAAGGTTTCCTTAGTTCGTTCATCTCTGAATCACAAGCATTGAAAATGGAAATGTGCCCTTATCTCCAAATTGAAAATGAATAAATTTATGTCAAGACAGCAATCCACTATCAAGGATTTCATTTTATGGCAAGCAATCTATTACTTGGCAACAGTATTTTTTGGTAGTGAGTCATAGAGACAATTATTAGTAGTTAGCATGGATATGAATTCATGTTCTTCCCAACTGAAGTTGATAATTCATGCTGGAATTTTTACATAACACAACTAGGCCCTGGTAACATATTTCTGGGCTACTTTTTATCACTTAAATACATTCACTTTCACTTGGTTTCGTTTTAGTTTTAATTATGATTTTACGTTGGATATTGAACCACACAAACCTCTCTAGAACCGAATTTGTCCTTAAAACTAGTATAAAACAAATTCGGATCTACAGGGTAGACGTGGAGCAAACTGGCGCTGAACAGCCGCTGCGGGATAATGAAGTCAGGTGAGGCAGGTGAGCAATCACGGCTGCAAAAAAAAAGTGAAAATATTAATAAACATATACAATGTGTGTGTGTGTGTGGGTAATTTAGGCAACGCGGCAATTACATGCGCCTCAGCCAAATTATATTTATCGTGCCACACGTGATGCGACGGCGGCCAGAGGAGCGTTTCCTTGTTTCCTTTGGAAACTATGAAATGACCCATAAATGTGATTACAAAGCCCGCCGTGGTCTGCCAATTAAATTCAGCCATTTCGCGGCTTCCCGTGCCCGTGTCCGTTCCCTTTTTCCTGTCACGGAAACCTTTTCGTCGGAGACTCCTGCTCCGTGGTGTCTTCGCTGTCGCCGCGGGAAAACAACTGAAGCCAAGACCTCACCGACCACTACGAGATTAGGCAGTAGCCCGAAAAAATCGTAGCGGAGCACGAAAAGTAATGCCCTGCCTTATCGGAAGAAGCGGCGATAAGATAAGATACGGCTGCGATGTCTTTGGGAGTGCTTAGGGCGTTTGTATCTAATTGATTGCCCGCGGATTACGGCACTTTCTTCGCGTCGATAAAAGAGGTGCGAGGCCTCGGAACTGGATAGACGGAAAACACATTTAATGAGTGATAGATCTGGTGTTGCGCAGCTAAAGGTCTGCTGTTTGCACTGAAATCAATCAGTGAGTCGCCTCGCTAAGCTCCCGCCCGACCTGTCGCTGGATCGCTGTCGCCAGCCGGCTCCGAAGCAGTGCCCCTCGTTAGGCGCCACCCAAAGCCTCCTTGTCCCTGCTCCACTTTGGTAACGATGGCAGCGATGATTCAGCACTAAGCCCGCTAAGGCTGCTGCTGAGTAATGGCTCAAGGCGTCGCCGATGCCCAATGCCCAATGCCCGATGGTCGGTGCAGTGCAGCTAGTTCTCCGGCGGTGTCCTGTAATGAAATTTCAATTAATTAATGACTTTCTAGCAGTATTCATTAGCACTAAACGGCAGGGCCTGGACAGTGGTAAGCTGGCAAAGTCAAAAACCTTTTCGGGGCTAGGCGGGTTACCCTGGAAATCCCTCGGATTAGGAGCGTAATGGCAACAAATCTTGCGTAAACAAAGGAAAGAGGACAAATCGTTTGACTTTGCACACCCTCTAACGCTCTCTCTCTCCCTGTCTAGCTCACTCTCTCCCCCTCTCGCTCTGCCTCCCTGCGGTGCCTCTTTGTCTGCAGCCCTGTTGTCCTTTTTTTTTGCAGCCTCAACATGGCTGCTCCGGATTCTACCCTCCTGGAGAGTGAGAGTGAGGGAGAGAGAGAGAGCGAGAGCTCTCCAAATGTGTACACACAATCCACAAGGTCCTCGAAGGGGAGGAAGTTGCGAACGAGAGAGAGGCTTAGCCATAGAGAGAGAAAGAGAGCGCGACGCAGAGGGAGAGTTAGGGTGAAGGACCAGGACCAGGCTGGCAAAAGGCAGCTGGGTCAAAATTGCTTTATATTCCTTGCGATCATTCGCAGCCAAAGTGCTCTATATAGCAATAATTTGGCCAAATTAACGCCGACTTGCCAAATCGAAATTCGCGAAAATAGATTACATCACTCCTCACCTATTCCACTCCCAACGGCCCCCGCCGAATCAGAAATGCTAATTGATTTCACGTGGTCAGAAGTTAACACCTAACGTGAAATCGTCAGCAAATAGGCGTACGCAATGGCCTCCCGAAGCTGGCTAATGCTAATTCAGTGCAAATATTTGCCGGCATTAAATATATTAGGGAAATGATAGATCTGTCGCTAATTTGGCTGAAGGATTTTGGTAACGAAACTTACAATCTGAGGGCATTGTGTACAGTCATGCCAAGGTGGTGGTGCTATAAAGATCTATCTTTAGAAATGTGTGTCATAGTAGCTTCCAAGATACAGAAGAAGGTTAATGTTTCCCATATTCCCATGAATTTATTATTGATTCAAATGTTCTTATTTCTTCTGAATATAATGCCCATTAATAGAAAGTTGATTTACCATAACAAGAATCTAAAAATTAACGTTCCTCGTTAAGCATTTATATGTCCTAAAAAGTCTATCATTTCTAAACTGTTTTTAAGACACTCGTCATTTATATGCGATTCTTTAAATAGTAGTCTTTTATGTCTTTTTTTTTTATTGAAAACTTCATTTCGTAAAATCGTTACGTTATGCACACATTCACCTTAATGATGTCTGCCATATTTCTGTGTGTGTGTAGCGTCTTTTTTAATGCAGCAAATTTATTTAATTGTCTGCCCATTGTGTTCAAGGAACATTGATTAATTAATTCACAAAGTATTCCCCCGATATCTCGGTCATTATCTGCATTGATAAGTATGATGTACGAGCAAGTCAGGTATCATTTCGGCAGTCTTTAGAAACTCTTGTGCTATTTTTGTGTTTGCCGATAGCCACAAGGAAATGATTTTCAATCGAGCCGCAGGCTTACGTTGCCCATTAATTATCTTTTACTTAACCTATTAACTCGGTTTAGTAAGCCACCAGAATCACTCAATCAGTTTGTTCTTAGGTGTGTGTCCGATAGCACACCTTCGAAAGCAGTGACCGAGGGAATGTTCCCGGAGAAGGCCCCAAGAGCAATCCCCTCCGGAAGTAGCAAAACAAAAGGCGGGCCAAGAATGCTTAGCTTCCCATCTACCAGTGCACGGTGAGAATAAATGGCGGAACGTATAAGAAAATAATTTCAGATTTACAAAAAAGTCTATAGCTATTTTTAAATATTTAAGATACTTTAAAAAGTCTTTTTTAAAAATGTAAAAATATTCCTTCTTTTCTTGGAGAAGTAATGCTTATCTTAGCTTTCGTGAATAGTGAATATTCACTAGGTTTTCAAACTGGAAATCAACTGATGAATTTAAAATTAAAATTCCCACTGATGGGAAACGTAAGAAGTTAAAGCAGACTTCCTGAAAAAATACTTTTAGGAATTTGATTTGCAACTATTTTGCCGAGTGTGCTTCCCCCTTAGCATCCGCTAACCTATTCCCTGGCCAGACCCATAAACCATCGACCATCCAGCAACAGATACAGCGGCACAAAGGGCCAATGACTGGCTAAAATTTGTGCAATGCTGCCCTTAGCTCATGAAGAGGACTTCGCACATAAATCAAAGTCTCTCCGCTGGGCGAGGAGCGGTGCGGGGGGCCCAGGGATCATTTACCTTGGTCAGTGCCAAATGTCACTGTGCATTGTGCCGGCGCATCACTGTTCAATCTCCGTTTGCCCCACTGTGCCGGCTGCCGGGTGCCGACGGCCCTCAGCCATGTTTTGTTGTTTGCATCAAGCTGAGGTGAGGCGCTGCGTTTGCTGCGGAGCTTCGGAGGCCAAGGTTGTTTCGGCTTACTGAATAATATTATTATTGCTACTTCACCTTCTTGCCATTCGCGGCAAGAATCGGGGGGGCAGGCAGGTAGGTAGAAATGGGCAGAGAAAGAGGTAAGAAAGAAATTCCGAAAATGGTTCGCGGCTCGCGATTTTTGTTGTGTTTATTTTCAACCTGCCCGGGCTTGCGGCATTTTGTATCTGTACATTTGTATCTGAATCTGTATGGGTATCGGCACCGCGGTTTTGGTATCTGTATCTGTATCTGTATCCCTGTCGTATGGGGCGCACATACCGGTCTCCGTCTCCGTTTTATTTCTCTCCCGATATTGTCGGTGTCCGTTTGTTGTTTACAAAAAGACGCGCCTTCGTTTTCGCATATTCAGTGGTTCCCTTTATTTCATTTTAGTATCTTAATTTATCTTTTCGCTGAGAGAGAAGCAGGTTGTCGAAACCAAACAAAAATCACAAAATATGGGCAATAAAATTGGTAATAAATGCAGAACCCGTCTAATCTTAAATACCAAATGTTTTTAAATAGATTTAAATATTTCTTAAGTTTGAGCAGTTCCTAATCTCCCAGTAGTTTTCTCTCTGTGCACTTTATAAAGTGCAAGGTCCCTAGGCCAGCTGCATTCCAACTGGGTGATTGTTTAAAAATTAGCATGAAATTCCAATAAATATGTCAGACTGCAGTTACCCCAAATTAGGTGGTAAAAGTTCCCAGCTCAGTTCTGTTTGTTTCTGCAAACTCATGGGGTTGGTCGGGATGTTTGGGGATGGTGCGCTAAGGGTATGTTAATATCAGCAGCTTGATAAGGGGAATATTGTCGTAAGGAAAATGCAGCATGTGGCAAGGTCAATGAAATTTCCTAAATCAAGCCATATCAGTTAGTCTGAATAGGGAAATCCCTAATATATTTTTTTTGCTATTTTGTTGCTGAATGTTTTAATAACAATCATCAATTTTAAAATGTCACATAGTTTGCATACTTATAGTTTTTTTTAATGATTTAACCCCTATTATTTCGTGACCCATTGACACAGAACCGCCGTCACAAGCTGCAGATTTAAATCTGAGAGCTCTTAACACTTTCCTCCGCTCATTCATATTTATGAGGCACACAGCACTCCCAATGCAAACTTTTAAAAATTCATATCTAATCACTGACAATCCACCACACCCGCTCTCCCGGTGCTGCCCAGGCTAAGCTCCCTTGTAAAGGGCCTAATTGCCCCGAGGAATCCGGACCAACATTGCATGCATTTTGTGGGCCATGTGGACATACTGAATAATTATACAACAGGCCAGGCCAAATTTATGACTCATATTCAGGTCAAAGCCCAACCTAAAAAAAAAAAAAAACAAACGAACTTGTTGGCGCAGCAGCACCTTCATAAAGATTCATAAAGATACCGCCCGAAAGCCCGGAGACGAACAGCTCTCCGAATTTGTCAAGAGCCAAAGAAAAAACGACGCTGGCCGACGGCCGGCCGTGGTTTCAATAACCAACGTCAGCAAATGCATAAAATAGCCATAAACTCTTATTTATTTTGCTTTTCCTATAAAGCCTGTGACCCAGCCAGTTTGGTTAGCCGTCACCTGCTCATTTGGTTATTAGTCAGTTGCCGGTTTTAGTTCGAACCATTTGCATACTAAATGAGCAGCGAAACAATTGGTGGGTCAAAAATAAAAATAAAACGAAGAGCAGCCTTTGAAACTATTTGACTTTTAGTGCAGACGCTTTCTCTGTCGTTTCAAAAAGATGTGCTTTTTCAAGGGGGGTTCCCCCAAGCGAAAGCAGCGCCATATTGCTGCGCATCCAGGCCAGAAATCGGATGACACGCACTTTACGCGCATCTCCACGCCATACAGACACAGACTGCACTGAGTAAATGAATACACCAAGAAAAATTAATATTAAATATTAAATATTAATAAAAACATTAATTGTAGGCTTTAACAAAACTTCCAAAATTGGCAGCAGGAAATTATACTTTTTTTTTGTATATTAGGGTAATATTTTGAAGTTTAATAGCTTGATAGTATAACCTCAGCAAAAAGTAAATCTATAAATAAATAATAATAAATTTATAAAGTAAATATGAAATAGGTAATACAGGTTTTCTCGGTGTATTTATGTGCAGCTCGCCATGTACGCACAGCCATTAACTGCAGCCGCTGCAGTCAGACTTGGGGTTGGGTCACCATCATCATCCCCATCATGCCATCACCCACCAAGGCATCTCCTCTCCAGCCCACTCTCAGCCGGGGGCTTAACACTTTGCCACTTGGCGTATCTGAGACCGATAATCATCGTCTTGGCCCCCGTGCCAGCCTCCAGTCGGGCAGCTGTCGCCGCTCCTTGGGCATCGCCACTAATATTTCGGTATACTACTTAACCCCATGCACTAAATGGCGGGACAAGTGCCTTCCACCAGGAGCAGAGCAGGAGGGGTAGGAGCTGGAGCACATTCACAGGGGGGTTGGGCTGCCAGGGGGTGGTTGCCATTGCCATTGCTGTTGCTGCTGCTGCTGCTGATAGCGCGACAACGAGGTTGAAATTCGGTTTGGCTTTTCCTTTTTTTTTTTGCGCCCGACTTTTAGAAGTGACGGGGGTGAGAACCGAGCTGTGTTCTGCGCAAATGAAAAGTGGATGAAAGGAGCACATTTCCGGGCGCTCACACACACACACACATAGACAGGGACGAGCTCTCGGAAAACGGGCACACGGATGTGTACACTCACACAGAGGCAACAACGACGACGACGAGTCAAAATGAGGACAGGCGCAGGCTTTGGAAATGGCAATTGACTATGGCGCTGCCATCAGCCCCCAAAGGTCCCCCCTTTTCAACACCCACTGGACCCCCCTCAATGCACATGCGTAGTGCTATCTGGTGACTTTGGCACATCTCCGTTCTTTTTTTGTTAAAGAAATTTAGATTCGCATAAATTTGGAGTTCTGGGACGTACCTGATTGGGAAGAACCCGCAATAAATGCATCTGGAAATCCATATTTTGGCTGAGGGTTTTATAATAATTGATTTTGGAATATATTTCCTCTAGATTTGTAAGCACTTTTTCACAGGTTTTCCAGTTTTCTGGTTGTTTTACTTGGTTTTTGTATGGTTTCGCTGCAGCCACATCAGGATCAGGTCCCAGCCTCCTGCAGGATAATGGCCGCTCTGCTGCAGCGACGGCAGCAGCAGCAGCAGCAGCGACGGGCGATGGCCGCCTTTTTTCTGCGAGGAGAACGCCCAACGTTCCGCCGCGGCATCAAATTTCAAACTGAAACTGAAGTGAGCTCAACCAGCGTTCGTCGGAACCGCCGCAGTCGCTGCCGCTGCCTCTGTCGGCGTTCTCCGTCGACCCACCAAGCCACTGAATGCCGTACGCTCTACGCCGAGCCGTAAGCGGTGAGCGGCGCTTTCTGCCAAAGTTGATAACAGCCATGATGCCCGCCGCTCAGCCCTCCTCCCTTCGGCTGACACCCCGCTTCCGCTCCCCTGGGCCCTGGCTCTGGCTGGGATCTGGATACGGATCTGGATCTGGGTTGTGTGTGGCCCAAGCAACTGGGAACTTGCGGGAAGCGAGGAACAGAGGGCTGTGTGGAGAGAATGAGAGAGAGCACCAAAGAGAATTGAGCTGTGGAAGAGAGCCAGACACTCGAATAAATGGTTAGGTTGAGTTTCTTGCCCAGAAAAAGTTTGGTCTGTCTGCAGGATACTCTAAATATATGTAGAATATATTTATTAAATCGGATATCCTTGTTTATGAATCGGTTAAGAAGCTTAAAATTTAGTATTGCAATTATTTTAACCATATCCAATGCTTGAAAAAATCAAATTAAAATAAAAATATGGTAAAATATTTTAATTTGTTGTGTAAAGTAGAAGCCGAAGTAGTAGATAGAATAGGAAACCTAACATTTATATGAATGTTATGATAAGTTAACCATTTAAGTCTTAAACAGTGAACTCGATAATAATATTATATAATATTTTTATAAAATGTATTCAAGCTAGTCCTGTATAATAATTTTTAAATATTACTTTTCAGTTTCAGCTAAAGGTCAACCTGGATTCAATAACTATTTCGCCAAGTGTGCCAACTCCTGTTTCTTCATTTTCCAGGGCACATTGTGTGCTTGTGTTTAGGAGAGTTTGAGCGAATCGAGCTCATTTGTAGACATTTGTGGACCCTGTTTCCAGCAGTTCTCGTTCTCACTTGCCCGATAGATGGGTGACGGCGAGTGTGTGAGTGGGAGGACCTCAGCTCGCGGCGATTTACGAGGCCAGCGTGGCTCTCCTTATATAAATATATATAAGTATATATCCTTCCAGCATATCTCCCCCTGGTCCGCCGAGCTGAGAGTCAATGAAACTTCTTTGTTGAAGGAGCGGCGACGAGAACGCTCCGCGTGTTTTCAGAATGAAATCAAAGTGGGATATTTAAAGCCTCATTAATCAGACCGTCGCTTTCGCCAGGGAAAATCCTCGCTCTGGGGAGCTTGAGGTCCTCGAGAGGTCCAAAAGGACCCCATTCAGCGGGTGGATGGGACTGGCTGCGGCCGTGGGCGGAGTCTGGTGTTGATGCGCTCGTTAAATTCAAATTTGTTGCACTGATAATTACCCAGTTGGCCATCGAAGGGGACACCATTAACGGGAGTCATCAGGCGACGCGGTTATGAAAGTCAATGCAGGGCAAACATATCAATTAGCTGCCTTTGAATGGATGGAAATCGGTGTTAGCCAAATATGTATATTAGCGGAAAATGCAGTTTAATTTGGTTCGATTCGGACTGGAAATGGATAAAACAGGTTATTTAAAACTTGTGAATGGGGATTACATATTTGTCAGTTAAAGGGAAATTCAGGTGTTTTGGTTTAATTGGTTCAAATATTAGACATTTAAAAATTAGGAGCTACGCAGTAAAGCCAAAAAATATATTTACTCTATGTTAATTAATTATCAAAAAAGCTATACATGTTGTAGATGATATGAATATAGTTTGATTTTTATTTTAAGCTAAAGGTCCCTATTAAAACTTAATTATTTATTTAAACTACATAACTCTAAATAAAATATTACTAATCTCGTAGGTTTTCTACCATGAATAATTGCAATATTTCTGTTTAATAAAATAAGAATGCATTGCATTTACATTTCATATATTACATTTTACAATTTTAAAAGCCAAGCGAAAAGTCCTTTGAAAAACACTTTTAAATATTTTAAACATATCTTACGACTCATATTTTATTGTCTGCACAATTTCCGTTCATTTGACAGATGCAACTTTAAGGAATTTAAGATTTTTTGACATTCGCCATTGTTGTTCGTTCCCGGATCTCTCATAAACAAACCAAGAAAATGTGAAATCCAAGTATGAAATGAGAAAGGCAAACGGTTCCCTGGCTCTAACGAGGGAAATCTATTGTCCCATTCGTGTTTGCCATTTTTTAATTTATGACCCATATTTCCTCTACGTTTTCCTTTTTTTAGGCAATGGCTACCTGAGGCGGAGTGGACAGGTAAGGGCGGTCGCTAATGGTCGCCGCAGCCTTGATGGAATCTCTCCGGAGCATATCATCCAACGTCATGGAACAGTTTGGAAAACGTCTCTTGACTTTGGTTTATCATCTAAATATTTGCGTTTATTTTGTAGATTAGCATGTACACCAAACGTTTTCTCCTCTCGGACGTTCGTCCCTGCTTTTATTGTTGCATCGTGAGCGGCGGGGCAATTTGATGATTCGTCGTAATGAATGCTAATTAAACGCATTCGTTTTCTAGTTCACTTGGCAGGCGGCAACAAATGGCCAGCATCCAGGTCCGTTGCTAAATCGACCAAAGCGGCCACGACTTGGTCTCGGTAAATACTATATGTTACCAGAGACTTTTTCTTCTCCGGGGGTTAGGAAAGTGTGTCAAAAATTCTTAGGCGTAACGTGAGAGTCACACGGTGAAAAATACACCAATTTATATACTTTCAATATATATTATGTAAATAGGTAGAAATAAATAAATGATTTTCAACATTGTGTCATAAAAAACGTTAAAGAATAGATAGAATATTTTAATTTAAATTAAATTAAATTTTAAGTTATTTTTGAGAGTATTTTAAGACGCAAAAATTATACCTAAAAAATAACTAATTGCATCATAAAATCGATATTTTTCTCTGTGCCACAAAGACGTCCAAAAAATAAACGAGCTCTGCGCTTTGCCGCCGGAACCTAGCCAAACATCGACAGAAACTCTCTCAAACTATCAGATACAATACAAAAGCCAGTGTGCAGGGAACGGGCATAGATACATTTTGGGTATAACCACGATGTCGGCAGTAAATGGAAACGCAAATAAAAGGTGCTAATTTCATGAGGGTTCAATTAGATGCTGGTGTGGCTGCTGTACGATTTCTTTTCCAGTTTCGTTGCTTCGGAATGCTCGACTTTTTGGAACTAATTTTCTTAATAATCTGATATTTCACAACCAAAAAATAAAAAACAGATAAATGCAGTAAAAATATAATAAAAAAATAGATCGCCCGAGCAGGGACTTGAACCCTGGACCCTTGGATTAAAAGTCCAATGCTCTACCGACTGAGCTACCCGGGCATGTGGTGAACGGCGGCCACAGTTCCAATAGGCTTCAAGAGCCGAAGCTTGCCCCGAAAGCTCTGGAAAGCTCTCCCTATATTCTAATTTTGGCTGCATAAAAAATTATATTGCAAAACAAATTAATAAAATAAAAAATTTTATTCTAAGCTTATGAAGTATTAAAAAAAATATATAACAACAAAAAGATTGTGGTCCAACCATATTGGTTGGGCTGATAACGGCAGTTCACTCCGGTACGCTATCCCACTACTGCCTACCACGGGAACTCTTGGCTGCTGGTTTTCACCCCTGGCCCGGTTCATCCCTCCTTAGCCAACCTGAATGCCGCGGACTCCTCCATGGCACCCATATTGATGGCAAGCTTAGTGCGGACGTTCCGTCAACATGAGCTGTTCGCTACACAGTAGATCCCAGCCTCAGGCCATCCCACAATCAGACCTCGCAGAAGCACGATTACAGAAGATGCCAACCTTCCAGTCGGAATCCGAGAGTCTAAAACTCGAGTCGTTGACGCGTTGCTTGATATTTGATATCGACGGGCACACTGCTTTATCGATAATCGCGTTGCCAACTGTTTGTTACTGCTTACCTTACACTGGGAAAATAAAACGTAGATTTAAAAAACCAAAAATAAAAACAATTTTTTTCTCTTTTCTTCAATATTTAGAGAGTTATATTCCAAGTTTAAGCAGATCTGTAAGGAGAAAATATTTTTAAAAATATAAGCTTCCTTTCTTGTTATATTTGTTTTTAACTTAAATTCAATAAAGTATTTTAAGAAAATAAGATAAACAAAAATAAACAAATAGATTCAAAAAGTTGGATACGGCTTTCAGTGGCCCGATAAAACCAAAGAGAATTCAGCGTTCATCTTTCCAGACTCTACATCTCCAAAATCAAAGAGTGGCAGGTTTTGGTAGAAGGTTCCACTTTATTTATTTATTTCTTTTTTTTAATTATAATTTACTTATCTTTTTTTTTTAATTAGGCTATGTTTTTTTGATTTCGGAAACCCCAAATATGTAAGTATATTGGCATGTTACCATTCGCTGATATTAAAAATATTGGGAACTGCTCCGCCTGAAATTCTAAGCAACAAATTATTACCATTTCTAAGAAAGAAAGAAGTAATATAAAAAATTGGGCACTGATAAGTTCTCACTGATAACACTTACTGAATGGTATAAATGGGATCGAAATCTCAGTTTTAGCTTAGAGTCTTTTCAATCTCTGTTGTCGAAAATGTCACCGAAAATGGCTCTTATCCTTCTGATCTGCTCCTGCGTTCTCCTGGGACTGGCCAGTGGCGGCCGTAGGCACCACCGTGGACGCGGAAAAGTACATAAGTGTTTTCGTGATCCTGTTGAATTTCCATTTTAATTTGTATTCATTTCTTTTTACTTGAAGCCAATACGTCGGAAGCTCCCTCCGCCCCCTCCCTGTGAGGAAGCAGAAATGAGTAAATGGTATAGTCCTCCGACTGAAAAACCTTCAACCCCGACATCCGTTATTGACAGGGAAGGCAAATAAGAGTTATGAGTAAAATAAAAATTGACAAATAACTTTTGTTTTGAAACAAAAACTTGCATTTTAAGAATAAACAAGAAAGAAAGCTAACTTTGGCCAGCCAAAGTTAGTGTACCCTTGCAGGTAACAATTAAAATATATCATAACTAAGCCAAAAATGCATTAATTTCGATTCGGAAAGCAGTTTTGTGTTAGTTTTTATTAATTTAAAAAAACTGCATACCAAATTTAAAATTTTAAGAAATCAAAATTTTTGGCCATTTTTGCTAATTTTAATGATGTAACCCCTTATCAAATTTCGCAAAAATGGCCAAAAAATCGATTTCTTTCGGACATGTCTAGAAAGATTCGCATGTTGATGCTGATCAAGAATATATATGGTTTATGGGGTCGGAAATGATTCCTTGACTTAGGAAAATATTATTTTGTATTATAAAATCTGATTTTTTATATTAAAAAACTTCTTGATTTTTTTTAAATTAAAAATATCCTAACTCTGCCAAAAGAGCATTAATTTTAAATCGGAAAACTGTTCTGTGCAAGATTTTCTACAGTTAATAAATCTGCATACTTCATTTCATATCTAGAAAGATTCCCCTGTTGATGCTGATCAAGAATATATGTACTTTATAGGGTCGGAAACGTCTCCTTCACTGCGTTGCAAACTTCTGACTGAAATTATAATACCCTGCAAGGGTATAAAAATAAAAGTAGAAATGCAATAACTTTTAAGCTGGGGGGGCCTTTTTAAAAGATTGGCAGGTATGTATAATTACTCTACTTTTTCTTTGATGTATAAAGTGTTTCTTGGAATTTGCACTTTCAGTTTTTTTATTTTGTAAGGATCAAGATACTTTAATCTAACTATTAACTATTCCTTCCAGCTCAATTAGGTTTGCGATGAGGTTTATAAGCCCCAAGTGGACCAGTCTCAGTTCTTTGTGGTCTCGGATTGAGGAACTCTGGTCTCAGGCCTTCTTTCCGATCGGATTGGACGTATTAAAGTCTTGGTCTGGCATTCTGGGCAATTTCTATTCGCCACGAATCTCGCTCAGCCGTTTGTGTCTGGGCCTAGCGGCCAATGCCAACTCTTATCTCATGTATACATATATTGGGTACTGGCCAACATTTTTGCTTTATTTAAAAATAATTTAATTAAATGTAAAATTATTGTGATAATTTTGGGGGGAAATAAACATTTTTGAAAATTTATAACTCAGCCAAAAACGCATGAAATTCAATTCGGAAAGCTGTTCTGCGCTTAACAAAACTGCTTACTCAGTTTTTCTTAAAAACTTATCCATAATTTAATATAATTTTACATAGCTTTATTTCTTATATTTACAGCACTCCAATAGCGAAAACAAGAGCGTGCGCAGGGATCTGGGAAGCACAAGTTCATCAAGTTCATTGTAATTGTTGATTGATGATCACCTGATCGGCAGAGGTGAAGCTGGAGGAGCGAGCAGCTGGGATGACAGATCTCAACCCGATGGCAGTGGAGGACGGTAATCGGATCTTGGCTCCGGGCTAGTTAAAACCCTGCAGCAGGCGTAAATAATTAAAATATTTATAAATGCAATTTAAATATGTAAATGTAATTGATGGAACACACAAATATGAATCAATAAAAGATGGTGAAATCAATGTCAAATTTTTTTGTGAAGGCGGCATTTATTTGGGATCGTTTGGGGAAAAATCCAATTATTTTGAAAGCAAAATCTAAATTTTTAAATTTGTTTTCTGAATTTTAAAAATTTTTTCGGATGTTTTACAATTATTCCAAATTTAAAAAAAATTGTTTTAAATTTTTAAAATTTTTTCTGAATTTTAACATTTTTTTTCTGAATTTTTAACATTTTTTAGATTTTTTATATTTATTTAAGAATTTTTTTAGAATTGCCAAATTTGAATTTGAATTTAACTGCCAAATTTGAATTTGAATTTAACGACGATCAGTTTCAGTGTGCCCAGGTGCATTTAAGCAACATTTTAGCCAAAAAATTTACAATATGGTCACATCTGGTTTGAGTCTTCGCTTACTCCAAGATCAATGGTTCGAAACTTGGACATTTTATAACAGTTTATACCAGTTTTCAGTTGCTTGCTGCTGATTTCTGTTCGCCTGTTACCCCAATTTGGGAAACGGGCAATTTGCATGGAAATGTTCGGAAATTTGGATGGTCTGCTGTAGGGATGTTGTTGTAAAAAGGTTGTTGTTGCCATCAAGCTGTTGTTGTCGGCAACAAATAGGTATAAATGCATAAAATGAAATATAACAGTTTATACCAATTATTATTTTTGCCCAAAAGTTTTTATAACAGTTTATACCAGTTTTCAGTTGCTTGCTGCTGGTTTCTGTTCGCCTGTTACCCCAGTTTGGAAAGCGGCCAATTTGAATGAAAAGTTTTGCTCACTTGTATCAGTGATGCTCATCTGCATCAGTGATGCTCATCCGCATCAGTGATGCTCATCTGCATCAGTGATGCTCATCTGCATCAGTGATGCTCATCTGCATCAGTGATGCTCATCTAACTGCCAGTGATGCTCAACTAGCTATTCTGCATTACTGGGACAAAATGGCATCTCACTAACTACCAGTGATGCTCATCTAGCTATTTTGCATTATTGGGACAAAATGGAATCTCACTAACTGCCAGTGATGCTCATCTAGCTATTTTGCATTATTGGGACAAAATGGCATCTCACTAACTACCAGTGATGCTCATCTAGCTATTTTGCATTATTGGGACAAAATGGAATCTCTCTAACTGCCAGTGATGCTCATCTAGCTATTTTGCATTATTGGGACAAAATGGCATCTCACTAACTACCAGTGATGCTCATCTAGCTATTTTGCATTATTGGGACAAAATGGAATCTCTCTAACTGCCAGTGATGCTCATCTAGCTATTTTGCATTATTGGGACAAAATGGCATCTCACTAACTGCCAGTGATGCTAATCTAGCTATTTTGCATTATTGGGACAAAATGGCATCTCACTAACTACCAGTGATGCTCATCTAGCTATTTTGCATTATTGGGACAAAATTGAATCTCTCTAACTGCCAGTGATGCTCATCTAGCTATTTTGCATTATTGGGACAAAATGGAATCTCTCTAACTGCCAGTGATGCTCATCTAGCTATTTTGCATTATTGGGACAAAATGGCATCTCACTAACTGCCAGTGATGCTCATCTAGCTATTTTGCATTATTGGGACAAAATGGCATCTCACTAACTACCAGTGATGCTCATCTAGCTATTTTGCATTATTGGGACAAAATGGCATCTCACTAACTACCAGTGATGCTCATCTAGCTATTTTGCATTATTGGGACAAAATGGAATCTCTCTAACTGCCAGTGATGCTCATCTAGCTATTTTGCATTATTGGGACAAAATGGCATCTCACTAACTGCCAGTGATGCTCATCTAGCTATTTTGCATTATTGGGACAAAATGGCATCTCACTAACTACCAGTGATGCTCATCTAGCTATTTTGCATTATTGGGACAAAATGGAATCTCTCTAACTGCCAGTGATGCTCATCTAGCTATTTTGCATTATTGGGACAAAATGGAATCTCTCTAACTGCCAGTGATGCTCATCTAGCTATTTTGCATTATTGGGACAAAATGGCATCTCACTAACTGCCAGTGATGCTCATCTAGCTATTTTGCATTATTGGGACAAAATGGCATCTCACTAACTGCCAGTGATGCTGATCTAGAAATTTTGCAATATTTCATGTTTTTTCCATTGTCCACCGCAAGAATGCCCTTTTATTGAGCCAGTTTAAATTATTCCACCCAAAAAAAAAACCGCATCCTCCTTATAAGTCAAAAATAACAAATTTTTAAAGGTTTTTTATTTACTTCAGCTTTAAATAAATAAAAGAAGAAAAGGTGAGGTATGTGGAAATGTCGGAGGTCATTTCCAGTGGTTTCGGCTCGGTCTTGGTGGCACCCTCGTCGTGCTGCCCCAGCACCTGGTCCGCTTCTGCTCCTCCTCGTCCTGATCCACCTTGCCAACGCTCTCTGACTCGCCATCGGCATCAGCTTTGAGTTCCTGGCAGCTTCCTGCAATTAAATTTAAAAAAGGATAGTTTATCTACTCTGAGATATGAGATTTACTTATTATTATAGAATTTTGGTATACATTTTATGAAAATCGGACAACTATATCATATAGCTGCCATAGAAGCGATCGGTAGATGTAGAGAAAATGTAAAGCTAGGAATGTAACTGTAACTGTCAAACTGTTTTGTGTGTGTTTTCAGCATTTTATTAATGTTATGAATAAATATACAACTTTTATATATTTTCTTTTATTTTTTACTTTTAATTATTTAACCAGAATGGCTCGATTCTTAGTGATCCAATTGTAATCTGCAAAGGTATACGAACTTCGGCGTGTCGAAGTTAGCTTCCTTTCTTGTTTTCCTATTTATTTCTCGATCGTTTCTATGGCAGCTATATCATATAGTCGTCCGATTTTCATAAATTTATATCGAAATTCTGAGATAATATAAAATGGCCATATCTGAAAAATGGTGAGTAATAATGTTTTTTCTAAAAATATATCGAACATTTGTATAGCAGCTATGTATATGATATAGTCGTCCGATCCGGCCCGTTCCGACATATATAGCAGTGAGAGCATATAGAAGACTATATGCAAAGTTTCATTCAGATAGTTTTGAAACTGAGGGACTAGTTTGCGTAGAAACGGACAGGCGGGCGGACGGCCATGACTAGATCGACTCAGCTGTTGATGCTGATCAAGAAAGGGAAAGGTCTCCTTCACTGCAAGGGTATAAAAAAAAGAATAATAAAAATAACAAAAAGATTGTGGTCCAACCATATTGGTTGGGCTGATAACGGCAGTTCACTCCGGTACGCTATCCCACTACTGCCTACCACGGGAACTCTTGGCTGCTGGTTTTCACCCCTGGCCCGGTTCATCCCTCCTTAGCCAACCTGAATGCCGCGGACTCCCCCATGGCACCCATATTGATGGCAAGCTTAGTGCGGACGTTCCGTCAACATGAGCTGTTCGCTACACAGTAGATCCCAGCCTCAGGCCATCCCACAATCAGACCTCGCAGAAGCACGATTACAGAAGATGCCAACCTTCCAGTCGGAATCCGAGTGTCCAAAACTTCGATTTGAAGTACAATAGCACTGCTTCTGTGAAGCACCACACTACCGATACACTGCTTTATCGACATCCAGCTAAGCAGGAAACGAATGGCCTTGTTGGCACTTTGGCACAAAAAGTAACATTGCCCGGGTAGCTCAGTCGGTAGAGCATTGGACTTTTAATCCAAGGGTCCAGGGTTCAAGTCCCTGCTCGGGCGACCTATTTTTTAATTATTTTTTTTTTTTAAAGGATTCTTTATTTAACAGTTAACATTTAATAAAATTATTTTACAGCTAGTGGCGAAATACATAGAATAGAAATTTATGGATGGGTTATTTACAGAGCAAACACATATTAAGCATATTTATTATAATGCATAAGAATTCGTTTCTCAATAATATTTTACTTTACAATAAACAATTAACAGAACTAAAAAAATAAATCGCCCGAGCAGGGACTTGAACCCTGGACCCTTGGATTAAAAGTCCAATGCTCTACCGACTGAGCTACCCGGGCATTTTGCAACCTCCTGCCAAAGTACCAGCAAAACTAAGGCTCTGCCTTCTTGCGAGCGTCATCTAAATGTGCAATAAAATCTCGACTGATGCAATATAACAACTTAATTCGAAAATGACTTTATTTACTTAAATAAAAATATTTTGCGCACTTGCTATATAGAACATTTCCTTAATATTTTTTCTTGCTTCAAAAACAGTATACAAAATATATTGTAAACTTTGCAAGCCCTCTTCTACATAAACCCACTTGTATTTCAAGACTAAAAAAATAGAAAAAAATTAAGCTCGCCCGAACAGGGACTTGAACCCTGGACCCTTGGATTAAAAGTCCAATGCTCTACCGACTGAGCTATCCGGGCATTCGAACGTCATCGACCGGACAACTGTGCTTACAGCATCGAACATCCTTTCTCCCCCGCCCCGAGATCATTATCAAAACACAGGAAATGGGTACATTTTAAAATAGTTTTTATTTTTTATGCCATATTCATACATGTTTACATACTTTTTGTTTTTCTTTATATTTGTATGGTTTTTGTGGTTTCATAGTTGGATTTGCATTTGTTTTTCGCTTTTGTTTTCGATTCCACTCTCGTTTATAAACATTGCGTCTGCAATTGAACCCAGATTAAGGTAATACATACATGCGAATTTCATTTAAAATTAGTTGCGTAATTTTATTTTTACATGGAATGCAGTTAAACTCTTTGCGCCCACTGTTCCCAGGCCGACAGTGAGTGCCCCTTAACCCAAAACTACGAATGGTGTATTGCATTTCGATCGAGTGGGAAATCATCTCATTACAGTTACAGTTCCGGCAAGTCGCATTAAACAAACAATCGAAATCGAGACTGTACAAACTAGGATTGAACAAATGTACATAATGGGAAACAAAAAATGATTGATTAATTTGTGCTAGGTTTTCTTTTGATTCTCTCATTTTCCACCGTCTCGTTTCCTTAGCGTTTGCTCAGCCGCTGCTCATTCTGATTTGTTTTCACTTCTGTTTTGCTTTCACTAAAATTTGTCTTGCTAGTTCGATATACATAATTTAGGCTTACGATCTAGGTTCACATAGACTACCGATAGTTCTAGAATGCACTAACCTTAGCTTAGCGAAAAGTACAGCATAAATAATTACTTTACATTACGGTTATGGGATCCTTTAGCTTTAGGCTTTAACAATTCTCGCTTTAATCGAATTTCGTTGGCTTACTGTGTCGATCGACCCTCGACTTACATAAATGTACAGACGTTGCTCAGAGGCCTTTGAATAAATAATGTGGAGGGGACGCTGCTGGTCTAAAGAAAATCCTGATTAACTATAGCAAGTTCTATGCTAATTTCGAGATATTTTACTTCCTGTTTAACTCCGAATTTGTTCTCAGTGGCAATTAAAACGATTGATTTTTGATAAAATTAGTAAAGCATTTCCAAGCTGCTAGAGCACTTTCAACAACACAAACGCAAACACACAAAATAAGGTGAACAGTTACAGATACTTTCCGAAATTTCTCTCCAAAACGAAACACAAACATAAAAAGGCGATCTCCACGTGGGGGCGCTCTGCTATTTACAAACTAAACAAAGCCTTATGTGGTTAACTAGAGTTAGGTCTCTACTAACTAGGAATTAAGTACACTCTTTAGGACTCCCTGGAGGGTGCTGGGTGGGGTGTTGGTTGGGTATTTAGGCTGGGATTGGATCAGATGTAAACGAAGGGCTAACGTTAATTAGAAATCACTTTGAAATTATTGCAGATATTAGTTTGCTTAACTCGACTTTTCGTCTGTTCGTCTGTGCAGCTTACGGGCTAAAATTATGCTAGGCTTACTAACTACCAGCTTTTCGAATACTGCTTAGAGAAAGAGGTTCATCATACTGGAAGGACCCACGAGCACTCGCAAGGATGCAAATTTTGAATGTAGCCACAATATATATCGGTTCAGTCTGAGAACAGATCAGTATCAAATATCAATCTGAACTTCAGCTGTACTTGAGAAGGTTTAGGGTGTGCACAGCACATTAATAGAACAATTGATAACAACTCTGAACTATTCCATTTTATTATTTCAATTTAAACAAGGGATGTTACCTCCTTGTGCATACCCTAATGCTTGCTTAAGGAATCGTTTTCATATGGAATCTCTGTGCAAGGGAAGTTGAGAGCTAAGCTCAATATACCCAGTCACAGAACAGTGTCTTTCAATTGCGATTGCTCGGGGTGCCGCCTCCAGTATCATAAACCCAAACGAACCATCTGAATGTGGCTCGTTTCTTAGCTTAACACGAATCAGTTGCAAACAAGAAACATCACTGGATGTTGGTTGATCGACGGGCGGCGACAGGCGGCAGGCGATGGGCAATGGGCGGCTGGCGGTAGGCGGCATGCGGCATGCGGCAGGGGCGTGGCTCAGCAGCAGAACAAGTTGCAGCCGACAATGTCCGCCTTGAACTCCAGCTGCAGGTCCGGGTCGGGCTCACAGTCCGAGGCCAGGAGCTGCTCAAGCCGCCGATCCTGGCTCCGGTCCGCAGGATCATCATCCTGCTGTCGCCGCTGCTGCTGCTGCTGCTGCCTGATGATAACCTGAGATCAGAACTCCTGCGGATACTTGATGCAGTCGGGCGCCTGGGAGCTGGAGGCCGCGGAGGCGAACAGGGAGTTGGGTCCGTTGCCGGGGCCATTGCTGCCGCCGTTGGACAGCGCTCCTGCCCCGCCACCACCTCCCACGCCACCCACTCCCACCCCCGAACCACCGCCCACAGCGCCACTGTCCTGGGACTGATAGCCGCTGGCCGCCGAGGCCGCCGCCGCCGTCTGATATGGTTCCTGATACAACTGATTGAGTCTCTAACCAGTACCCGAAAAGTGCCACGCGTCCTATGCGCTCAGGTGCGCGAACTGCGACGGATGGATATCGAACTGGTGGTAGGGGTGTCCGTAGGGACCCATGTGGTACGGCACGATGTTCATCGAGGCCATCTTGTGCTCCTTCTTCCACTTCATGCGCCGGTTCTGGAACCAGATCTTGATCTGCCGCTCCGTGAGGCACAGGGCGTGCGCGATCTCGATCCTCCGGCGGCGGGTCAGGTAGCGGTTGAAGTGGAACTCCTTCTCCAGCTCCAGCGTCTGGTAGCGGGTGTATGAGGTCCGTTGTCGTTTCGTCTCGCCATTGGCGTTCACAGTACCTGGGGGAGACAAATATGGAAATAGGTATTAGTTGGGTTGTCAGTGAGTCGAAGGAGTAAACTAAGAAACAATTTAAAAATATTTAAAAATAAAATTAAATTGGGAACTCTCTTCTTCAAATATAAATAATAACAATATTTTATTTCCCAATCCACCCCCATTGAAAGTCTTTCAGTTTACCCCGAAAACTATTTGAAGGCGTTTCTAGGCAATCGTCAAACGTTCAAGTGGACAGCACCACCCAGCCCGCTCTTCCGTTCCCCGCGACCTTTCTCACCGCTCCGAGGCAGTTAATTTTCTCATTTATTTTGTGATTTTCTGCAACGTTGCGCATTTCATAAATATGACGTGTCAAAGTGCCATTTGGTGGCACCCGAAAAAGTTCCAACCTGGCCAATAAGGGGAGCACGCAGAGTCCTCGCAAAAGTATGTATCTCGGCCCAGACAGATGTTTGTCGCTTGCCAAAACTATCCTTTCCCCTCCCCGTATCTTCCCCGTAAGATAATGACAATTTCCCGTTCTCTGCCAGTCGCCCCCGAAAACTTTTCTGTCATCTGTAAGGGGTTTCTTTTTTTTTTTTTTTGTTGGTTTGTATCTTTCCTTTTTGTCGTTGGCCAACTGCACGAGGGCGTTCGAAGCGCGTCGTTCATAATGAGGGGGCGTGCTACGGCAAAGTAGACTTTTAAAAGCCATTTACCGTGGCGTGTTATTACGGCCAACTCAATTGGCCCGCCCGCTTTGTTTTGGCTTTCCAATACACGGCAAAGAGTTGAGGCACCGAGTTCGGCAATAGATACTGTATCTGTCTGCGTATCTCTAGTATTTATATCTGGGAAATGTGTGGCAGTCAGTCAATGTGATAGACGGCAACCGCTGACTGGTGTGCGACGACCCCCTCTCTATTTTTGGGGCGACTGAAGTATAGGCTCCGTGTTCCATTGATTTAATATGGGTCACGGCCCATTTGCTGAGTTACAATAAGTTGGACTGACTTTTGCAGTTTTAATGCAAACCTTAGGTATTTTTTTTGTTTTTAATTAATGATTCATTAGGTGGTTAAGTAAGCAATGATATTCTTATGATTTTTAACATACGTTAATCCGATTCTTCCAGAATTTTCTTGGAGAGAAACATATTGGTGGGTTACTTGCTCTTGCCTTGTCATCCAAAATACACAGCGCTAAGTTCAGCTTAAATTTTAGCTTAAATTTCAGTTTAAATTTCATTTTAAATTGACTCAAAACTAAGTCTCTCCCACTCAATAGTAGCGCTATCTCTGTCCACTGCCCATACACGCTTCCAAAAGTTTTCCGCCTTTGTTGTTGCCTTTGCCGCTGTCACAGTTTAGTGGTCTTCGATGTGACGTTGGCGGAAGATGTCAGGTCACATCAATCAGCGGCGAAAATCTAAATGGAATTTCTGATTAAAGTTGAAATTAATTACCGCTCATTTAATTAAAGCGAGTTTGAGTGTGGCCAGCGTGGAAGCGCCAACATCAAAAGCTCCTGCACTTCCCCGGCTGGCTGCCATCCTGAATGGGCTTAAACTAATGACCAAGTAAACAGCGGGCAGACAGTAACCAGACAACGGCCATCGACTTCATCAGTCATGCGGATCAGCCGGCAATAGAGTGAGACAGACAGTGAGACAGAGTAGCTGTGGCCAACTGTTGTGGCAACAAATTGAATTGCACTAATCCCGGCTCTTGACCCATTTTGCTCGCTCTCCTGCAACCAACTGTCAGTCGAGCCATCATATTTGATATTGCAGGTAATATTTCTAGTGGCCATTAGGGCAAGCTTTTTTTTTCTTTTTTTAAGGAGAAACTTTTCCCAAAAAACTTGGCAGACTTCCGACTGATGCATGATGTGCAGACGTTTCCGAGTGCCCTTTACTATTTGATAAGCGAGGATCCTGACCTTGCCCAGGCGTCCGGCCAAATCGATACAGTTTTCTCTCCTCTGGGGTCAGAGACAGTTATTTTCGTGTGTCTTATTTGTTATTATGTGGCTGGCTCCGCGGAGGGACAACAAAAGACAAGCCGAGCACTTGCACTGCCATCGACCATTTACAATTGTCAAATGCGGCTGTCATATGTTGCAATTTGTTTACACCACTCAAGGGAGCTGGGAAAAGGGGAGAGGAGGAGAGTGTTGGGAACATCGTTGCGAAATGTATCTTTCGGATGCGTGCTGGTATCTGTCAGAGCTTAGGGCTGCTGCTGTCTTGGGAACGCTTCTCGAAATAATGTACAAACTTTTGTAGTTGTATAGCTGAACTAATTGCCTTGAAAACTATAACGATTTTTGGATTTTTTAAAATTTAAAGTACTATAATTTCACTTATTAAGCTTTACAATTAGTAATTCGTATAATTCAAAGCCAATTTCAGGTCAGACTAACTTATAATTTTGTTATTATTTGGTCAGCAACCTGAGGTATATCCGCTCCGAACCTGCTTCACTCTTTTTCGCTCATGATGTCTAAATCAGCCCCATCTGCTTCTCTATTACAGATCATCTCATCCCCAGCATTGCCATCCACTAATTCCCTCTCAGATTTGGTTTGATTTCCGACTAAAGATCACCGCACATCCGCAACCCGTTGAGTCCTCAGCCAAATGTCAGCACTGCGGCTTCCTCTCTCCGGGTTTTCACAGCATGTTTTATTTTTCTTTCATTTTTTCGGTTAACTACATGCGGGCAAGTAGCGCATCGCTGTCGTCATGGCCAGGCGCAAAATCCAAAGCAAAAGCCCCCAATGAGTTGACAGGGCAGGGAATCATCCGAAAGCAGCCTCATCCAACGGCACCTGGCATGTCATATCACTGGTGCTTATATCACTTGCCGGGGGGAGATCTCTTGACAGCGCCAATGAGCGAACATTCGAAGCGTTTTACAAGTTTGTTCCCATTTCCCAGCCACCTCAATGGGATGGGATGCTATGGCTTCGCACTGAGATGCCAGTGCCTCTGCCTCTGCCGCAGTCTGTATCTTTGTCTGGGTCTGGGCATTTGTGAAATACTATATAGACATATTGGATTTTGCATGTACAAACATATATATGTACACATATTTCAAAGACAGAACGCCCCAAGAATGAAGAATCTGCTGTGTGACTTTTATATTGTTGAGTTTCTTTTGTGCCAATACCCTTTTTATTTTTAAGCATCAACGGACCAGATAAAACGTTTTATAAATTGTATAAAACATATGATTAAAGCCTAAATAGTTTATATATTTTTAATAAAATTCTAATCTTCATGTTAAGGGAACTATCTAAATAAATTTTCATACTATAAACCCCCGAAAGAGGGTATTTACTAGTCCCCTTTGGCACAACCTTCCCTCATGCTTGGTCATTTCATTTGCATTTCGCGTAAGATGACGTCAAGTGTACTTGGCTAAGAGAGCGGCGCGCTGACAGCCGCTTAACATATCAGTTGGAAATTTGAAATTTTTTGGTGCATCCCATTTCGGGCTGCATGCAAAAATCTGTTTCAGAATTTATTAAGTGACGATCGGAGCTCGGAGAGCTCCTTCGATCTCAGTGTCACCGGCTCCGATTCTGCAATTCAAATTGCCATTGTCCGGCCGACATGTTCCCCCTGATGTTTCTTCTTGTGATTGACACGGGATTAGCATACACGGGACTCGAGGCGACTCCACTTCATGCCACTCCACTCGATCGCTGGCAGGTTCAAAGTTAAGCTGAAAACCTTTGGCGTAGGTCAGACATCACAGGCTCGTTCGAGCCGAAGTTTAATTGTTTTCTGTTCTGGCCGTGGCGCAAATAGAAATAAAAATACGACAAAAAGATACTTGCGGCTTGTCACAAACACTTGTAGCGGTCATTTGTCAACGGTCTGGCGTCTGGTCAGGCGCAAAAAAGAAAAAACTAAATAAAAAATATACAACAACGACTGAACATCGTCATCGTAATCAGCAACGTGTGCGGCACTCCAAGATCCCAGCACCTGGGATGCCATGCCAGGGTATGCCATGGTATGGGAGCGAGGGGCGCACGATCATCTGGCGGCCTCAGTTTTGATCTTATCGCGCAAAAACAACTTTGAACTTGTTGCACTTTTAAAGGGGAATTGTAAAGTTTACACAGAGAAAAATATGATAATATTCTGATATAATTTATATTGTTTAAAAACAAGCTCTACTTATAAACTTCTTACTATTCTTCTAATTGTGAACCTTTATTAATATGTGTTACAATTTCCCCAAGTGCAGGGCAGGGTCAGTTTGGTGGGCAAACGGAAACTCCATAAATCAACGCATTTCCGATGATCGACGAAGATCGGTGGCTACTTTGTGGCCTGCGACTAATGAGTCGTTTAGCCGAAAACCATTATCAATGTCAAAATTCCAGACGAGGACCATTACTCATAGGAAGCGAGCGAGTCGGGAATTTTGTCACAAATTGAACTAATTAAATACAACAAGTGATCGTGATCAGGGCCAAGATTGCTTGGATTGAGCAGGAATTCCGAGCAGTTTCGCGGCTCTCTGGAAACTAAAATTCCCTCAAATACGATTCGAACTCGAACAGTTCCATAAATAAATCAGACTGAGAGCGCGAGGTGCCACGCTTGAGGTCTGCTGAAAGAGATAAATCTTGGACCCTGGGACCCGATCGGAGCAGATGAGGATATATGGAATGGCATGGGATGGGATGGGATGGGATGGTGGAGGAGTCAAAAGGGCCGACGCGCCAAGGGTCGCCAAGGGGACATGTGCGGCGCGGGTTAATTTCTTTCGGAAAAAGAAAATTAATCAAATATGCGGTCGCCGGGCTATCTGGGCATGTATCTGCCTCTCTATCCGCGCACTATAGCCCTCTCTCTCGCAGAGCGTTGCATTCCTGAGGTGATAAATGATGCTGACTCTTTCCGTGTGTGTTACTTTGGGGGGCAGCCGACAAATGATGTGACATTCGTGATAATGAAAGTGTTACCATGGCCTCCGCCCACTCCATGGGCACATAACACGCGCTGGACAACAGGTGTTTTGGGGTCCATCGATGTCCACGGACCATTAAAGCGCTATTAAATCGTAGTCACAACTACTGTCTGCCACTGTCTGGATATATTTGTCACTCCCTGGGGCAAGGGATGGTGTGGGAAATCCCGAAAAAATAGCAGGAACAGCGGCCGAGCTTGATCATTAATCACAATTCAAATAAAGGAAGCGATGCAGTCACAGGATGGTGGTCAGGAGAATGGCAGGAATATTAAAAACACTTCAAGAAATGGGATGCAGCCACTTCAGGGGAACTTTTCTTATTGTTTTTGTGTAGCTTTGTGGTGCGAATTGTGCGTGGCCTTGCCTTAGACCCACCCACATCCACTTCCAACCCACTCCCCTCAGGTTTTTTGGGCACTCGCGTGGCTGCCTTTTGCCGGGTTTCGTGAAAAATGGAAATTATGTCAAGAAGTAAATTGATTATTTCGCTTTAAAGCATTTTTCAATTTATATTCCGTGTTTGTTGTCAACACGAACACATTCAGTTTCGTCAGTCCGACAGCCGCCACAATGCGCAAGAATGGTATTTCGAGCGCTTTTTTCGCCGTTTTCTCCATTTACTCAAGAGCCACTCGGGCGAAATGACATCATGTGGCACCGAGCCTTGGTTCTCAACTCTCGGATACAACAGCTGATGGCAAATTGGATGGTCTGAACCTTGAGGGTTTTGCTGAAAAACAGCATATGGTTTCCGGTTTTTACAAAACTAAGGCAGGAATTTGGGTCCAGCGAGGGTAGGAGGTTCTAGGAATGATTTCTACCAAATAAGTTGCAAATTATGAAATTATTAAAAAATAAACCATTATAAAACCAATAGAAATAGAAAGGTAACAAAGTTTAAAACCATTTACAAACAATATCAAGTTTCAAATTCATTAATTCTAATTCTAAAGTCTAGTAAATTCAAAAAGACAAGAGCCTTCGTAAAATAATTAAATTTTAATCCCCGAAATCAATGTATTTGACCTTCAGTAATTATTTAACTAACTTTGCACCCAATTGAATCGCACCAATTAAGCCAGTCATCGAAATCCACCTGTTGATTGGACACTCGGGACTTAAGTGCTTTTCGGGGGATTAAGCCAGGCAAACGCCCTCAGGAGACACGTGACGCCCCCGACCCACCTTCTTCACCCACACCTGGACGCGTTTCTCTGCCATTCCCGGCATTAGACAACCAACCCTCAGAGAGCTTTCCACGCGAAGGAGTTGGCCATAATTGTTTTCAATTCGAGACAGTTGCCAACCCCCAACTCGACGCGGGGCCACCTCATCCTTCGGTCCTCTGGCAGCTCGCTGGCATAATGAGCTGGGTAACAAATTATGCCGCTTGTAGCTCGCATTGTGTTGAAAATATAATAAATGAATTATCTGCATAATTAATGAGATTTTAATTTTTAATGGCGCGTCGCAGGCTCCCAGGGCCCCGGAAAGCGGACTGGGAGCCAGCATAAAACCCACACAGAGAGCCGCGGAGCGGTCAGCGTTATCGGGTCCCGCGTATCTCTTAGATACAATTTTAATGTGACTTCTTGCAAATTATTTATGCGCTCATTTTCGCTCAGATAATTATCGTTTATCTCTGATTTAAAGAGTTCTCTCCGGCCGAAGAAGCTGTGGAGCACACAGACACAGACACACACGCACACACACCAGGTACGGGCTGGCAGGTAGGTGTGTGCCCATGTTCGAGTCCAAAATGACTACCTCAGTTAATTATGGGGCTCCCGAGTAGGGAGCGAGCGAGCGTCGCGCATGCGCACATAAATTAGCCGGACTGCGCTGGAAACCTGTTTCCCGACTCCGCATAAAGACCGCGAAAAGGGGAACTCCCTCCCGCGAGATACCCTGCACCGTTGCACCCATTTTTAATGAGTGTCCTGTCGTCTGCAGTTGAATGAACGCGCTACAAAATGCGGCATTGTCGTTGTCTGGCGTTGGCTTCTGGAGTTCTCGCTCATTTTCCCGCAGCCCCATGATTAACTGCTCGGGGTCTTTGACTGGCGCTGATGACCACAGGTCCACGTCCGTGTCCGTGTCTGCGTCCGTGTCCTGGTCCCCGTCCAGAGTCATGCCCCGGACCCAACCAGACCCAATAATCAATCACGGGCACGTTGAAGAATTTTTTTCTCCGCGATTTTGATTTACTCCCGTCGCACTCATTGACTTTCCATTAATAATTTCCTTTGGAAATTGCATCCTGTGGCAATCGTTGTAATTGTGATGAATTCTTTATTAATGCAGAGTCCGGGGAGAGGGATCGGGGAGTAAGAGCTACTGTCAATGGCGTTAGGTTCAATTATCTTCCATATTTCTTGCGGCTGGCAGAGGCTGGGCAATTCATTTGCGATCCATCAGATAGCCGTCAGCAATTTGCATTTGCATTTGAATATAAGTTATCGCCGCCCCCGGACCCTCCACTATTTAATTTGCTAGTTGATGCGATTTTGATGATGCATTTAAATGCAGTTATCTGATTGACTTGGAGTTGCACAACAGCCTAGCCAACTAAGCTGAGTTGTCCCAGGTCAACGAGGGCAAGATTGAGAGCTCTGCATCGGCCATTAGCTGATCTACTTAGAGGTCATTAATCAAGACAAGATATTCTGTATTCAAATTATCGCTAATAGAGCTGTAGAATGTGTCCGCTTTATTTCATAAGAGCTTTCGAATCATTTGATATTTGCCATTCATTGAGAGCTGCACAGACTTTTCTACCGGTTCTCGGCGCCTCCCAAAACCCAGCTCAGTATTAGTTAATTAAATGGAAATACAAAATACACAGCCGGCTCAAACAAATTAACTTGAAATTTAACTTAAAGAAATAATAAAAAAGATGTATTTGCAAGCTTCGTTTTTAGAAAACAAAAGTATTCAACATGGCTGCCCCGACAGCATGTCAGAGAAGATGTGAACACGAGAAAAAAGCATACAAAAGTGAACAAAAAAACGCGATACAAAATTAAAACCCCAAGCAGAGCCTCAGCGACGGAGGCTGCGGTGATGAAGATGGAGATGGTGAAGTCAGGGCGCGGAACAAGTTTTCAAAACTTGCTACAAAGGTGTCTTTAAAAATCTTTTAATTTCGACGCTTTTTCCCCGGTCTCTTGCCCCTTTTCTTGCTTATATTTTTGCTGTTGCTGTCGAGCAATGTGCAAATTTGCTGTCGTCAGTGGAGCTGAAACCGAAAATGGAGCTGGAGAAGGAGCTCGAACCGGGCTGGGAGCTGCTAGTCGCCGCCCGCCTTTTAATGAAGCGCGAAGTGCAGCAAATGTATCTGTATCTGCGATTGCACGGAGAGAAATAACTTGGATCTAACTGCTCTATTTCGATGGTAAAAATATCTTAAAAATTCATCATAGAAATATATATATATTCATATGAGAGACTCTTTATGAATTTAAAGTTGTTTAGCTAAAGTTTTAAAGCTTTTTTTTTCGTTGTGCTTCTTTTTGCCTCATTTTTGAAAGTAAAGCCTGTACAAGCCAGCTGACCCGAAGTGGTCCTGGGCCCAAGGGCAGAACGTTGCCAACAAATTGCAATTGTTGCCATTGCATTCGGCCTGTCACTGCAAAAGGGAGTCACAAGACACACACACATACTCTCCCCCCAGGGGGTCCCCCGAGCTGACCCTTGAACCCCGGCCATTTTAGCACGCCGTAAACAGGAAGAGAGCCCCAGTTGCCGGCGTGGCACGAAATATGGCCAGGAAAAGCCAAGTGGAAGTGCCAGACATTTAAATCGAATTGGCTTCAGGTGGCACAACGGGCAGTTCGGTTTTAATCTGCGAAATGTAAGCCAGTGCTGCACGTAGCCGCAGACAGCAGATACATATGTATCTGCCAGATACACTCGCACACATACGGACCACGCGTGTAACTCAATTTTCAATGGAGAAGGAGGCGTCTGGCTGCACACGTCCCTCCGCCCCAGTTGGCCAAAATCCGGCACGAGGTGAGCTGTGGGCTTTGCGCCGCGAGGGGCGGAGTGAACCCAACCAGGGCTGCCTTGTGGGTTTGTCTACTCAGCCAAATAGTTTTGCCGCCTGCATTAATAATTCACAATTTCATCTCGAATTGTATGCGATTTGTGATGGTTTTCGTTTAACTTTGGTTTTGTTAGCCGTTCAGCTTCAAGGTCTGCGGTCTGAGACCAGGTCCCCATGTAGCAAGAGCCTGTTGCTGTTGCTACTCCTTGAAACAGTGGTGAAAGGGTGTAAAGAAAAAACGTATATCTTATGTTTTTTGGTGAGGTATTACTTATAGTTAACATAGATATTTTTGTATGGCTTTTAATTTAGGGTATTTCTATTGTTTTTTGCTATAATTCTTAAGAGGTTTTATATGTGAAAGCAAAAGGTTTTCTATATTGAAATGTTTATATAGCTAAATAAAAAGAATGAATAGAGTTTTTCTATGATGATAACATTGTGAGCAATATATTTTAGGCTTCGAAATAAACATTCTTCGATTTTCTTCCCCGAAAGTAGCCCCATAATTAACCTGTGCATCCCACTGTGCACAGTTCGCTTATCGCCGTTGCGTCATTTCATTTAAGTTAATGCGCAAAGAGATTAATATTCTATGCGTATCTCGGCGAAACCGGCCACAGGAAAAAGGGGAAAGCGGTAACTGGGTGAGAAGTTGATGTGGGGATGTGGCACTGGAAGTGGAGCTGGTTTGGGATCCATGGCAATCTGCAGATGTGCGCCAATTTGCGACTGAATTTGATAAATTCGCATTGCAGCGCTGCCGTGACACTCGCATGGATTTATGGCTCGCACTTTTTCACCATTCAAATCGCAATTACTTTGCTTGATTCGCAATTTAAATCCCCCAGCCCCAATCGAGTATCTGGCAGATATAGATATAACATAGATACGCATATATGCACCGGTAGTTCTCTAAACAATAGAGAAAGAGTAAACAACATTCGGGCGCTGAGCAAGTCCATTAGACTGTCGTATCAAAGTGAAATGGTTCTGCCAGAGCTTCCCGTTCTGAGTCCGTGAAAGTATCTCGTGGATGTATCTGCGCTAGCCGCTTGCATCTATCAGCGCTGGCACATCATCAGTCATTAGTGGCGCCATTGTTGGCTCTTTAAATATTGTTGTCTTTGTTGCCGGCGAATGGGCCCCATTGTTACTGTCTCGCTCGCTGCCCCCCTTTTATGCGCTTTTATTAACTTTGGCCAAAATGTGGCCGACTGCCACTTGAAGCCATCAATGGGCCACAAAGTTTCATAAACAACCAGCTCTTCGGGCCATCATTCATCTTTTTCTGTGTGTGCCGAGTTGAAGACGCTTTAAAAGTGTTTTCTTCACCGCCTGATTTGGGCTATATGATGAGTGATCTTCCTGGGGCAGACAAAGACAATGTCTTTGGGTAAGTATATATAGAACTGCACTAGAGTTGACCTACAAACAAATGAAATAATTTGGGGGATATGAGGCGGAATCTAGACAGCTAATGAGCAGCTAATTTCGATTACACTGTGCGGAAGTCATTTGAAAATTCGAAAGGAAATGTAATTCATTTTTTAAATGTTATTAGAACCTTATAAATTAAATGTGTATTTGTTGTTTGTCAACTTTAAGTTCAAAGAACATTATTTATATTATATTTTTTAAGACTGTATTTGAATTCTTCGTTCGTCACACTGTCTTATTAGGAACTTGCTCTCGTTCCACAGCCCGTATCTTCACAACTTAAAGCCAAATGAAATTCAATTCAAGCGGAGGGCTGAGTGTGCTCAGCATCCCTCTAAAATGAATGGAACACCAAATTCATTAAGAACAATCGCCATTAAAACACACTCTGCGCAATCGAGTGCCAAAAAGTTACGCTTGGTGCGAAACAATTCGACGGGCACTTCTGTTTTTTTAGCCACCTATTAGCGGCCCAGAAAACAGCCCCAGAGTTGGCTAATGATAGGCCCCGGCTTCTGACTCGGATCCATCATCCCGGGACCGAAGGAGAAGTGAAATAAATTTATGTTCTACTGCACTTTCAGCACCTTGCGCGGATGCCTGGCATTTTGCATTCACCTCGCGCGGTGGGCATTATAAAAATCATTTTCAGTTTCGGAATCGGGCTCGGTCTCGGGCTCGGAGGGGCCTTAGAACGGGTCGAGTACCAAAATAAAAATAATAACAATCATTATGATTAAACGAAGCTATTCGAAAAGTCGTGTTCCAAGTTAATGAAAATGTAATTGGGCAGCCAGTGCCGGGCGCGTTTTCCTTCCTGGCTCTGGATCTTCTGGTTCTCCTGCACCTCGGCTGGTCTCTGCCGCCTGTTCGCCTGTCTGCTGGTCTTTTTCTTTCCATTTTTTATGGGCGGGGGCAGGCGCAAAAGCAGCATGGCGGCAGGAGCCGAAGCTGCAACTGCAACGGCAGGTCCACGAGCAGACAGCGACACCCC
The DNA here is from genome assembly GCF_030179895.1 of Drosophila kikkawai. NCBI lineage: Eukaryota > Metazoa > Arthropoda > Insecta > Diptera > Drosophilidae > Drosophila > Drosophila kikkawai. Next base: position 27,594,745 of record NC_091731.1, on the reverse strand, counting down.
AGACCATTTCCGAGAGAGTACCGGGAACCCAACCCCAGTTCTACACAGAAAAAAAGGGGTATAAGCTGGAGATTTGATTTTAAAATTATCAAAGGGAAATTCTTATAAAAAAAGCATACGAAAATCGGAAGACTATAACAACATAAGGTTATTCTCTTTACATTTTCTTAGTTAATATAGTAATGCTCTTAATCAAATAGTCCCAGTTTAACTTAAAAACTTTTAAGAATTCAAAACCCAATCAAAAAGTTTCTTCTAATTTAATTTATTTACTTTTCTTCAAGTGCATTTCCAGTCTCAGAGGCTGCTGCATATTGCTGCCTTGCAGCGGCCGCCGCGTATCTTGTATCTGGCATTCAACTCGTTTGCAAACTATTAATTTTGTGTAACATCCTGGCATCTGCCGCATCGAGTGGCCAAAGCCTTCGGGTTGAACGGCACGATCGGCGAGAAGGGAGAGAAACCAAACTCCAGATATTTGCAATTTAGATTTGAAAATATACTTTTCGCTGGCTATATATTTTCCCGGAGTTTCCCACTTTTCGCCCGGCTTCTGTTTTAATTCTTCAGCTGTGGCCAGGTCCCATTTCTGACACGATACTTGGCGATTATTATACGAATTATAAGCAATTTTCTGACATTATTTTTCAAGCCGAAATAGCACGCCAACTTGAACTTATTTTTAAGAGCAATTATCGCAAGCAAAAGCATAAGTATATGGCTGGCAAAGTGCATAAATATAAAGCCGGCATATTGTATAAATAAATAAATAACCCACTAATTAGGGAGCGGCCCCCTCTGAATAAAAAAATGTACGGGCCGAAATGTCAACAAATTGTCAATATAAATAAAAGAGGCTGGGGCAGAGGCAGGTCTAATAGGCATTTGACATTTCGTAAGTGCCGTCTGCCAGTCATCATCAGCAGGTAGTCCTATATCTTTGCATCTGTATCCGTATCTGCTGGCTGCATCTTTTGATGATCTGCTTGGAGCCCTGCCAGCTTTGGTCTTGTCAATTAGAGGATGAATTTCGAATGCCAAGCGACATCAGAGGACTGCACGCGGTATTAACAAACGGATTTTTCTAATTGTAAAAAGCAGGTACATATTATTCTACAGGTTTTCTTGCAAATAATTAGCATCAATCGACTTTTTCTTCTGTGTACTAATCGTTCGATACTCGATGCCAGGAGCTTCTTTTGGAGAGGCCTCTTCTGGCGAAAAGTGGTTCGCAGAATTCAGCAGACAGTCTCGTTCTCTCCGCGACGAAGATGGCGTTTTGGCTGGCGTTTTTTCTTTACATTTTAAAATGGTTGCCACAGTAACAACTTGACGTGATTATATGCAATCAGCCCGGCTCCCGGCCCCTCCTTTGCCCCCCTGACTCCTGCCTGCTTCCCGCCTCATGAGCAACATGCACTCGAAATTTGCATAATTGTTAACATGATGTTGCTGTTGCTGCTGTTATTTTTACTGGACTTTAATCAGTGCCTGTTTCCGATTCTTCCCTCTAGATTACCCTTTATTATTGGCATTTGCGCTGCTTGGCACCTGCAACAACGTTTTTTAATAGCGATTCTTAGTTTGGCTGCAATTATGAGAAAGGAACTAGCACATGCCAACACACCCAGCTGAAACTCCTAATAAAGACATTTGGTGTCGAAAATTGAGTTGTGCTCTGGGACGATAACGTGCCCAGCTTAATGGTCCGGCAGGCTGTTGACTCTTGGACTTTTATGGAATGGGTGTGGTGCCAGAGCCTCGATGTACATGTATCTATATCTGTGCCTACAGTTTTTATATATATTTATTAAGTTCTAAAAACCTCTCTGTAACAACTGCTTTATCGAAAGCGGATTCTAGTAAAGTAATTACTTTTAAGCACATTTGTTGCATGTTTGACTAAAAGAAGACATCGTATATAATTACCAGGGTATGTATTTATTGGGAAGAACTGAAACAATAACCGCTTTAGTTATAGTCATACATAATTGTGTGTTCTCAATGTATCTTTTACTTAGAACCCGATTTATAGTCTGCAGCCTATTGTTATAGCTGTATCCAGTGGAGATGTAATTATATTTTAAGATATGGCTGCACATAGTTGTATAGATGGCTGCCTTTCACATTGCCCTCAACCGAATATGATTAAGAAAGTAATTAAATCTCGACGATGCATGAAAACTCAGGGAAAATGGCAAAGCCAGACGGAGATGCCCAGATCCACGAGATACATTATTTGCCGAGTGCGTCTTTTTCGTGGGCGCTGGCAAAGTATCTGCATCTGCATCTGTATCTGTATACGTTTCTGTATTTGCATCCATTTCATTCATGTCTCTTCCAGGCGAAGTTCATGTTCTTCATTACGGCACCCCGTTACCCGGCCTCCCCGCCGCAATCAATTTCTTGGGCGCTTCCACTTGCTGCAATTTGCATAACAGATACTCGCCGTTCTTGCTGTTGTTGCCCCGGCTGCCATGAGTAACAGATACATAAATAATAACAATGTGCCCCATTGATTGGAACCGAGCAGGGAACGAGTTTCCACCTTCCCCGCCCGAACACACACGCGCGCAAATCGAAATGGAAAATCAGCCAAAGTTGCTAATCAATATGTATCTGTGAGCTCGCTGCTGACTTGTTGGCAGTCTGACTATTTATAAGGCCCCCTGAGCTGCATTTCAGCGTCTTTTTAATTGGCTGACATGTTGTGATTTCGGGTTGTCAAGTGCTACTCGCTGTCGCCAGTATGGAAATGCAAAATGCCAGCCGGCATTTAAGCAATTAAGCCTTTCAACGGTCAAATTATCTAGGAACTCGGCATGGAGTGTGCCAAAACCACATTGATTGTGGCAAGATTTACATAATGTATTTCATAGATAAATTCTATTGATTTTAAGGAAGTATAAGGTTAAATTTGGTATAGTTTCTTAATATTTCCTTTACATTCTTTTAAAAAAAGTATACTTTTCCCTATTGAATCTTGTTTGAGTGGTCTTCTAGTTGATGTTAGTTTATTATTAATATATTCTTAAATTATATTTATATATTTTCAAAATAAAAACAGGTATTTGGATTGACCTTCATTGCTTTGTTTTGAAATGATTTCATATTTGTTAAAAATAAAAAGCTGCTCGGTTCTACTTCAATGAGCTAATGAGCGCTGCGTCTGATTGATGAGACACCGAGCCAAAACTTGGCAAAAAATAGTTCCCAGAACGTGAATCTAATGATTTATACGTGGACACAAAAATTTAATTATTTTTTTTGCGCTCAAAAATAATAAACGAGCTGCAAGCCAGATTGCAGCCAGGTAGATCCAAGCAAATGTCAAACTATTTGGAGCCCAATTAATCTCGCCAACTACTGCCAATAAATATGAGGAATCATTCCGATAATTCGATTATGCCGGGATCCCCAGAACGACTTCGTGAGTTGCCCTGTCAATGGGTCAGCCGCGGTGGCGGGGAGATATACGAGGGGTGGCAGAAAGAAAAATCTGTGTGCGCGCCAGAGACATGATGAAAAATCGACCAACAATTTTTCGTTCACAATTTTCCAGCCCAACAAATTTCGGCCGAAAATGCGTTCGGTTAAATTTAAATATAAACCGAGCGAGGTGCTGAGATTTATATCAAGCCACAGTATCCGTAGTATCCGCATCTCGGAGATGTATCTGCATCTGTATATATATGTACGTGTCTTCGGCGGTTTTATGAGTTATTGTGGGAGTCAGGCGGCCTTAGCTGCGGGATCGGGATCGGATCGCTTCACATTTGTTTACAATTTTCACGCGCTACGATTTTCGCGGTCGAGTTTTTCACGCAGCGCTCTCGCTGGAAACTCGGAAAATCGAAGAGCGTAAGTGCGAGGGAAATTTTGTTATTGTTTATGTATTTTGACAAGATTCCCCGCGCGCACAGTTTGCCAGACAATTTGGAGCTGAGCACACGGCAACAACCCACAGCCAAGAGGCAACTGAATATGCCCAGTTGCAACACCAAGTGTCTCGCAGCAGCGGTAATGAGTGCTGGATGAGGTATCGAAGGAGCTATCCGATGGGTCAGCGATTGAGGTGAGCTTATCCACCGAGGATGTTGATTCATGATGCTGATTTGCCAGACAATTCCTCATAAGTGGGGGTGAGTCAGTTAGGCGATTCAGCGAAGACAAACAGCCTCATTCACAAATTAATAACCCAACATGGTACATTTTATAGTTAATTAATTTTCAATCGATGATAGGTGTTTTGTAATTTAATGCCACATTAATTAAAGCAATAATCTAGAGGCAATTGGATATAATAGTTCATTGATAAAGTCTATTACTTATTGGTTTATTAAAATGCAACTATTTTTCTAGGTCTAGCTTTATATTTATTCTTTATATAGATGAAATAATTATCGTTATTGAATTAGCTTTAGATAAACTTATATTTGAATTTGTAATGAAAATAGAATATGCAATAGTGGACTCTTAAGTAATTATCTATAATTATTCAGCAAAGGTCGCTATTTTCTATCATGTTCTGCTTTTCCCCTCAAATGAACCACTTCAATATCAGTTTTTAAATCAAAATCAATACTCACTCTGTCCGAGATGCACTCGCTTCATCCAGGGATATATCTGCGGCGGATTCTTCTTGCCGTTGCCGCTATTCTGGCTGCTGCCCGCCTCATTGCCGCTGTCGCTCTCCGAGTCCGAGTCACCGCCGCCGGGACTGTGCATCGGAACGTTGACGTTCCCGGAACCCCCTGCTCCACCGGGAACGCTGTGGTTGTTGTTCAAACTGGCGGCTGCAGCGGCGGCCGCCAAGCTGCCGCCTAGGACGCCCTTGTTCAGCGACCGGGCCACGCTCTCCACCACCGAGCTGGGCGACAGCTTCGGCGATATATCCCTGGTGGACAGATCCTGCGGACTGGCCAGCGACTGGCTGTTGTTGTTGTTGTTGGCGCTGCTGTTGTTATTGTTGCTGGGCACACCGCCGCCCCCGGCTCCGCCACTGCCACCGCCGCCCGGCGTCGACGGATCGTTGGCGTACTTGCAACTGATGTTGCTCTGCTGCTGCTGCTGTTGCGGGTGTTGCTGCTGTTGCTGGGCGAGCTGCTGCTGCTGCTGGGCAACCGCCGCTGCCGCTGCATGGGCATGCTGCTGCTGCTGTTGCTGCTGCTGCTGCAGGAGCAGGCGCTGCGGTTGCAGCTGTGTGTAGTCCACCATATCGGGGTTACCCTGTCCGCCGTAGGCCGCCTGGTTGGCGTAGTGCGCTTGCGGCGTGTTGGGGTACAGGTTGGGCGTATAGGCAGCCGCCGCTGGGAAATAGTCGTTGGCTCCCGGAGTCGCCGCCCCCGCGCTGCCCTGTCCACCATTGGCTCCGCCGGTGGCCACAACGCCTCCGCTGACACCACCACCGCCACCGCCGCCACCTACATTGCCGGCGCCCGCACTGGAGTTTCCCGCTCCCGGGTGACTCTGTTGAGGGTTCATCTGCTGCGGGTAGCAGGAGGCCAGTGAGTTGACGAACTGGTACGAGGACATGGCAAAGCAGTCGGGATCCATTCTGAAGCCAGTTGTCCTAGTCGTGGGTTGGAGTCTGTAAAAGAGGGTTTGGGATAGGAATTAGAAATGTTGCAAGTTGTAGATTAACTAAGGAGTGCTTTCCCTTTTTCTTTAATTAATAAGTCATTATTTTTTTGTTAAAATAAATTTAGTATATAATTTAGATCAGTATTGCTTACGAGAAATCTCCTCATAAATATAAAGTTATCATCAATTTTCAAGAATAATTTCCATAAAATGAAGCTAGTTCTTTAAGTACAATGGCATACGAAGAAGCGAACAATGTTATGGCTTTTCATTCGCTTTTTGTTTTGAGATCTCACTTTTCGATTAGCAACATTGTATCGGAGAAGCTCCTGGGAAGGGGATTGAGTATTTGTATTTAAGTAAAGAATCTGCGGGATTCAACATGGGAGAGGCAGTCAGCAGAGGGAAGGCTCAAGCCCCTGGGGAATACAAATAAATTGCCAAATGCAGATAAGAAGGAAATATTCATAAGTATTACAAGATGATGACCAATATAAAGGCTTAATATTTGTACAGCAATTTATCAAAATAAAATATATTGATAAAAAGAATAACAAAGTTCTGGAAGAGTAACCGAGTAAGTCCGACAAGGAAGTACTTATCAAAACCCTATAGTGAAAATATCTAAAGAACCAAAGTTATTTCCCTAAAATGTTTTACTTTTAAAACCCAATATCGTTCCTCTCTCCCCTAGTGATATCCGGCTTAGTTCAAAAATACCTGCAGATAAAAGAAAATGCCTAAGAAGGGATCCGGCAAGTGGAACCCAAGTCACTGTCTCCTGATTGGTTCGTCCCCCGAAGTGTTCCTTGGGACGCTGATAATTTCACTCGGCTTTTACTTGGCTTATTATTATTATTATTACTTTTAGAACGGTAGAGTCGGTTTTTTTTGTATTATTTTCCGCTGGTGGAGAGAGTCGGGCCTGCCTAAGCATGCAATTTGAGCAGGCCGGGCCATCGAGCTGGATACTGGTATCCGCGTATAGGAACCTTTGGCCAGGAATGCCGAGGGACCGCCCACTCTTCTGGACACACTTGGCGGAAACTTCTTGCGGCTGCACTTACCGGCCATGCCGTGCCACGTCCCCTCCTGAGCTCCCATCTCCCAGTGGGATGGTGCACCATCGCAGATATTGCAGTCTTGGTCTTGGTCTTGGTCGCGGTCTTGGCATGTTTGTTCAATGGTGGAAAAACCCGTATTCTGTGCGGCGCAGATAGCAAACAAAAGCAATGACCCTCCGCTTCGAAAGGAGCTGAAGGGAAGGGAAAGGAGTCTCGAATCGCCCGAGAGCCGAAAAAGTGCAAAAAGGCAATGAGGCAAAAGAGGCCAAGCGAGGCCGCTGCACATGAACATGGCCGAAAAAACTAAAGAATAATCGAGCAGGCCACGAAGCTTTGGTAAATCGAGACTTAAATACCCTGGCAGGTATTCAAAAATGCTCTTTACAAGAATATTTTGGGGGATAAAGGCAATACTCTATAGTCCACGCATTCTTAGACAAACCAGAAAGTTTAATTTAAAGAGAGAAAAACTAGTATAATTTTCATTCGACTGACTTAAAAGCTATAGCCTAAAAATGTACTAAACTTAATTGGTAAAAATCTATCTAGTACCCTGTTAAAGGGTATCAAAATAAACAGCAAAACATCAGAGCACCCAGAGAACTTGGGCCAAAAACAATGCAGCCAACTCCATGCCCCTCACCGCCCGTGCCTGCCCTTTTTGTGGCTTGAAACCAATAATTTTGATTCAGTGGGCAATTTAACCCTTTAGCATGTTGGCCAAATGAAAGGAGCTCTCAACTTGGGCTTAAATTAAAACGCCGTACGCCATTCGAAACTGGCCGAGAACCGAGAACCCAAGGAGCGAATGCTCAGCTCTGGACAGAGATTTATTTGATGAGCAGTGTTCTCGGGGAAAACACAGCGCAAAAAATAAAATTTAAAGGAAATATTGTAAGCTTGCCTTCAGCTTTCTTCCTCTCACTCCGATCGCCTCCGATTATAGGCTTTAAGGCCGTGGTAACGGTGCTTTGGATAAACCACCTCTTGATCCGGCAATATGGGAATTATAGTTGTAGACAAGCGCCCGTGTTTAAGCCGAACAAGGCCGAAATCAGCGAAATTATAGGATCAGCGTCTCTGGCTGACTTTGAACCTTTGACTGGCAGATATTTGAACAACCTAAGGTCGAATCGATTTGGGGGCAAATCGAATAGAAGCGATGAAAATTGATTGGGTGAAAAACAACAGCTTTACGATGGAAAAAGGCAACTATGAGGGGTTATTGAAGTTAGTTAACTAAAGTACTAGAAATTGATATAAGAAACACCAAAAAGCAGCGATTAAATAGTAATTCAAATGAAAAATTATAGCTCTTTGACTTCTGTGCACTCAACAAACTATTTTCTCTACAGTTGCAGTTCTGAAAAACAAACTCTTCGTTTCCCGATCACTTAAGGGCGAATTAAAAATTCCTAATAACCCGAAGATGGGGAGCAGCCAAAGCCATAAATTAAACGAATTTTCAAAATTGTTTTCCAAATAGTTTGAGACGGCGCTGAGCCGACAAGCGGTTCAATTGGTGTTAATTAAATCCATGAATAATAAAAACGCCAAGCGAATTTTGCGGGCAGGAGTCGGGGAAATCGTTAAAGAAAAGAGAGCGGGAGGGACAGACGCTGTCTTAGATTGGCGATCGTCGGCCGAGCTCATAAGAAAGTCATAAATTATGGCAATTCTTTCGGGCTCAGTGACATTTTGGACTCGATCGAGGGAGCAAACAGCCGAGTTTTCCCTTTGTTCCTCCTCTATTATATAAACAATTCCAATGTGCCTTCGAATGGGAGTGAAATTTCTTTCTGGTGCCCCGATACTTAAACCGCAGAACGAATTTCCCTCTCCCAGAAACGTCCTTTTCCGTCTCACACGGCCACAGGTAGGATCTCAGCTCTTGGACACTAAACAGTAGACAGGGGAGGGCAGGGGTCGGGGCGAGAGTAAATAAACACCAATTGAGTTGCACATGCGTCTGTCGATGCCATAAATCAATTTGGGGAAATATTCCGGGGCGACAGCTGAAAAGGGTTTTCCTTCTGGACGCTGACGTTACATTCTAAGAGGGTCGCGGAGTTTGAGGGTACTTTGCCCGGGGGCAGGAGCTGAGCATCTGCGCTATTAAGATGATTAACTTTTGCATAATCGATAATTAACCTTTTTTGGGAGAAGTTTTTAGATTTGCATATAAGCAAAGAAGTGGGTTTTTCAATTCCTCTCTGACATTTTTGCTTAGGTTACAAGTAGGGTTCAGTTTAGATACGATTTATATTTTATATTTGCATATTTTAAAACTACTTGGATTGCTTTTATACATATCTAGTAAATCTAAAAATATAATTAAAGGTTTTATAGTCACAAAATATGTTATTATTTAATATCTAAAAATGTAAGGAGTATTTTTCCTGCATAATAAACCTTTAACTTATGCAAAACTTTAAGGTCTTGTACGACTGAATAAATTTAGACATCTCCACAGATTAATTTAAAATATACCGATGCCAGACCTAGCATAACCCGTTTCCCATCTGCCACCTTCTAAGCCACTCCATTGAGAGGGAACTGTCCTCCATTTCGGAGCACTCCATCATCGTCATCATCTACGTCATCGTCTGCTCTGCCAAGGGGCCACCATCTTAATTATGAGACGGACAAAACACCCAAAGCAGTTACTTCGCCTACGAATGTCGCCCGTTTGGCCGTTTGTCGTCACCATTACGGATTTGTGCCCCAAACGAGCCGGGCCATAAATCATAATTTTTAATATTTGTTGTCAACAGGGGCGTAGCCTGAGCCTGTGTGCATGTAAACACGCCGCTCCAGAACCTACGGAACCTCCAGAACGAGCTGCGGTACGCACGAGTTCGGCTCACACTCTCAACAACAATTCAAAAAAAAAAAAAAAAAGAAAACATAACACAGAAAAAATAAAGATAAATAAAAGGTATTTGCGCACGCGCAGTCACACTCATTGGCGAAGCTTGTCGTCCCGCTCACTCGGCCTTCCGGAGGCATGGGCGCAACAGAGAGGGCCAGAGACTGTGTGCGGACCCATTAAAAAGTCATAAAAATTTGTAAGCACCTCATAAAAATAGTCATAAATATTATTCCTCTTCATCTTTTTGTGTATCTCCCCCCACTCCCGACTCCCGATCCGTGCAACCCTCGTCACAGTTGCCGTTTGCGGTTTGTTTGTTTGTCATGGCACTCATAATTTTTATGAGTTCTCTCCAATTGTTTTCCCAACTCGAAGCCAATCATCGATCCCGATCCTCCTCACTGCAAGCAGCCATTAGCGGTCGAGCAGTGTGGTCTGTCATCTCGTCTTGGCCCTCATAATTTACGATCTGTTGCGCAATTGTCGAGTCGGAATTATTGTCACAGAGGTCCTGTTTCTGTCCAAGGACATCTCAATTGTGTAATATGTCATGGTTTTTGGCTACTGTCCGAGGATATTCCTCGTGTAACTTGATTGCGGTTCCTGGAGGTGTAAGATTAGGATTATTATAAAAAAATCTTTAAAATTTAATTGTATAAATTGTACATTTGGAAATCCTTCTGTTGCCTTTATTATTAAAGAGTTGTCTTCTTTTTAACTAGACTAAATTATCTAATTTGTCTTTGCCTTAGGTTTAATTTATAATTTCTAATAAATATTCATTTAACCTTGCATTTACTGCAGCTTAAGCAGTAACTTTTGCTGCCTGTGAAATTCAACTATTGTTGATTTTATTTTCCTTACTCTAGTCTAGTATTTATTGTGCACATATTTCTTTTCTGGACAAAACTGTCTGCCATTTTGGCCAATAGATCAACGACTTTAGCACAAATTTTCAGCTTGCGTGTTTGCGATTTTGATTTATAAGTACGAGCAAGTAGAGTTGAAACATCAAGGGCTGGGAGGGAAAGCCAGGGTTAGGACATGATGAATGTCTCCGTCGGGCGCAGGCATAATTTACTATTTCAGTCAGGCTGCAAAAGACACTCGAACCTCGGACTTTGGACCTCAGACCTACTCCCGCCAATTAGCTGGGAACTGGGAACTGAGAACTGAGATATGGGAATGGCACTGGGTCCGCAAGTGTCTCTCTGTTGTGCCCACATTATGCAACCGGGGCAGCCAGCTCTTTGATCTTGGCCCACCCTCGGCGAATAAGCAAATGAAAGTGACCTACATCAAGTGGAATTTCTTCCACTTACCGCACATATGGGAGGCAATGCCGGGGATGCAGAATATAGGACCAGGAGCAGCGTCTTGGCGAACTTCCCGCTCCAGACGTTGCGCACCAGTGCGTCTGGCTGCCGAGTTGGTGGCTTCTTCTCTTCGTTTTACATAATTTCAGGTTCGCCCCATGGCGTCTTGGCCAGCATGAGTCCGCTCCCCGGACAGGCCAAGCCTACTACTATATGCTCGGTTTCTTCATCCCTACACGGCGGAGTACATAGGGCTATGTGCCTGGATTAGCCTTCTGCGAGTGGTATGTATATGAGGCGCTTGTTAGGCATTTTTCATTTGCTGTGACATTTCGCCTTTGTGCCTCTTAATTATTTCAAAAGCGGCTGCATTTCGTTTTAATGAAGTGAAAATTCCTTGTGTTGATATCGCACACGCAACCCAATGAAAAATTACTAAAACACACAACGAAAGGCAGAAACAAAGGCCAAATATAGGGAAAATACAAAGTCGTTTTGGGGTTTGGTTTCGGAAAATATATATACAACCTCTCCTTATTGATTTATTAAGATGATATTTCTTGGTTTCGACTAAGATAGGAGTTTCTTACGATTTATAAGGAGTTAGAAAAGTAAGCAGTAGATTTTAATTTCATAAGGAAAAGTATTTTCTTTAGTTTTTATGTTTAAACAAATAATTCAATAATAAATTATTATAATACACAAAATATTCCAACACCAAATTTATGAATAATATATTATTTAGTGGCGAGTATACCTATTTTTTTAGAGTTGATTTGTTTGAAATTATTGATTTAATCGTTGAAGCAAATTATATATTTAAATATTTATGATTCAAGCTAGTTGACAAGGAATAACAGAGAATCAAAATATGTATTTTAATTTCCAGTTATCAGTTAAATCCAATCTTGTGATTATTATTCTAAAGATACTATCTCATTTGAGTTGTCTTAGCTTTTGACCTAGAAAAATTTAAGTTTCGGTGAAATTAATATACTCAATCTGCCACAGGAAAAACTTTTTCCAACACAAATAAAAAATCACAGTAAAATAAAAAACAAAAATTAAATCAAAACAAATAGATCCCAAATTCGAATCATATTTTTCAGCAATCTAAACTCAATTTCCTGCCTCGCAACCCGATTTACTCACAATTTCTGTTAGCCGTCGGCGTTTGGCATTCACCTACGAACGAGTGGGTTCGGTTTTGTTTGCTTGGTTATTCACTGCACAATCACCGATTTCACTTGTCCGAGACTTGGTTTTTCATTAGAGAGCGGAAATCTCGATGACCTGGGGACAGTTCCGGATATCTGCGGAGTTAATCCGCTGGCATCCTGCAGCGGCAAATTGGCTTGGCTCTGGCCGGGGGTACCTGCACTCGAGAGTTTATTCGAATGCTTTTAAGCGGTAATTGGACGGCTTTTGGATATCACACACGCACTGGCACAATTTGTCACAGACCCAGATGCAGATGCAGATGCGATCGCGATAAGTATCTGCAGGATGGCTGAGAAGTATCTGCACGGATTTCACGCCGAATTTATGACTGTCCATCAACGACGGCATCGATGCAGGCACATTCGCAGGCACTGGCACTTTGCTGGCCATCCATCTTACGCTGTTATCGAACAGTATCGCAGTATCTGAGTGTCTTAGTATCTGTATCTCTGTGTTCGCGCGGCACAGCTGTGCGTTGGATTGTTTTTATTTTTTTAGTTTCTGTTTTAGTTGGGTGTTTTTACTTATTGCTGTATATATTCCGGTGTATCCGCGGATACGTGCTCGAAGCGCCAATGTCTCACTTTGACTGCTCGGGCATAATTCAAATATCTGAGCATCAATAAAAAACACACACAACACAGCACACACACACTGACGCGCCGCCTCACTCACTCACACTCCCCACGCGGCGTCCAATTGTATCTGCGAGTACGAGCAAGTAGGGCTATATATCTTTCGGATACCAAGTGCATCGCGTAAAAAGAGCAAGGCGAGTAATTCGAATAGCGAGCGAGGGAGACAGCAACACTCCGCTCTCCGTCGCCATCGCCAGCGCCATCTCGCTCGCTCGGCTACCTTTGCGGACGCGGAGAACGTTTTGGTATCAACCGCCAAACCAGAAATTCGTAGCCGCAAATTGTATCTCACGGATACCGTGTGTGTGAGAGCGTCCGTGTGCGTGTGAGTTCGAAAGAGCGCCTGTTCGACAAGCAGCACTCTCCTAGTTTCGAACCCATGTTCTTATTGCTCTCACTCGGCAGATCTTCGCCAGCAAGTTCGAAAACACATTTTCGAACTTTGGCTCACGCAGAATTCCTATTGCTCACACCGACACTGTCCGTGTGAGATCGATTCGAATTCCGAAGGGAAACCATAAACATTCGAACTTCAAAGTTTTGGCCATAACAGAAAGCTGGATTTCATGGGAAAGGCAGGGATTTGTTTTTTTGGGGCGCTTTCGAAAAGGGAGAGATTATCGGAGCAACCTCTGGAGGTGTCGAATATGACAGCGTTTTTTATCATGATTAAAAACCAGCTTAGTTTTTTAATGCCTTACATAATCTTTGAAGAAGTATACATTAAATTAATATCTTATATTTTATGGGAAAATTTATATTAAGTACTTTTTAGGGAATAGTAGAAAAAACCAAAGAAAACACAATTCAAATTTAAAAAATTACGTAGACAAGAAAAAGCTAACCAACTATACATTTGCCCTAAAATTTTATATGAAATCTTTAATTATATATAAATTAATAATATAAATTAGTAACTTTTAGACTTATCTGATCTGATGTCAAGAATAACTGAATTAATATATCCAAAATATCCTTATTAACTTGGGTGTATTTATTGTTTAATTTTAAAATTCATAAAAGAATTCAATGAAATTCACTGAGATGCTCCAAGTAATGTATTCCTGAATCTAAATATTCACTCTCTTTCAAATCTTTATAAGGATTTACTCCATATCAGACCCAGGTTTTTATCTTACCAATAAATTGAAGATGTAAGAAATCCAATAGCAGGTTCCTAATTAGCAGGAGCTTTTGAATAAGTTTATTTTTTGTTTGTTTCGGGCAGCACTTCACTGGTTAATATTTCGTATTTTCATGTGAATTGTATTTGCTTTGAGCAGCGCACTTGAGATATCTTAGTTATTCCAGACTTTGAGCACTTTTAGATATTTTAAAATATATATTTTTTTATGAAGGAATTTGCATTCCTCTTCCGTGAAGAGGAGCTATTCGTTGGAATATCCGCTATAAGGAGACCATTGCAATAGCAATTGCAGCTTGCCGACGCCAAAAACCTTTACACTTTTTGTCTTCGAGCGAAAACTTCGCGGACGTATCTTTGTATCTTGTATCTGAGAGTGTTCAGTATTTTTTTGGCAGGAGACCGAGCGCGCAGCTTGGCGACTGAAGTGCGCCACGTTCGAATCACGTTTGAGCCACAAACAGCAACAAAGCGACCCTTCAGTGCGCCGTGTGCGCTGGTGTGCGTTTCGAACACTGTAAATCATCCGCCGGCTCGAGCAGTGGGTGCGAGTGAGAGCCCGGCCCGTGCGCATTTTCGAAACGCATGGCATCCCTCTCACACGCCCGGCTGGCTCCGCCCCGCGCCGTGATTTATGCTAAGAGGGTGCCGTGGCCACGGGCCTATGGCGCTGCAGCTCCAGAGCTCTACCGCTCCACCGGAAAATGGGGAAATCCTCGGAGCAACGGCAACCGGGAGCAGTGAAAAGCGAGACAAAACAGGTAGTTTGCAGGCACCGGCAGCTCCTCGTTCCTCGCTCCGCGCTCCTTGCTCTGCGCTCCAGATTAGGCCGAAATCATCCCAGATTAGGCGACGCCACCCCGCCGCACGTCCCCAACTTTATTTGTATTCAATCGGGGCGCTCTTCCGCTAAATCACCGGCACATTATTATTTCGCATTACTATTTTATAAGCGTTTCGCCAGCGCGTTCATTTCCATTTTTATTGGCCGCCTGCGAAAATGCAAAATCTCCTGCTAAAGTTATTCCTTCTTTAAAACGAGCTCGTTGGCAGTTGTCTCCGAGCTTAAATTTATTGGCCCCGGTCTCGGTCTTCCCCATCTCCGTCTCGGTTTCTGTTTCTGTTTTGGGACTCGGACTCGGATTCGGATTTGGATTCGGATCGGGTTCATTTGGTGCCAAGCCAAGTTCAAGTTCTTATGATTCATTCGCCTTTCGGGGCTTAACGATTTTGATTTGTTTGGCTAAATGCCTTAATTAAAAGTCGATTTCATATTTGCTACCAACATTCCAGCTTCACATTCAGAGCTGAACAAATGCTGTTTGATTTCGGCGACATTTGAATGTGAATTCGATTTATTAGTTTGTTTTGATTTTTTTTAAGGTTGATTAGCTATTTTTATCAGCGCTTTGTAGAGACACACCCAATGTGGTTTTGTTTATTTTCAGAAATAAAACGTTAGTGGGTTGGCCTATCGAACAATTAATCAAAATTATGCATGATTTGCATACTGTTTTATTTATAAACATTCAAAAGTGAAAAGGCTATGAGCTACCGAAGTCTCAGGTTTCATTCAGAGGAAAAAGTACACTAATTTCCCTGGATCTGTAAACAACTTTTAAAAATAGTAGTTTAGAAATAAATATTCACAAAAACTGTTTTAATTAGAAAAAATATTTATAATACTTTTAGATACAAGAGAAACAAGCTTTAAAGGAAAGGCAATTCAAAAATGTATAAATTAAACAATTAACAACAATGAATTCCTTTGTTAAATATATTATTTTTCAATAAACTTCAAGATAGAATAACACCTCGTTTGGTATAAGAAACTTAGGAGTCTTCCCTTTAGCTAAAAACTCAATTGATTCTCCTTATTCTTGTTTCGATCCTTAGAAAAAAAAACCCACATTATAATGCGCTCAACTTTCCTCATCCAAAGAGCCCGCACATCATCCTCCCAAATGAAATGAAAATATGTAAAAAGGAGGAAAAAAAACTGAAAATAAATGAAAAACTAAAAAAAGAAATCATAAGAGAGACGCCTGCGTGTACTTCTGTAATTGGAGTTGATGTTGGCGATGCCAGCGGGCAGTCAGAGCCAGACTCCCAGAAACCCATCCTCGCGGGTCCGGAATCCAGATCTCACTCCAATCCACTCCACTCCACTCCATCCCAGATCCATAGAGGGTCCCCTCGGCAGCATCCAACATGTTGCAGTCGATTTTTCATCATCGCTCGCATGTTGCTCCCTGCGATGGTGCAGTTGTTGCCGCGGACACACACTCGCTCAGTTTTTAATATGAAACAATCAGCAGCATTTGTAGTTTGTTTTTAGTTAACAAAAACAGCGCTTAACGCGAAATAGGAATTTTCAAATTAAATGTGGGCATGGGACTGCACAGAGAGAAAATGGTATGAGATGTATAATTTTGTATAAGTTAAAACTAAGATGTATAAAGATACTTTACTACATGTGCCCTCTTATATATTTATACAGATGAATCTTTAATAGGGGCTCAATACCGTATGGTTCTTCTAAATAAAACCTATATGTCAACAGTCTTTCTCCGTGCACTAACGAAACTGCAACTGCAACAGTTTCCAATTAAACGATCCGGAGAAAAATGGATACCCCTCCTCCGGACCAAGCTCACGACAATTCGTTAATACCTTGCCATTTGAGTTCTTCACGCATCCGTAATGGAAATGGGGGTTTTTTCAGAATAGATCGGAGGACGGGTAGTCCGTGTCTACGAGGAGTTGATAAATACCCTCCATTTGGGGCTAGCACAAGTCGGTGTTAGTCGGGATATAAGCGGTATCTGGGACAGAGGGAGCACTACTCCTGCAGGCGGCGATGCATTGAGAGATGCCCTTACATTAAAGGCCGATTTAAATTAATTTCCATTCCCTGCTTTTTGGCAGCTACCAGTTTTCAGTTTTCAGTCCTCAGTCGCCAGTCTTCAGGCTTTCCTGTCCTCGGAGCCTCAGTGTCAGTGTCAGTCCATTCACATTTGATTATGACAAACGTGGCTCAGCTGTCAGACATGAGCTACTTAGTTGAACAAGATGGCTGCCGAGGGAGGAGTACGGGGTCCTGATACTGGGTGAAGTGCTTCCACGGGGGCTGGAGGTCATTAGGAGAAGACAACAGCTGAGCTTAAGCGATGAGCTCGGGGCAGGAGACTTGCCTGCTGCTGGAAAGGAGCTGGCACAGGGAACGAGACTTTAAGTAGGGTAAAAACAGGCAGTTGAGACCAAGATTAGCATACTTGCATGGAGGAGATGAATACTAAAGATAAATTCCACAAAATATTCCCAATTTTCTATCATATTTTACTCCAATTTTTATATTTAAATATTCTGTTTAAATACAAAATCCAAATCAACCACAAACTTGAAACAAAAAACTGTGCAAATAATGTACCATCCGGGCAAACGCCATTTTGATTGAATTTTTATACGCATACACACACACACTTTTATTCGCCGAAAGTATGTGTACGCAAGGACCATAAGGACACATTTGCCAGCCAGCCAGATAACGAAGCTTTTTTCTGCCAGCGAAGAGCTTTAACTGTATATTGCTCTCGCTTTGGCCGCAGCTGCTGTAGGAAGAGATGGTTTTTTTTTTTTTGGGAGGAGGAAGAGGTCCTGCGAGGACGCGGGGAGTGGGAACTGGGGACTGTTGCGCATGTCCTTAGCCACAAGCTGCGTACTTATGCGATGATTAATTCGCCAGGACAGCGGCGAAAGTTGCTACGGATCTATGAGATACTTTAAAGTGCCTTTAAAGTGAGTGTGAAAATTTTTTGGGAAAATTTAAAAATGGCCGCCGCAGGATAACAGGCAGCTGCTTTTGCCAGGCAGCCCCTAGGATTCGTTCCCAGCTAGAATCCTGACAGCAATCAATCAGATTGCAACAAAAGATACGCAGCAGAAAAAAAACAGGAAAGAAAACAAAAAATTCGATAAATGCTCGACTGGCCGCTCTTGAAATCCTGCTCCAAGGTCGAGCCCTCAGCGCGATGTCCTTCCAACAGGTCCTGCGGCATTGTTCGACATGTTCCAGTTGTAGTTTTTGGCAAATGCTTGCCAATTTCTTACCCGAAACTCCTTTCGCCCGATTCCGATACCAAGGCTCATTTGTGTTCATTATCGTCCTGCGGCGCGCCGCCATCGAAATCCTTCTATGCCCTTCGTCCTTTCTTCGCCCACATTATGCGTGTGAACAATGCGGGCATTCACTTGTATGCAGCACAAGGATACATGTGTCTGGATTGTGTCCCTCTGCTCTACATCTTGCCTCCTGCCGTCGCGGCTAATCAGCGCCGCTCTAATTAGCTTAGCCCACCTCATCAAGGCCGCATTAAAGGCGCAGAAGGATTGCAGCAGCGGGCAGGATTCGCAAATGTGACACTTTCGTCACGGTTTCAAGTTAATCCTGCCAAAGGCTGAACTGGAAATGACCTGGGAAAGAAACAGGTTAAGGATTTAAAGAGTTTGGGCTAAAGATGAAGTAACAACTTTGGCTTGGGCGAGAATTAAGCAATGACTAGGGCGATACCTTTATCGCAATGTGATGTTTATAAAAATAAATAATATATCAATAGCATTAAATAGTTGTACATCTTAAAAACGGTTATTTCTATCTACTTTGCAGGTTTCTAACTAATTTTCAAGTCTTACAAAAGTTCTAACAAACCTTGAAAAATATTATTCATTTACTATTTGCAGGTAAATATATTTTTAATTATTGCTGATATATTTCTAGATGAATAATGGTGAATAAAAAGGTATGTTGCAAGTAACAAGACCCCGAACAAGTTGTGTTCTGAAACATAGTTTCGATGACTGCAGCTCCCTTGGCAACATTGCATTTGCAACATTTATTGCAGTCGCATTGCAACAAGCTGGCTTAAAGGACATCAGCAAGCAGTGCCTGTGAACTGCTTTGCCATCAAGGAGTGGGTTTGTGTCCGGCCAAGAGTAGAGACTTATATAGTTTCGAAAAAACGTATCCGTAGAATGTATAGAATGTAGTTTCCAATCAGCCGGATAAGGATCAATATATGAATTCCATTCCAACTGGAAATTCATTATCCTTTCTGGTCACTCACACTCCTGACCACAGATGGCGCTTTAAGGTAGTTTTTCCCTAACATTTCTGCTCGAAAACCATTAAAGTCAAGTTCAAACCAAGAGCTCCCCTGGCTCTCCCCTTCGCAGCTGTCAAATCGAACACCGACCTTGGCCATTAATCGTCTCATTCACGTCAAATTTGTACAATTCAAATGTCAATTGTGTGCGAAAAGGAGAAAGTTTTCAGCCGGCAGCCTCCTCCGACGGCAGAAAAATCAATAATTCCGAACGCGTGAATTTCCATTAACAATTTGTTTTGGCGAACTTGAAACGTGAAGAGCACAGGGCACGAAGGGCCTTGAACGGCTGCTAAAAAATAAATTAGAAAATTCCTCCACACCCGCGGGCACATGTGCAGGGAAGCCCAGCCCCACCTCCTTCTCAGATTTTCCAGCGCCACTCTCCCCTTTTGGATTTTCCACCTCCATGTAAGCTGAGGCCATCGACATCGACTCTGCTACTTGGAATTAGGGTTTGTTTTGGGGGCAGCCCAAGAGGCGGCTGGCGCCTTGCCTAATTTGAATAAATGCTCTCGGGCAGAATTTGTGTGTGTGTCTGAAAATGGAAATTCTGTGTGCGATTCGCTTGCTGACTGACTGACTGACACATATTTGGGCATGATCAAAATTAATGACCCGGCACTCATATAGGCGCACAAGCTGAAGCCCGGAGACACCTTGGCACACACACATTAGGTTGATGCAACACGAGCTGCGGAAAATGGGTCAAATGGGGTTTAACTGAAAAGATTCCTGTGGAAAGATTTTCAAACTTGGATAGTAACTTTATTTCAATAAAGATATAATATTATAATGGAAGAATATAGGTTTAAAATAGGGAAATAGTCTCATCATGTATCGATATTTAAGTTAAAACACTTCCATTTATAAATACTCCTTAATTCATAACTAATCTATATTTAGTTTGCGAAAATAATGTAAACTATGTTTTGTTGCTTGAAATTCTTAAAATACTTTGGAAATTTATAGTTAAGGTTTTCTTTATTTATAATTATCTTCATGAACTACAATACAATTCCTCGACTCTTTGAATGCTTTTAGCCTTTCATGACTCATTCCTTCCATCAATCTGAATGGCTGCAGACTTGGCTCGTGGACAAAACCCAGAACAAACCCACAATATGATCGAATCACCGCCCTTGGGTAAATATCATTTCGCGGATTTTCTTGGCGTCACTTGCAGCCTGCCTTCATTTCGCGTTAAACGTTTTTTTTTTTGTGACCCGAGCTGTCGGTTATTAAAAGTCATAATTGAATTTCTTGTAAACAGTTGTTGGTTGTGAAAGATGTGGCCCGAACATGCAAAAGTCCACAAAAAGGCGAGGAGTACGGGGAGCCTGGCCTGGCGCTGGAAATTTCGAAAGTATGAAAAAAGCAATTAAAACTGAAATAATGAATTCTTTCTTTCGCCATGTTTACCCGTCGAGGTTGGAGTTGAATTCGGAGTTGGTTCGCTGGTTGGCTGGCTTACCCGTGAAGGGATTGGCCTTCGCTCCGCCGCTCCCCCGGACATTTCCCGGGCTGATTAGCATGAGGCGTAACAGTTTTTAATTGCAGCCACATTTGGCCGGGGCCGCAATGTGCAGCAACAGAAACACTGGCAACAAATAATGATAGCAACACTTATCTTGCCATCAGAAAGTTGAAAAAGTTTATACACATTTAGCCTTTTTTTTTTGTATAATTATAAAACTTTGTCTCCCAAAGGCTTTCCCCAGTTATGGCGGCGGTCTGAAAATTTCTTCGGTTGGATTAATGGGTTCGATAAAGTGTAGCAGCTTTCTGACTTCAGTAAGCTCAAATCCATTGCTAGATAATCGTAACAGACTGTATAGTTTAGTCCTTGCAAACTGCCCTAAATCTAATTTAGAAACCACCCATCGGGTGTTGACTGTCCGTAGCTGCATCTTCATTATTTTCCTAAGGCTCACAAGTTATCTACGCCGCTTGAGGCCTTTGTGGCCGCCTTCCCTGGAACAGCAACAACAAATTGTGACAATTTTCAGCGATCTGCGATCACAGGAACCTGGCCCAGAGCACCGTCCTTGACTGTCATAAAGTCAGTTCCGCTAAAAATCGTTGTAAAATACTCCCGTGAACTAGAAAAAAATAAAGCAGACAAAAAATGTGCCTCAGTTCTAGTTTGGTTTCAAGAAATTCTCTGTTCGCGCTGAGGGAAAAAATGGAAACTGGAATATGCGGGACAATAAAAAAAACGATGCGCTGTAAAAACGTTTTAGAGCGAATCCGGCATTGTATATCGCGCATTTTGGCCATTGTTAAAAAATTCGAGCATTTTTTTGGGTCGCGACACAATTTTTTGCCGCCGTATCTGCAGGATTTCTCCAGGTCCTGTCCTCGCTCGCTGCTCCTTGGCCTCAATTTCCATTTAAAATGCGCTACGCACAAAAGTTTTTACACGAATTTATGATTTTATCGCTTTACGACTCCGCTCGGGTCCCAATAAAACTTTATTGAGGCCGCAGCAGCGTCCTGCTCGAGTTCCCTCCCGTAGTAGACCTCATTTGGTAGCCTCAGAACTGTAGCAGGGTCAGGTTGGCTCGTCCTGCGAATTAAGCCGGCCCAAGGACGCGCCCGGTTATGCAAGTCTATGCAACGGATGGGCTTGCATAATAAAGGCAAATATTTGTTTAACTGGGAACTGCTCTAGTTAGCATTGTCCTGCCGGCATTGTCTCTCCCCTCACCCGGGCACCGCCCACGAGCCGGCGAAGGTGAGTCAATAAACCGTCACCTTCACCTCTTACACAATATTCGACAACGATCCCGTAAATCCGGGGATTAGGCGCACCGTTCCGGCGTTCTCAAAAGGCTATGGGCATCATGCCCGTCGCTCTAATTTAAATTGCCATTCCGCATTGTTTTTGCACCGGGGAAATGTTTCCTAAAAACTGACCTAATTTTCGCCGCACACTTTTCTTTAGACGTTTTCGAGTAAGTCTTTCGTTTTTACGACTCCCAAAAATGGTGAAAAGTTCCGCGAATTTTGAATCTATTGATGTTTTGTAAGAGTTTTCGAAAAGGTTCTCTGGGAGTTGTGGATTCTGCAATCGGGAAACGGAAAATCAGATTCGCGGAAGGAAAGAGACTGATTAAAATATATTTTCAATAAACAAAAGACTCACGTCGAGATTTTCAGTTTTATTTTTAGGTAGTTGGATTTTTTCCTTGATTTTAAAACCTTTCTGAAAAACTTAACAAGCTAGAAACTTAAACAAAATATTTAGAAAATATTCATTAAGTAAAATGGAAATTAGATGAGTCTTTTTTGTATTGCTGGTTCGGCATTTTCGAAGTATTTTTTAGTGTTTATTTATAAGGTATTTAAAAAAAATGTAAATAAATATTTACCAAAAGAAAATTACTGGAATATTTGGATATATTCTATATTTTACTATATATTTTATTTGTTTTTATAAAAAATAGAGATCAAAACCTCCAACTGAAAAACTGTATAAAATGTATATATTTTTGTTAAATTAAGATCTAATAAAATCAGAAATTTCTTCGAAAACAGTAATAAAAACTGTGTACTGCCTAAAACTGAAAAATATTTTGTTAAAATTGTCATTTAAATACAATTTAAATCGTAAGTCGTAGAAATATTTTGAGAATAAAGTACCAAATACCATAATACCCAACGAAAACTCTGAGCTTAACCCGAACTGTCATTACAGCTCAATTTCCAGCGAGACGGGGGCGTTAGCCAAAGGAAAGTATGTTTTGGGTAAACAGAGCCAAAATCCCTTCCAACACCCCCGCCCTCGAACCAGCCCGTTCCACCTCTGATCTCTCTGATTTCCACGGACGAATCAAGGTCTACCTGAGATGGGAAGACGCGTGTGTCTCGCATTAGAATGATGTCCTGCTGAAGGACGAGGGCCGAGAGGCAGGAGGAAATTGAGCTCGGAATCGAGGACGAGACTCGCGCGACTCGACTCGGCCGAGCTGAGTCGACTGTTTATGGATGGTAAATGCACCGTGTCATGGGTCCTTAAGCGTCTTAATTGCCCGCGTATCCTTCGCCTGCGAGCAGCGCAATTGGTTTCCAAGGCGGAAATATTATTGGCACATCATAAAACTATAAAACAGGCCGCAGGGGGCCACCGTCCACCTCGCTCTCTGCTCTTCTCATTCCCGTCCAGCAACGAGGACATCGAGTCCTGAGATTTCCTACGAGTCCATCCAATGCCATCAGCGAATTCGCCGAATTCCGAGGAGAGCGCGCGCGCGCCTTCGATTCCCCGGCGTACGACTCGTCATTGGAATCGCACTGACGACCTACGCCGAACTCCCCGGAGGCCTCCGTCTCAATCATTGTTAATGGACTCCGTCCTTATTAGCTGTTGATATCCCACGACGTCGAACGTTACGAGGTTACGCCTTGGATCGGCGACTACGCTGTAGTCCTGCTTAATGTCTGCATTCTCTGGCGAATTAAGTTGTAATTCAGTTGTTAACATTAGCATTAAAGTCTACTATATTTTATATAAATATAAGAAAGAAATCTAACTTCGGGTAGCCGAATCTTGTATATCCATGCACCTTGCAGTAGGATCCGGGTATCTAAACGAAAAATGATCTTAGCTAAGCCAAAAATTAATTAATTTAGAATAGGAAATCAAATCGAAAAAAGGATCTTAGCTAAGCCAAAAATTAATTAATTTAGAATAGGAAATAGCCCAGCATTGTTTACTAGTCGCCTCTTTCTATAAAAATATTATTTGCCTTGCCTTAAAAAGTACAGAAACCTCAAAGTTATGCTGTAAGTCTAACTTACATAATAAATAATAGTATAATAATAATATTTATGTTGCTAAAAACCTTAAATACTTGTCTCAATTTGCAGCTCCATTTGCTGGCCATCAATCTGAGTGAGCTCTGTTGGAGCGACTGGCACAGAAGGTGTTAACTGGGCCCTAACAGTGCCTTGGACAATTCGAAAATTATATCTCAGGGCCATAAACAGGCTCTTTGCGATGCATAATTCCCATTTCATTCAGCTTACGAGGTCATCATTGCTATTCAAGAGCGACGGGACAATGCGAATAAGTGTGACAGGAGCAATTATAGCCTGATCCTGATGTCTCCGATGTCAACACAACAGAGCGCGAAGACAGCGCAGGCAGTTGGCATTGAGTCCGGCCAGTATGGGACACACAGGACCTCGAACAGAAGCCAAGGACGCAGGCGACGCGTGACGCATTGGGAAAATATTTGTACAAAACATTGAGGAAACTGAAAAGGAGCACAGCGTCGCGGCATCCTTGACTTTGATTGGTGCCGAGTCCAAGGACGAACTGATGATGCAGTCTGACCTCGAGAGGAGTCGCTGGTGGGCCTCAGCTTCAAGGACATCGAGGGAATATGTCCTGTCTGGCTTTCTCTTTGCTCCTAACTGCCATATAGACTCGGGAACCTGGAGATTGCTTCATCTACCGCCCGACATCTGGCCGATTGATATGCCCGGCGGAGAGCTAACGATCCGATACGATCCCTGAGCAGTTTGATTGTTAAATCAAACAAATCGCATGGTGCACACCGAAATTTTGAATAATTCTCGAGCATCGCTCACTAATTAGCCGCCGATTGAGGCAATCAAATTGATTGCCTGCGATCTGAGCGCAAGAAAACCTCACGCTGGGATCTCCGGACCCGTGTTAGACGGATTGACGCTGATACTATATATAGACGCCTAGTATCGGAATAGTACGGGGAGCTTACACCACTCGCGGGCTGTTTGTTTGGTTTGTTGATAATTTTTCTCGGCCCTTTACCATTTTATACGCAGCAGGCAGTCGCCTGTTTCGGCCTGATAATGAGTGCTATCCACTCGATTGTTTTTATCGCCCCATTCCCAGATTTTTGGCAGTGCTATATAATGAGAAATCCCCCCGGGAGGAGATCAGCAGCGACTTCAAAGGAAACCAGCCCCAGCATGTGACCGTCGTAGCTCCACTCGAGCTATGAAAACAAACAAAACCCGGGGCTAACTGAAACTGGAGTATCCGAATGCTATAGCTTATGTAATGCGGCCATCTGTAGCCTCCTCAGGTGGAAGGAAGTCTTTTGAAGTATCAAATATTAATGAGCTTGGAGCCGCAGGTTCACCCATCGATAAACCAATTAAGGAAGCAATACTACATTTAAGAAGTAAACTTCATGACTTGTTTTTCCAGAGAAGCTTTTAGGTAGAACTTTGTGGTCTATATTTTAGCAAAGAAATATTACTGAACCATTGGTAAAATCTCTACCATCATTACGCTCATATCGAGGTCCTGATGATGGGTCCAGGGTTTCAATTTAGTTTCACTTCCCGTCCTAATGATGTTGGTCACTCTGGCCTCGCTTGACCGGCCCGAACGGCAGCTGATGATGCTGCTCCCGAGGAAAATAATGATGCCAGCGACTGCAACTGCAGCCAAACAAACGTGTCTGAGGGCTGGGAATTAACACATTCGCCTCCTCCAGGCGCGTGCCTGTCCTACCTTCCCGAGCATTTATCAATCGTCGACGGACCGACCCACCGCGCCACCGACTATATGGCCATACCGATGACTATCGCACTGGGGCAACCCTCGTGGAAGTGCCAAAAATGTGCAACGGCGTCAGCGGAAGGAAGGCAGGAAGGAGGAGGCAGGGGTTCGAAGGACATAAGGGACAGGGGACATGCAGCTACTCGGGCACAATGGGATGGTCCCGATCCACTGTCAAGGTAATTTATTAATTCGACAATAAAAACGCACGCAGCTCTTGGGCCGAGATACGGATTCGCAATCCTCTCTGGGTTGCCTTTGCGCTCGGATTCGGAATCGAGCTCGGGGTGTGTTGTGGTCGGACACTCGCATGTGGGCCTTACAACTCAATTAAAGTTGCCCGGGTCCTGGCTGCTGAATTTCTTTGCGCGGCAGAGTGGTTTATGGCCATGTGCCGGGTTAGGGTTAATCGCCATCGACACATTGATAAAAGCCAATTGGCCGTAAGTGAGAAAGTTAAGTGGAATTCAGGCACTAAAGCTGGTGATAAAATTTAATCAAAATTATATAATTGTTGGTAAACCCTTGGATATTTTATGGACATTTTAAAATATATATTTTTTTTGTTTTTGCAAGGAATTTTGAGGCATCAAAATAGGTTATTCGTCTTGGTACCATGTTTGGTTTTACAAAGCGGATTCGAAGGTTATTATACCCTTGCAGGGTATTATAATTTCAGTCAGAAGTTTGCAACGCAGTGAAGGAGACTTTTCCGACCCTATAAAATATATATATTATTGATCAGCATCAACAGGGGAATCTTTCTAGATATGTCAGGAAGAAATCGATTTTTTGGCTATTTTTGCAAAATTTTATAAGGGGTTACATCATTAAAATGTTTGATTTTGTTAAAAAATTGAATTTTCAAAATTTTTAAATGAAGTATGCAGATTTATTAACTGTAGAAAATCTTGCACAGAACAGTTTTCCGATTTAAAATTAATGATCTTTTGGCCGAGTTAGGATATTTTTAATTTAAAAAAAAATTAAGAAGTTTTTTAATATAAAAAATCCGATTTTATAATACAAAATAATATTTTTCTAAGTCAATGAATCATTTCCGACCCCATAAACCATATATATTCTTGATCAGCATCAACAGAGGAATCTTTCTAGACATGTCCGGAAGAAATCGATTTTTTGGCCATTTTTGCGAAATTTGATAAGGGGTTACATCATTAAAATTAGCAAAAATGGCAAAAAATTTTGATTTCTTAAAATTTTAAATTTGGTATGCAGTTTTTTTAAATTAATGAAAACTAACACAAAACTGCTTTACGAATCGAAATTAATGCATTTTTGGCTTATTTATGATATATTTTAATTGTTACCTGCAAGGGTACACTAACTTTGGCTGGCCAAAGTTAGCTTTCTTTCTTGTTTTTCTCTTATTTTTCTTCATATTTTAAAGCAAACAAAAGGCTAAATTTTAATATTAAAAATTTGGTGAATACTTTAATTATTCTTGTAAAGTTGTCAGTTTTCAAAGTTTTTATTTAAATAGAAGAATATACAATATTTTTGTCTTCAACTTTCATCGATCGCCTGGAACAACTTGTATTTTCTTTTCTGGATTGCTAGTTACTTGGATTCACCAATTTCTTAACCATTCCTCACTCGAGTATTAAGTTTCATTCCCCCTCCGCATTTCCAACTGATTGTTAAATTTACTCTAAAACCAAAAAGCCGGCTATGAAGCCGCTGGCAATTGAACAATCACAGGACATCGGGGAAAAGCGGCCTGCAGTCTGGCGGACTGTCTTCTGTCAAACTGAAAAACGCCATAAATTTTGTGCAACAATGGATGCTGCCAGGACATGGGGATGGACCGGGGTGGCATATAGGGGGCAGGGGTAGCATTCGCACATGCACAAACTGCACACATATGCCACAACTATCGATATGTTAGGGGTGTTCAACGGGGGTGGCTGAGATATAGAGTTCTCGCCGGCCGCGTAAGCCGATCAGAAAGTCGTGTAAACACAAAAAGTAGGCAAAATCTATTGTTTTTTTTAGCAGTCAATTTAGCTGAGCTGATTTTTTCTATGTAAATACTGTTTATGATTGGGAGTGAGAGATGAGTGCGGATTTTCACAAATATCTTAACATATTTATTGAATTCGGTTTTAACATTTGATTTTGTATAGAAGAAGGGCTGGTTTTACCCTTAAAAATTAGATGTAAGTGCAAAATATATTTTATACTTAGCTTAGTAAATCAATCTCAAGGTTTGCATTTCGTTTTTTTCTTTTATGAATTATTTGTTACTATATTACTTAAAGATTTTATGATTTAAATAAATGCAATTTAAGCAATTTCAATTGAAATTAAAAACAATTTAGCTAAATAACTTGAAGTATTTTTGAAAATATTTCTAAGATACTGTTTTGAAAATTAATAAAAAGTTAAAAACTATATAATTGAGAATGCTATAACTTAGGAGTTATTACATTTATTGAAATAGGATTTGTTGGCGCAGAAGGTGAGTGCTGTTTTCTTGCGCTGTCTGCAGTCAGTTAAGGAGCGAGGGTCCTGGGCAAATAGCAGAGATGGTGAGGAGTGAGTTGGCACCAGGAGTTGCGCACTTGCTTTCCTGGTCGCGAGGACAAACAAAAAGCGCAAACACGCGACCCTCGGCCACGCGCAATCGCTGCCGCGCGATCGGGACCAGGATCGGACGTAATGTTATCCTTTGGCCGCCCAGTGCCGCGAAATGAATTCGGAGGGAAAGGGCCGCGGAGAAGGATTCCGGGAACAACTGGCAGCCAGTCATGGGCCGAACTCTTGGACTGGCAAAAATCCAGAGAAATTTTTAGGGAACCATAAACGGGCCCGGGGAAAAAGCCTTTTGTCGCCGGGACATTCTGCAGCAACAGTTTGCAGTTTACAGTCTTCAGATCCTTTTTATGTCTTTATGATTATTGCAATTAGAGGGGGACGGCCTGAGGCCGCTCTCTCTCGCTCGTCGTACCTCATAGGTAGGCATCTCATGGCTGTAATTACTGCAGCAGCGTCTCAAGGCCGCCGCGGAGGGGAAGTGTCCGGCGGATAACTCGCGATGATAATGGGCGCGATGGGTAGGTAATAAGCAGCGCAGCAGGTAGGCCTCGAACGGATAGTTCGGCAGGACCTCGGATAACTTCCCCTCGATCTGCCGGCAAGGCCGTTCGCCGGGAGGGGTGGTTCGCCGAGCAGCGGGCGGCAAAGTGTCATGCGCAGGGATATTTATGCGCTATGACGACGAGCGTGTGCCGTGCCCCGGGTTTTGCTATATATGCAGGATCTGCCGCAGGACCAGCTCATTCGCAATCCCAGCAGCGTTGCGTGCACATCGCAGAGTCCGAACCAGCACAGCGCATTCACAGTTCCGAGATGGCCACCACCAACAGCCAGAGCCACTACAGCTACGCCGACAACATGAACATGTACAACATGTACCACCCCCACAGCCTGCCACCCACCTACTACGACAACTCGGCGGCCGGCAGCAGCAGTTACTACCAGACTAGCTCCTCCGCCAACTACCAGAGCTACCAGGGCTACTACTCCCAGGAGAGCTACTCCGACAGCTGCTACTACTACCAGAACAGCCAGGAGCAGGCGCCCGCCCAGACGCTGCAGCCCACCACCCCGCCGCCCAAGGCCACCAAGCGCAAGGCCGAGGAGGACGCCGCCTCCATCATTGCCGCCGTCGAGGAGCGACCCAGCACACTGCGTGCCCTGCTCACAAATCCCGTCAAGAAACTGAAATACACCCCCGACTACTTCTACACAACCGTCGAGTCGGTGAAGAAGCCTTCGCCCGCTCCCGCCAAGGCCGCTGCCAGTCCCGCCCCCTCCTACGAGCAGGAGTACGTGGCAGTGCCCACGCCCAGCGCCTCCGAGGACGTCGACTACTTGGACGTCTACTCGCCGCAGTCGCAGAGCCAGAAGATGAAGAATGGCGACTTTGCCACCCCGCCACCGACCACGCCCAGCTCCCTGCCGCCCGTCGAGGGCATCAGCACACCACCGCAGTCGCCGGGGGAGAAGTCCTTGCCGGCCGTCAGTCAGGAGATCAATCATCGCATTGTGACAGCCCCGAGCGGAGCAGCCGATTTTAATTGGTCGCACATCGAGGAGTCCTTGGCATCAGGTAGGCATCGTTCAGGCACCCAGCAACCCCTAAAAATATGAAATCCCCTTCCCAGACTTCTTGCATTTCTTTTTACATTTCAATAACTAACCAATCCTTTCCCCATTTCTTGATTCCAGATTGCAAAGACTCCAAGCGCACCCGCCAGACGTACACCCGCTACCAGACCCTGGAGCTCGAGAAGGAGTTCCACTTCAACCGCTACATCACCCGTCGCCGTCGCATCGACATCGCCAATGCTTTGAGCCTGAGCGAGCGACAGATCAAGATCTGGTTCCAGAACCGACGCATGAAGTCCAAGAAGGATCGCACGCTGGAGAGCTCCCCGGAGCACTGCGGCTACTCGACCCTGATGCCGCCCCTGGAGGCCGTCCCGACCACCGGCACTACGGGAGCAACAGCGATGCCCATGTACCACCATCACCAGACCGCCGTGCCCTCGTATCCCGCCTACAACCACAGTCACAGTCACGGCCAC
The DNA here is from genome assembly GCF_030179895.1 of Drosophila kikkawai. Taxonomy (NCBI): domain Eukaryota; kingdom Metazoa; phylum Arthropoda; class Insecta; order Diptera; family Drosophilidae; genus Drosophila; species Drosophila kikkawai. The sequence continues at coordinate 27,564,573 of NC_091731.1, read as the reverse complement.
GGCCACAGCTACGGCCTGCTCAATGATTATCCTCAGCAGCAGGCTGCCCAGCAGCAGTACGAGCATTACCCGCAGCAGTATCAGCAGCAGTGCGGCTACCAGCAGCATCCGCAGGACCTGTACCATCTGCCCTAAGGTCCTCGCGGCGTCGCACAGCCGACACGAACACCGCGAAACCCGAACCGAGCCGCGCTTCTCTCGACCATTTGTAGGTGACACGCAAATGGCCCAAAGCCGAGAACGAAGCTGCGGCGCGATGAGTCGCACAGTGGAGGGCGCACTCCCTACGGTGCCCAGGCATCTTGGGCACAAGGACGAGTGCGCCTTCGCACACACAGACGGCGACGGCTGCGCAGCAGAGGAGAGCCCGAGAGGCTCCTTGCTGCGAGCCAAGGAACCGGAACCCAGTGGCTGGCCATGATGGGTTCTCAGCGATCGATTAGCTGCGGCCAAACACAAACCCAAAACACTCAGCTGGGAGGCTGACACAGGCCAAAAGACTTGGAGACTGACACACTGTACAGTTAGTTGTAGTTAAGTTAAAATTGTATTAGATTCTTATTTATTTATATACTAGTTTTATATATATTTATAGAAAAAACAAGAGAATTTTATGGAAATTATTTTGGAGTTTTATTTAAGGGATGCGAGTGTAAAATGGGAGGGGAATTGAAGAAGGGGAATGTGAAGATAGTTTTTGATTAAAAAATTATAATGAATAACTAGTTACAGACTTGCAAATTGAAGGATGAATTGGTATATTCTTTTACTTATTACCTACATGTTGTCCAAAGATATATGTAATCTTGGTTACAATGAATAAAATAACTAAAAATCATTATTATAATTGCAGTTTGGTTTTATTTCTATTAAAGAGTTTAATACGGATTTATTTGAAATAATACATAATACATACATAACATTGGTTATGTATACATGGAACTTGGCTTTAAGATATATTTTTTATTTGAATCATAATTAACTTAACAAGAAATAGAAAAAAGACACACTTAGAATATTGTCTTTTCTAATTATATTTTTGATTCTTATTCTTAGTTCATATTTAGCAAATGATTCTAATTTTAACAGAAATATTTTGTCCATTTAAAAATTCAATAGTTCATCCTTTGATTTATTTGTGATAAATGAGATTCTTTGATCGCTGCAACCACCCAATAAATTCTATCTGAACTTGGACGAAAGGCAAACGATTCAACATTGAGCACGGAATCGTGCAAATTCGAGCAGCTGCGTTTTCTCGCCTTGATCCCCCCAAGCCCCGACCCGCTGCTATCTCCCGGATTTCCTATAAAATTCACTCTTTTCGCCAGAGAAAATGTCACATTTTGGTCGGGCATCGGGTGCATCTACCACCACACCCCATAGCCTGCCCAGCGGCTTCCTCCCCTCGCCGCTGTGCGTTCGTCTATTGAAGTGAGACATTGATTGGTCATTTTTCATTGCATTGCACAGACCCGTGACAGTTATGGGTATAGCAGCGCAAAAGGAAAGTCGGATCGGGATCGGACTTGGACTCGGAGGGAATCAGGGGAGCCTTGTGTACGCACACACAGTTGGCCTGGCCATCGTTTATTCAACTCATTAGGTAAAAGTGGACAGTGGGTGAGCAGCAGGCGGCATCTGTGGGATCTAGCTGACGGACGGAGTTAGGTGCGAAACCAAAATACAATATAAATCTCCATATGCTAGTTTGGTAACCCAATAAAAACCAGCATAGAAAAGCTTTCAGGATTAAAATAATTTCATTTTGTTGTTAAATTCTGTCCCTCATCTAATTTTTTAACTAAAACATTACAAAAAAAATTACATGCTAAATTCAAGGACAATCAATATATTTTCTCAACCCCAAAAGTATCTTCTCAATTTATTCCTTTACCTGGATATAATATTTATTTTTTATGGGTTCCAGAAAGTCAATATTTTTCTTCGTTAACATTAAGCAAGCTGTTGTGAAAGGATTTTTATTAGTTTCCAAAATTCAGCCCTTTGCCTAGCCCTTTTTAGTCAACATTAAGCAAGGACTTTTTTACGGTTTCCCAAGAGTCAACTTTCCCTTTTCGATTGTTTTTTTATAAATTCTCAGCAACTCCCGAGGAGCTGTAAACGGTTTACGTGTAAATTGCGAAAGAGTTACGTTAACTCTTGCCGAGTCCTTCTGGGAAACGTGTCGTTTTTTATCCTTTTTATTCGCATTTCGCTTTATTAGAGAGCCTCGGAGCGGGTTCTTAACTCATTCGCGAACCATAAAACCCGAGATTCGCGGAAGGAGTCTGCGTTGTGGGCGGAATCCTTCTGGAGGCCGGGTGCAGTCAAGGCTGCAAAGTCAATCCTTTAGCGTAATCCTTTAAATAGCCAAAATAAAGCCCGCCTTTGTCAAAACAATGCGCAGCGCTCGCAGAATTCGCATTTGCGAATAGGCGGTGCCATTGTGTCCACTTAGCCGGCAGGTACCGCCTCCTCAGGATTCCAGCGATCCTGTCTCCTGCCTCCAGACCCTTCCTTCCAGCGACCTCAGCCATAACGATCGTAAACTTATCCTTTCGCAAACACGAGCACACGGTTACCTCCTTAAGCCTTAGGCCGGCGAAGGAGTTACAAAGTCATAAAAACAAAACACCTTTGTCCGCCCGGCATTGTCGGTTGGCGAATTATCCTTTCTGTCGCCGCTGCCGAATCCTTAATCCGCGACGTCTTCAATGACAGCTAAAGCGAGACGCATACACACAGTAATAGAAGGAGACGGCTGGGATTCTAAGGTAGAAATTCGCAAATGACCCGCGACCCTGGCGAAAGGGGAAGGAAGATGCCGGGCTAGCAAAGGGTATCGGATATCGGTAAGCCTTTCGCTGGAAGGGATTACATTACATTATCCTTATGTCTAAGATAAACACCGATCGCCTAAGCCAAAACATTGGATCGAGCGTGATATTCGAATTAGCTCGCTCGGGGAGATTAGCCCGGAAAAGTCAACAGATTTGTGGATGCTTAGCCGGCTAAGTATGAAAACAGTCCACCTTGGCATTATCGGGTTGAGAGGTACTGGAGAAGAAAATTATACGGAAACTATATTTCATAGTAATATTTTATTATAAAACAAGATCTCTCTTTGTATTCCAAACCTCTAATCAATCCGTTTTGGTTATGATTTCTAAATTAACTTCACAATAAAGCATATCCTTCCACGGTCAGAGGGTACCAAAACACTTGTAAATCTCAGTAGAATTACATTCCTCTCATATCATAACCAAAAATGAGATAATAATCGTGGTGATACAGCGATTTTCCGATAACGACTTCGGCAAGTCATCGTAAGGTCAGCACCTCTCTTGCGGCCGCACCCTTTGTTGTGATGGCCATATATTTATGGCGCTCAAAAAGCAATTAATTGTGACCCAAATCAACAATTTCCGAATGGCTGGCAATATCAACACGGCAGTCCGGTCTAATGGCCCGGCAAATGCCACCGATCTCCATGGACCAAGACGTAGGAATATAGGAATGGATATATGCACGTAGTGGGAATGGTAATGAGATCGAGATCGGAATGGAATGGTCTGGTATGCTGCATGAGTTATGGCCCAAGCGGTTAGATGTCGCCTCCAAATGCACAAAGAAAAACTACAGTGTTTATTATACTATTTTATGAAATAAATAAATTAAATCAAATTTATTTCAATTTTAAATATGCACTCATTATATTACAAAATAAATCAGTTTTTGTTTTAAATAATAACATCAATATGAAAAATCTATACCTTTTTTTCTCTCTGCACAAACCTAGTTCATATTGCTTGTACTTTCCACGGAACATCCAAGCCAAACACCGATGAAATCAGCGCCAAAACTAAGCCAAACCTGATCGCTGGCCAGCGGCTAGATCAGTGCTGAACCCTGCCCCCAAGCCAGAGGTTAACATCAATATGGTAATAAGCCATATCGCAGCCACTGAGAACCAGCCAGATCCCATCCCGTCCGATCCTCACGAGGGGCTGCCGGATTTATGAGTTCACCGAATGCTTTATGGCGTGTCGCTTTGACTAATTTATCTGCAAAAGGCGACGGCGCTGGCCACGAATTTTTATTGTTAATTTATGATTAAGCTGATTATGGTCGATTTGGTTTTGTTTCGGGCATTTTTCGGCTGTTGTTGGATTATAAAAAAGCCCTCTGACCGCTGTTTGGCAATACCAAAAATAAACGAACTAAAAATAAACCAATCGATATATTTTATTTATTGAAAAATGGTATTCTTTTGAGTATTACAATAGTAATATTCCTTCAAATAATGGCTATTTAATTGAAATTGGTTTTTAAGTTTAACAAAAATATACTTAAATTCAAATTTAAAATAAACAAATTCTTATCCTCGCATCCTCACAACAAAGAAAGCATCTTGGAATGTAATCCCGCAGATATATTTCAATTATTGTTGTTGCTGGGCCACCACCAGCTAATGAAACAGTCTTTCGTTATTCTGAAAATGAGAGCGAATGCGAGGAAATCTGTGGTCGGTTTAGTTTAAATGGGCCGTAAATGATAATTTTAATTTTTAATCAAACATATGCCTGCAAAAACGGCAATGCCGACGACCGGCATCCACCGTGGACTTTTGTGTCAAAGAGGCCGCCGAAAAAACATGTGAGGAGCCCCATGCCCAGGCCCAGGCATCCTCATCCTCAGCCTCAGAGTCCGCGGACGGAGCACGGAACGCGGCACCGCTCGACGTAGCACATCTTGAGTGGTCGTGGTCGTGGTCGTGCCTGCGGATCGGGAGCGATCTGCCACTGCCACCGCCTCCGCAGCGGCGCTATAATAGCAATATAGCTATAGCTGGCATTACGATCCGATGTTCACGGCCACGGAACGGGCATACTAAATTCCACAGGCGAGAGCTCCCGGCAAGAACTTGGAGAAATTGTTGGCAATGCGAATGGAAACAGTGCGGAGTTTTTATTTTTATTTTGTGTAATAAAAAAACTGGGAAAAGATTGTGATGTGGTAAACATAATTAACATATTGCGCATCTGTGCAAAAAAAATTGTATAAAGATGCAAAATCGGTAATTATATTTGGGAAATCAACAAGCTAGTAATTCATCGATTTTATACCCTTACACAGAAGCTATATAATATCGATGTATGCCATGTTTCAAAATATAAAGTTATACAATTTTATACTTATACGCTCTCCGGCTCTGGCATCGCTAGAAGATGCCTCCAGGAGGAAGCCAGGAGAACTCAAAAAATCTTCAAGGATCTCGAAACCCGCATAAGTAGTCTCAAGGTCCATCCAGGAATTTCACGGATAGCTAGGGGCCGTATTGACCTATGCGTGGGGCCATATTGACCCATCCGGATTAACCTAACCTAACCTAACCTGTATATATCTTTATACTTCGCCAGGATCCTGCCATCTACCGACAATTGCTGAAACTGGAATTGGAATAATTATCCGTTTCCAATTGGACGTTTTCGAATATTTAAAAAATTGCATTCTACATGAGCCCATGAAATATTTTTCAATTTAAGGAGAATTATATAAGATACCCTTGATGATTGTCCATATTTCTAACTCCTAATGAACTTTTAAAACCGCATACTAAGCTAATAATTTAAATAAATAATTTTATTTGAAAATATTGAACTAAGAAAGGGAATTTAAGGATTATCCTGATTGTTTGACATGGATTTGACATGTCTCCAGCGGACCGAAGACAACAACCAAATTCGTCTTCACAGCAGACGAACCGCTTGCTCGAACTGCTTGAACTGCTGGCAAAGAAATCATGTTGCTGTTGGCCCTGCTCCGCAACATTTGCTTAGATACAAAAGGAAAAGATTCAGATACTTTTGCTTAGATACAAATGGGAAACAGAATGTTAAAAAAATAAATTATTATATTTATCAAAAATGAATCCATAATGTAGCCCTTGAAGGTATTATAATTTGATTCAGAAGCTAGAAACGCAGTAAAAAAGTCTTTTTGACCCCATAAATCGTATATATTTTTGATCGGCATCAACAGCCCAAACGTTTTAGCCATTGACAACAATTTCAATTTTTAAAAATATTAAATTCAGTATGCAGATTTGTTAACTTACTAAAAACTAACTCAGAACAGTTCTTCGAATTGATATTAATGCATTTTTTGCCTAAGCATACCTAAGTATGAACGATTTAAAATTTGGTTCCCTGATCTAATTGTTAACTGCAAGGGTATACAAACTTCGGCTTCCCGAAGTTAGCTTTCTTTCTAACTTATACTAAATAGAGATTTTTTAAGTTTCACACTTGTATAATTTTTAAAGATTTACAAATGTTTCTAACTGCAAGTGTTTCATGGAATCCATATGTTTACTTTATATTTTGACTATATTTAAAAGTAATTTGTAATTATTAATTGTATTATTTTATTATTGTTAAGCCAAGAATTCAGCGTAGAATACAAAATAAGTTATATATAAATAAAAACCAACAAATGTTCAAGAATCATAAGTAATCGACTTTTTAGGACTAGTCTTTCTCTGTTGTTCTTTGTAATCAGAGAAAGGTATCTGTTTCCCTACTTTGTTCTCCTAATTGCGGCCCGTGAATGAGTTTCCACGGTCGCAAACAATACGCGGCACACATGGGGAAAACACACATGTAAGTATGTGTACCCCGCACTCTCAGATACGGATATTCGTGTCATTCGACGAAACTTCAAAGATATCCGACATTTTTGTTTCTTTCCTCTTGCGTGAGTCGTGAGCGTGAACCGGCAAAGTTTCGTATGGCGCCTCTCGACAGTTGTTCCTCAATTAAACTTTGGGCTTCGAGAGGGGCTCCCCCGAAGCCCCCGCAAGGCGGTGGCAAACACAAAGCGAGGGCTGAATAAATATGGCGCAAGCAAACAAAATATCTGGAAGATACAATTATACGCACGCAATTCGTCAATCAGAACGACATTTTTCTTTTATTTGCTCGCCGGTCATTAAAAGCAACAGCAACCTGAGAATGGGAGAACGAATGCAATAAAAGTGCCGCAAGCCAGCGTTTCTTTTTTCCCCTCTATTGAGCCCCAAGTCTGGGGCAATTATAACTTTTGTTGTAGGGTTTGGGGATGGAGTGTGGGGGCCTTTCCTTGGCAGTCATAACTCCGCTAGATTGAGATGCTCTCTCTCTAGATTCCGCTGCAGCCCGAATCGCTGAGATACGAGCACAAAAGGTAAACTAATTAATTGATTAATGGCCGCGATCACACGCTTTATCTCGCAAATTAATATTATTCAATTTAAAACTGACTTAAAGTCGTTTTCACCACAACTAAGAGTTGTCGCACTATAATGGCGCTCATTAATTTCGGCTGGAGAGGCAGAGAAAGAGAGAGAGAGAAAGAAGGCCCTGGCGAAAGAGAGATAGCACTCAGCAAGATCCTTTTGAGATCTTTATCGCCCCCAATACCTCGAGCTCCTCGGGCTCCTCTGATTCCTCCATCGATGGGCCCGCCGAATGAATCAGTTGCCGCTTGTCACATGCACCGAGCCGGGCCTCAGATAATGCCAATGGATCGCATAACTCAAATCTCGGCTCTGGTCACATGAGGCCCCGCAATTAATTGAGCTGTTAAATGTAAGTCTCGGAGAAACGAAAGGGAAAAATTAAAATTGACATCCCAATTAATATTTGGCTCGTTTGCATGTCGGCGGGGCCCGCAATACTTGGAACGCACTTACAGGTTCTACAGGTTTCCCCCAGCCACCAAGAGATGGTCCCGCGAGGGTTTGTCCCCCAAATCGTATCGATTTCAATCAGTTAGGTGTGGATATTTCAATTTCATCCTTAAATTATTCCGAGAATTAATAAAGCTTCGGCCAGATTGAGACGCTGGGATTCTAGAAAGTGTTGGAAATATAACCTGATTAGTTTTATGTGTTTAGTTTTACAGAGCACATAAGAAATTTATTCAATTTTAACTTTTAATTAAATGAATTTGAATATCTGTAAGGCTCCTCCTCCCAATGAAAGATCATCAAATTAAATTCGCCAAGCCAGCTTATTCTAAAATGCGCCGAATTCATTTCAATTATCTTTATAATTCCAAGTGTCTTGACGATAAATAACTGCAGAGTCCAGAATCCAATTAGATGATTGCATTCCTCCAGTTCGCCGAATGTATCTCATAGATTAAAACATTTTAATTACACGCATCGCTTGGTGGGTTTTCCCCGCTTTCCCGGCTATGGCCTGCTGACTGACATGGTTTCGTTCCACGCAACGTTCCGGGGATCAAATGGGAATAATGAAAACTTCAACGCCATCGAGGGTTCGGTCTCTAGTTCCTCACCTCTGACGGAATGCTGCCAGGGCATCCACATCCACCAAGATGGTAGGCATTTAAGCCCGGCCAGCACCAACACTAGCACGAGCACGCACCACTCTCACACAGACGGCTGGCTGGGCCGGTCCGAGAGTATCCTTTTCGCTTCCTTCGCTGGCACTGGGCCTCCCTTCAGGGGCGTAGTGCATGATAAATGTCCGGGAATTCGTCAATGTCAAAATCAGACTGTTACAAAGCAGCAGCGGCGTCCGCAGCGCTCCGAAGGGAATCGCCAGGGGACGGAGCTGCGAGCTGAGAAGGGAGCAGGAAGAATGCGTTCAGGATGCGAGCAGGAGCATCGCTAAAAAAACAACAACAAAAGTCCGACCAACTGCCGCTCCGGATCCGGAATCCCATTTCAATATCATGCATTCAATATTCACTTGGTAATTTTGCAACATTTTTGCCTTTATTCAAATTCATGTTCATATATTCGGAACACCAAAAACTGTGCACTCGGAGAAAAAATACTGATCATGAGACTGATGTTATTTTCTTCAGGAATAAGTCTAATTATAGGTAAGATATATTTTTAGTGAGTTTGGAAAATAATAAAAATATTATTATACAAAATAATCTAAATAGCTGAAATGGCATAAAGTAAGTATCCTTTAAGTACTTTAAATTGGTTTTTTTGGTGGTTTTTTTTCGGTGCAATCCAGAGACAGTCCAGTACATACTTATATGCAGGCCATGCAAATGCCAATGCAGAATCATCTAGCGGATATTATGCTGACTAATTGCGCGTAATTAATCAGCTCCTGGCGCCCACACAGGGCAGCAACAATAGGCAAGCCACTGCCAATGCCCATGGCCATGGCAATATGAGGCGGCGTGTGCAGTCGTGGCTGTTGAGTAACTGCCTAGAATTGAATTTGATATGCTCCATTGGCACCTTGCCTCATGTCAGCCCAAGTCGGGATAAAGTAATTAAATTAGTCAGTGGTGGAAAAGTCCTCCTATTAGTATTTTGAATTTGACATGCAGGCGAAAAGATACAAAAGATGATATCTAGAAGATTCTTCATTTATTTATTGGGATTATAATTGTATTTCGTAGTGCTTTAGTTAAGTTATATACTATGGAAATGCAGCTCATTATTTCATTATCAAGGAACCACCTGAACTTCTATCATACCCAGCTCCCAATTAGGATGGATTATTTTAGAGATACAGTAAAAATATCTTTAGTGTCTGTCATGATTTGTTAACCTGAAATATATAAGAAGTATCTTGAAGTCTTTTCTAATTAAGTCTGGCTCCAAAGACACCTACCTTAACCTGATTATACAAAATTAAATTTAAATTATATATAGTACTTAATTTCCATCCTGCTCTATCTAAGCCCAAGCTTGGAAGTTCATATCAATGTTAAACATATTTCCACTTCGACATGAGCACAAAAAGTAAACATTTTGTCCGGTCCGAGTGGCAAAAAATAAAATAGCCATGTCCATTGGCGAGTATTTTGACAAATTGCCCGATTGGACATTGAAACATTTTATCTGCCATGTCGCCGATGCCAGTGGGCGTAGTCCGGGGGGGATGAGGGTGGATTTTGGGCTGTGGGCGGTGGTGGGTGAAATCCCGGCAGGGTGTGTAAGCTGGGCTACGGGCAGTGCGTGGGGTCAGTGCGTGGCATTTCGGTCATTTATATGAACACTCGTCCTTTTTCATTGCCAGTTGGTGTCTCTGTCTCTCCTCGTTTCCTCTCTCTCTGTCTCACCCACTTGATCCGGGTGCTGTGTTATCTCTCTCTCTTTGTGGGCACATGTGTGTAACTTCCAAACTCCAAGCCAAACCAAACCGAACCGATCCAGAAGGGCCGCCTTCGGGAGCACATCATGGCGAATGACAGATTAGCAAAGTCCCAATGGACATTTGTAACCGAACGGAGGGACTCGAGTGGGGGCGGTGGTTGCACTGAAAAAAAAAACGCTGTGGGTGGAAAGGAGAAACTCTTGATCAAAGGTACTGTATTTTCTACCCTAAACTCTTTATTATACCCTTGCAGGGTATTATAATTTCAGTCAGAAGTTTGCAGCGCAGTGAAGGAGACGTTTCCGACCCCATAAACCATATATATTCTTGATCAGCATCAACAGGGGAATCTTTCTAGATATGTCAGGAAGAAATCGATTTTTTTTGCCATTTTTGCAAACTTTTATAAAGGGTTACATCATTAAAATTTTTGATTTTGATAAAAAATTGAATTTTCAAAAATTTTAAATGAAGTATGCAGATTTATTAACTGTAGAAAATCTTGCACAGAACAGTTTTCCGATTTAAAATTAATGCTCTTTTGGCCGAGTTAGGATATTTTTAATTTTAAAAAAAAATCAAGAAGTTTTTAAATATAAAAAATCCGAATTTATAATACAAAATAATATTTTCCTAAGTCAAGGAATCATTTCCGACCTCATAAACCATATATATTCTTGATCAGCATCAACTGAGGAATCTTTCTAGACATGTCCGGAAGAAATCGATTTTGTGGCCATTTTTGCGAAATTTGATAAGGGGTTACATCATTAAAATTAGCAAAAAAGGCCAAAAATTTTGATTTCTTAAAATTTTAAATTTGGTATGCAGTTTTTTTAAATTAATTAAAACTAACACAAAACTGCATTCCGAATCGAAATTAATGCATTTTTGGATTAGTTATGATATATTTTAATTGTTACCTGCAAGGGTATACAAACTTTGACTGGCCAAAGTTAGCTTTCTTTCTTGATTTTTTTTATAATTATTTATTTTATAAGCTTAAATCAAGCATAGAAGTTTATTGTATATTCTTATATTATTTTCATTATATTCAAACTAACTATTTTTACGACTTTTGTAATATTTCTCTCAGTGCCAGCGGGTGGTATAACTTGGGTGGTGGCTCCGAGAGTAATTTAAATTGCCAGGCTGGCCGGAACGCAGCGCTTTTGACCGCTGCCCACCTTGAGGTCCCCGGAGACGCTCGCCGGTGGACGCTTCTTATCGGCCGTGATTACTTTCTAATCCGTGGCAGCATCGGAGGCAGTCCAGTCGCCCAGCGTTGACACAAACAAATGGCCAACTGGCAGCGCCAGTCGGAATGACAGGGCACATCAAACGGGCCAGAGTGAAAGGTATTAATTGCAGTCCCAGGAGCGAGAGCAGGAGCAGAAGCAGGACGAGGCCACCAGGTAGGCTGGCAGGACACAGTGGTGGGCGAGGTGGAGAGAGTGTTTTTAATGTGAAAGCAATTTCGGCAAATCCAAAGCAACTCAAACGAAAGTGCCGCCACCACTCGCAGGTACACGTGGAAATTCTTTAGTTGTTATGACCAGAGAGTGGCCATAATTATTTTGATGTTGCTGCGTAATTAGTGTTCGATCAGCTGAATGAATGGACAGGGGGAAAGTGGCAGGGCAGCAGGAAAGGGAAAGTGAAAAATTGCATTTCATGCGTGGCTGCCTCAACAGGGAAATTACGCACTTATTTCCCCACATATCGGAAAGTGAAATTGGTTTGAAAACAACTAATTGCAGTCATTCGGTGCAATGCACAAAATGGCTGCCTTTGAATGAAATGGCGACATGAAGTCGAGGTAATTGCTAGAAAGTAACATCTGAGCCAGATGAACTTTGAGATACAAAAGTATCTTAAAGAAATCTTTAGATTGAAGATAGATGATTGAAGAGGGTTACTTTAATGGAATATAATAGCTTTTAAAATATTTTATATACTTTTTGCTACTTGCCACATTCAACATCTGTCTGAATCGAAGACTGCTTAGGGTTATAATTACAAGTTACAGGATCTCATAGACATCCTGCCTTACTCTGGCTGACTGATGGCCGCCACTCCCGTTGACGAGCACAACAAATTTCAGTGCAACGTCTCATACTATCAATGTCGGCAATATGTCAAATTTAACAGCAGCGGGCGGGATCGAGATCCGGATATATATAGTAGACGGCGACGGTTGTGGCAGCCACGTGATGCCAAAAAAATAAATAAAAATAAAACCGAAATGAGAGATGCAATGGCAGAGGCGCATGAAAATTCATTTTGAAAAGTTCTGCTCCCCGCATGTGAGCACGAATTAATAATGACGCCAACAGCGTCGACGGCGCGACGAGGCTATATATGCAGCTATATATCTACATGCAGTTGGCCCAGCTAGAGATGGGTGCGTGATGATGCTGGGTATTACAATAATATAAAAATAAATACTTATATTTATTTTAGCTTTAATTGAAAATGCAATATGTATACTGTTAACCTTTCTAATGGAATCACTATATTTTTCTGATTTTCTTGTAATTTCCAAGATCAAATCAACAGTGATTTCTGCGATATTCTAATATCTAATAATTTCTAATAATTCCTTATTAGTTCTTAGCTTTTAATCGTGTCACAGTGCCATATCAATTCACTGAGCCAACTGCAGTTCCCGACATCAAAGTGCTGGGAATTCGGTGTCTGGCTTTTGCCATTGGCTTGTTTGAGTGACAGATCGTTCTGGCCGGGGCTTTGAAGTGGAACTCGTGTGGCAACCGTTTAAGATATAATTAACTTGGCATCCGCGCACTCGCAAATTGGCGCAGAACAAATGGAAACAGAATGTGTGTTCAATATTCAAATGAACAACAAATGACAAACACCATTCCCCATTATGTGGGGAATGTGTTAACAGGGAAATAAACAAACAAAAAAAAAAGCCCAAACGGATGACAGTCGAACGACGATGAGAAAGAATCAAAACTTTGGCCGGTGACAAGCCACTCAACTCAACTCAACTCATTGACATTGAAAGCGACATCGGGCCACAAGGCAAACTCACACAAAATTAGATTAATTTGGGTAATTTGAAGTTTCGTTGTAATGAGTTTGGTCAGTCATTTGGCTCTGACATTTTCGTTCATTTTGGCCCTCGGCTTTGTTGTCTTTATTTCGTGGGTCGCGACTTTGTCAACGATTTCTGTTTTCCCTTTCCCCAGTGAATACAATCAGGGCCCAAAAGTTTTATTCGTCTTAGAATTCTTAACTCATAACGTTCGTTTGCTGCCTTATTTATTCGGCTGTTCGAAATGCTGAAGTTGCCCATATTTCGAGGGCCCCGGACGACATCAGTTCCGCATTCAGAGATTCAGTTGCATCTCGGGACATGGCATCGCATTTCCAAAGGGGGCCGGACTGGGGCTGGGGGGGAACATGTTCCTTATTATTTTCCGCTGATTAATCGATTGTCGGCTGCGTGTCGCTGGCTCTCCCTGCCTCCATATGTCATCCCCATCCGTAGTGCAGTGCGTTCGGTGATTCAGACACTTGTCACTGGAAAAATGTAAACATGAAATGCATTTATGTAGAAATGTAAAAAGTATCTGCGCAAAATACAAATATCCCCCTGTCATCCGCGGGAGGGATGCAAAAGTTGCTGCGAATAAAAAATGGTTTGACATGGCGCGTCTCAGTTGAGGGAGCCATTGCGTAAGGGAGAAATGGATTGCTCGAGTGTGGGTGGGGAGTACTCCCGGAAAATTATTTGGAAAATTTCTAAATTTCTTTGAGACTTCCAGATATTTTGCCAATGAAAATATTAAATTTTTATCAAGTTTTCTTAAGTAAAATGTAAGCTAAGAGCTTGTTAAATATGAAAAAATTGTATACAACGCACATTGCTTAACTTAATTCTTTTATATTTATATTTATTTATATTATTTAAAGAAAGAGTTATAAAGGAATCCTTAGTATTTCCTTCGGTCTAAGCCAGAAGCTTGAAATTCTGAAATGAAAGTGAAATGATTCCAGCAATTCCCAAATGTTACATTCTCACCGAAAGCCGCCTGGCTGCCGTATTGGGTTTCCCTTGGCTCATTGTTTTCCCAGCGCCATGGAACCCCCCCAGTTCCCAGTCCCAGTACCAATCCCAAATCCAAGTCCCTTCTCCGGGTTCCCGCGGCTTCAGATCCCGGCTGCTGGGCCCGGTCTGTTGGGCTGCTTTTGATGATGATGGCATTTCCTTTGGTAGTTGCGTACGTCATAGATTAATGGCGGCAATCCATCAAAATCACTCGATGGACATGACGAACAGCCGAAAATTCAGCAGAAGCAGCCAGCCAGTCCAGCAGCAGCTCAGAAAGAGCAAGCGAGATAGCACAGGGGCTGACAGAGAAGGGGAGAGATTGCCAGCTTGCCCATCAAGAAAGGCACAATTTTTGGGTTTTCTGTTTACCAAGTTTTTTGTGTGTTTTCACTGAATTTTTATTCGATATTCAGGCTTCTGGATTTTGTTATGATTTTATGAGGGTTTCACTGCCACCGAAGCTAATATGGTTTGGTTTGTATATAACATAAACTCGATTTGTTGTGGGTTTTTCAACAAATACCTTAATCCAATTTATTTACATTTTTTAGAATTTAGAATAAAGATAACTCTATTTTTAATACAACTTCAAAGAATATAAGTAATCAAACCTCTGTAAAACTGCATTATTTTTATGAATCACGCACTGAAACGCCTTTGACCCCATATCCGAGTATGGGAGCGTGGAAGACTCGAACTCGAACCTCTCAAAACGATTCGGAGGCGTCAAAGTGCATCGCCCGGGCACAGGCAGTGATCGATCAGTTGCCGGAAGAGCTGGCAACTCACGGCAAGGTACAATGACAACGGCTCTATGAATAGACCGAGAAGATCAGACGGAGGCCATCGCCAGCACACTTAGCAACGAGATTCGGATGCCATACCACTTAGCATGAATCCGGCATTAGTGGGAAGGCATCGACACGCTGTCCCCCAAAAGACACTTGAGATCGGCCGGGAAATACGGAAAATTCGGGGGGAAAATGCTGGCGTTCGCTTGCCACGTTTAATTAACAGCAAAAGTGTGACTGCGACACGTTCGCGGTGCACAGAGAGATCCCTGTACTTCCCCCATCGACATCTGTGACTTTATTCAAAACTCTTGTCTCCTGGTCGACGGCATTATCGGAAACTGATTAATAACCATTGTCGGGCCCTGTCTGGGTTCTGAAAGTGTGAGTTCATGTCTCCCTATCCGTGTCCCCCTCTAAAAAGCAAAGATCTTGTTACGAACTGTGTAGCTTGTCCTGAGGAGTATATCCCCAATTGAAAACAAGACAACCTGGGAAGCGTTTTGAAAATGGGGGAATAATAATATTTAAAATAAACAAGCCAACTTTGGAAAATGTGGGTAAAGAAAACTGATCTTAAACACATAATTTTAAATCCCTTGCAGGCTTTGAATTATTATTTAGAAAACTTTAAAAATAAAAAAACAGAAAGCAGTCTATTTATTTTGATAAATTTGTTTGCAGAACTTAAAATCGAAACCCAAGGACTAGAACCCTAATAATTTATTTATTAAAAGATTAAGTAATGTAATTAGAGGAATTATAAATCAATATATTCCCGTGAAGGCTCATCATATTCATTTCTGGTAATTCCCCAAATTATCAAAATACTATATAGAGGCTCTGTCATTTGTTCTGCAGATTTACATTGGTGTTATACAAGCCTTTGAATACACTTTAATTGTTTTTTAAGTGCCGCACAAATTACTTAATCACGTTCGGGAAAAGCCCTGGGCCTATGACTAGGATTCGGGATCTCGAAAATATATATTTCCAGGGGGCTTTTTGTGGGGATGGCTTTTTCTGAGCTGGCCCCTTGCGATTATTCGTCTGTTTTGTGTGATAAATGTTTTTATCACCGCATCGAGTTCATTCGGTGCCGGCAGCGCTTAATCTGAATGCCATCGTCAACTGATGGCAGGGCATTAGTTTTCCAGGGGCGTCCCAGGCCGGGATGGCCAGGAGAGTGGCGTTGGAGGGGAGTGGGAGGTTCGCCAGCGGAAGTTTCATTACTGGCGCCCAAGGAGGAAATGAAACGGAGAACGGCACGAACCCCGAGCTCAAATCGATGCGTATCTTGAGCGATGATTTGCGGTGTGTGCGAGTTGAAACTTTGTGAAAACCATAAAATAATTAACACTTGATTATTATTCGGGGAGCGATGACTGGGCGAAAGTTTGGCCACTTGGCCTGAGTGCCGACATGGGTGACATCGATTTAATTCGCTCGCCAAAACTCCACCGAAAACTATTTCGCAGCAATCTAAAAACAGATTTAGACTCGGTCCCTGTCAGCGGCAGATAGAGCGCAGAAAATGCTGAAAATGCTGAAAATTCAGAAAGCTGAAATGCAGAGCAGCAGCTGGGATCCTTGGGGCCGTTGGGGGGATGCAAATTTCTGCACTGCAAGATGGATGCAGGCATTAATTTATCAAAAAACTCCACACCCTAGCCGGCATTTTTCCGCTCCGCCTTTGTTCTTTCTAATAAACTTAAGTGCAAGTTGCACGCCGGCGACAAAAGAAGCCAAGACAAAAGCGGCGAGAATAAAAAATTAACGTCAAACAAAGAAAATCCACCATTATTATGTGCCACGCACACACACACACACACACACACACTGAAATGTGAATGGGAGAAATGCGGTTCGCTTTGGTTTTTCTTTTTCGGGTGGCTTGAAAAGTTCTCAAACTGGACAATAAGTCCGACTTTGGGTTTTAGAAAATATAACATATTCTTTAGGATTATTAACTTTTCAAAATGTTAACTAAAAATGTATAAAAGATTTTCAAATTTGAAGGTCTTGGCCAATGTTTAATTCTAACATTATAGCTCATTTATTATTATTCAAACTAATATATTTAATAAACAAGAAAGGAAGCTAACTTCGGCACGCCGAAGTTTGTATACCCTTGCAGATTGGTTTCGATGTTTATATTATAGATTTAAATGCTGAAAACACTCACAAAACAGAGTTTCCTTACATTTTACCTATACTTATTATGTTTACAGTTTGACAGTTACAGTTTTACAATCCCAGTTTTACATTTTCTCTACATCTACCGATCGGTTTATATGGTAGCTATATGATATAGTTGTCCGATTTTTATGAAATTTATACCATAATTCTAGAATAATAAAAAAAGCTTATATCTCAGAGTAGATAAACATACATTGAAAAACAACGAAACTATAATTTTTTTTCCTATTTATTTCTCGGCCGTTCCTATGGCAGCTATATCATATAGTCGTCCGATTTTCATAAAATTTTTACCAAAATTCTGAAACAATATAACATGGCCATATCTAAAAAATGGTGCAAAAATGTTGAAAAACAGTAAAGTTATAATTTTTTTTCTACAAATATATCGAACATTTGTATGGCAGCTATATGATATAGTCGTCCGATCCGGCCCGTTCCGACATATATAGCAGTGAGAGCATATAGAAGACTATATGCAAAGTTTCATTCAGATAGCTTTAAAACTGAGGGACTAGTTTGCGTAGAAACAGACAGACGGACAGACAGACAGACAGACAGACGGACAGACGGACAGACGGACAGACGGACAGACGGACATGGCTAGATCGACTCGGCTGTTGATGCTGATCAAGAATATATATACTTTATAGGGTCGGAAACGTCTCCTTCACTGCGTTGCAAACTTCTGACTGAAATTAAAATACCCTGCAAGGGTATAAAAATGTATAACAAAAATGTAAATTATATATAAAAGTAACAACCACTAATCACAGTTGCCATTCTCTCCTTCCAGAATTTATATATTTATATATATAAAATTTAAAATTATACAGCACTTTAAAATATGTTTTAATATACTTAAAAACTTTCACAAAATGTTCTTATTTCTTTGTATGGCAATCTGTTTTTTTCATATTCAAAACTCTTTAAACCACCCAAGCAAGGACAAAGCGTGGAAAATTCAGCTTTTCATCCCCGCAAGGGTATTATTTTCGGGAAACCATAGTTCTCTGTGTTACTGTTTTTTTTTTCTTTATTTTTTTTTCGCCGAGCTGCGGAGAAACAAGGGTGACATGATGGACAGACGTCCACGTTTTTCATCAGCGGTCGTCATCTTGTGTCATCGTCAGGCGGCGACTTAAGCACTGTGAGAAAATGTGACATAAATATATTTATTGTGTATTATTTTGTATAAACTAAAATTATATTTTATCAAGCTGAGATTTTTCAATATTTTAATTTGTATTTTGAAATGTTTTTTTAAATAAAATAAAAGGACTTTCAGCAATCGTCATATATGAGACCACAAATTGTTAATTCAAATACTTTTCAATTATTAAAATAATATAATTTAAATTATTTTCCTAATTTATATTTTATTCATTTTTTGGAGGATTAAAAACTGATGAAAAACTGCCAAAAGTGAAAACAACGGTAGAAACAGGACTTCTTCTCAGTGCACGGCCACTTCCGCAGGGACTCACGCACTCACAATGGTGCGTATGGCGGCCATTGGTATATTCGCGCCATGGTGGTAGTGCGATGGTGGTGGTGCTGCCACGGCGGTAGTGGTGGTGGTGGCAGTTGTGCGTATTTTTGTGTCACATTCCAATCTATATCAATCTTGTGTTCGCAATGACGGATGGCATTTGTCAATGTCAGACATTTTCGTTTTCCATTTGAGCCTCTAATGGCAGACGGGCAGAAAGGCAGAAGGGCAAACGTGGCGACGGAGCAGGAAGGCGAGCGTAGTCCTGGCTTTGAATCCTGCGTCCTTTAAGTCACTCGGCTCAGCGCCACTTGCCCGAGTCAGCGCCCACGCCTGCTACGCCCACCTCCCCCCAAAGCGCCCTCGACGCATGAGTTTGACGAATTTGATGTCAAATATTTTCCTTGTTTCCCTCAGTGTTTTTTTTTTATGAAAAGCATTTTCTGGGAATTAGAATTGGCTTCTCTGGGTGCGTTTTCCCCCTTGCTACTGGGAAAAATTCTTGGGTGCCGGGGTTGGTTTTGTTTGCTCCCCGTTCTTGGGGGGAATCTGTGCGAGTGTGTGCCGGAAATCAGTAAATGTGTTTGCACTAAGTGTTTTCGATTCACAAATATTTGCATTCTTTTGGGGGATCACCGTCTGTCTCTGTGATATCTGGGGAATGCCTTTGACTTATTTTCGTGTCAACTGAATAATATTAGTACAAATTTTAGGGTTTGCATTAAGAAAGGGATAAATCTTATTCCATTTGAGCGACTTTTCCTCTTTAGTATATAAAAATTAAGCATTAATATGAGGAAATTTGGGTATACAAGTTAGTAATTACTTAATTATTTAGGTTTATAAAAGATCTCCCTAAGGCTGCTTTTATGAAATGATTTTTTACTACCTTACTTCATCATGTTTTCGTTTATCTCAAATAACTAAACTAATTTAAATCCAACTCAAAATCTTACTTGCATTCTTGATGACTTGAAATGACCTCTGCAGGACTTGTTAACCCAAGCCGAATCTTCGGGGTACATCCACCTTTCGAAAGGAGTTACTCGCAACAAATTGGAAAACCATTAATCACAGGACTTAATGTTTAATTTAGCAGACTCCGCAGGACAGTCGCCGTCAAAACAAACACTCGACATCATTCAACATTAAGTAATGATAAACCGAGACC
This sequence comes from Drosophila kikkawai, assembly GCF_030179895.1. Lineage (NCBI taxonomy): Eukaryota > Metazoa > Arthropoda > Insecta > Diptera > Drosophilidae > Drosophila > Drosophila kikkawai. Next base: position 27,544,700 of record NC_091731.1, on the reverse strand, counting down.
TGCGTGTCCCTATAAAATATGAAGAACAACTGAAACAATGATCGGAGGTTGTCCGAAGTAAACACAAACCACCCGCAAATGTGTCAGCAAACCAAAGCAAAGTCCAAATAAAACGAACCGAGAGCCGCCGTTTTGTTGAACATCATTAATAACAAAATACAACGAGCGAGGCAGAGCGGAGCAGAGTGCTTGGAATTAATGAATGCTTATGAGATGCCACTGCAAAGATGTGCTAAACGCACGTCCAGCCCAAAAATACACGGTTCCCGTCCGGTTGTCGGGCTCCCTCCGAGCCAAGGATGGACTGGATGGACTGGGAAATTAATGAACTGGCCCAAAATTAAAACCGAGAAACAAAACCGAAATGCATAAACAATTGAAAAGTGTGTCGACACCAGGCGCATGATTGGGTGGGCCCAAAATCGATTCTGGTACCAGGTTGTCTGCCCGGTCAGAGACTCCTCGTATCCTTTGGCAGCATTTCGTAGACTCCACGTCGGCATTGCGTTTTGTTTGATCGTTTCGAGTGGAGCAGGGAGAAGGGGATTTTGGGTGATTGATGAAGCCCAATCGTGAATTTCACACCCAGCCAATATCGCATACAAATCGAATTAAAGACAGAGCCAAACGATGGCTAATTAATTTCCCCCGAATATTGATAAATGACTGGATAGCCAGCAATGCAAATCTACAATCGAAGAAACTTCAAACTAAAATAGGAATTCCTCCTGGTGAAGTTATGAATACAAACAATAGATAAATAATGCTTTTTAAGCTTTCAAATTACTTTCTTCTCAATGTTTATTGCTTATTGAAGCTAAGAAAACACCTCCTAATACTTGTAAGAACTGATACTCCACATTTTCTTGCCGTGCAGCTGAGTTCCTCGAAGGGCACCTCGATCTGCGAGGGACTATAAATAGACGGGACTGATAAATGATGTGCCGAAGAACGGCTTCAAGTGACGGGGGCAATTATGCGAGGAGCCAACTGAGGCCCAAATGACAGGTCGATTGAGTTAACGTTAACGCTAAACGCTAACGCCCGCTGCCCTTTGAGGGCCCCTTCGAGCAGCTAACCGAAAGGAGGAGTCGCTGCACCGGCTACCAGCTAAATTTGTGGCTATTTCTGTGGCAGCGTTTAGCCCGATCGCCGCACGATCGATCGCCAATCATTAATAATCCATTGGAACAAGGTCTGGTGGCAGAAGCAGCAGCAGCCGCAGCAGCCGCCGGTTCGCACTGGAGTGGCTCGGCTCGGATCGTCCAGGGCCAAACAGGTGTGCCTCAGCTCCTCATCGGCGGATCGTGGGCTTTCGAAATCGATCATCGTCACGCCGCCGCGCGAGTCGATTAAGGTGAGCGAATTTTCATTACCAGAATTCATTTATTTCGCTGGCAGAGAAAATTATAATTAAATATCCCGTTGATTGTGTTGGCTGATCGCTTATTTTTTAGCTTTTCTGTTTCGTAATTCGCTTTTCAATTTGTTGGCTACAAATTGAGTGGGCTAAGAATGGACAGCGGGGCCAGGACCACACACACACACGCAAAACTGGCCAATGCAGGTGGTTGCGGCAATCAGGAATTTTAATTTAAAAATTTGATATTTGAGGTTTAACTTTCAAATCTCAATGGACTTTCTAAAAGCATTTATAAGCGGATATTATTATATTTATTTGAATATTTTTTGGGGCTTAAAATTTAAGCTAAAATTGTTTGAATGAAGAAATGTGAATATTTATTGTACAAGAAACCCCTTCAAAAATGTCAACATTTACTTACTGTTGAATGTGCATCCTTCTGTTTAGGGATATTGAGACTACTTTCAGAGCTAGGAGAGTCCAGACTAGACCGATTTGGTCAGCGGTGAAATGGAAACTGATCGACTGCTGTCCGCACATCCCGTTCCCATTACCATTGCCATTGCCATTTGCATATCCCTTCGCAGCTGCCCCGTCAAAGTCAAAAGTCAGAGGCCATAAATCAGCGGCAGACAGTGGGCCACAAAGGATCAAGTCAAAACACAAAACAAACAGACGCCCACGCGGAGAAAGGATGTGTGCAGAGTGAAGTTTTATGACGGTCAGCCGTCAGCCGGCGATTGACGTTTTGAAGCACATGAAGGACTACCTACGGCAAGGATTACAAAGGATTGCCGAACAATCGAATGGACAATATTTGCATATCAATTCGCCACGCATCCCGGAAAGTGTCAAGGACATTCCGCACAAGCAAACACAATAGGCGAAATGGGTGAGAGTAAAGGTTAAGTAAGGGTAGAAGCAGCGGCGAAAGGAGAGCGAGCCCATAAATCGTCCTGCTGCAGCCGAAGGACATGTGTTGACGGGGTTTTCAAGATGCAGTATTTGCATTTCTTTTATGCCTACACTGAGCGATAAATTGCTGGCAATTTGGCCATAACTTCTGGCCCATTCACATGCAAATGGGGGCTGGGGATGCTCGCCTGCGTGCTTGACGAAATTGTTGCACATTTGCATAATTATGGTAATTATCAATAAATATTCATTAGTGTGAGACTGGAGCTTAAATTTAATTCGCTTTTAATTGGCCTCATAACAATTACGGTCGGCCGGGAGTTTAGGGGCCAACATTGTACGTTTAAATATATAAGTTAACATATTGTTTACATGTGTGTGCCTCGACGTTGTGCAGCATTATTTTATATATATTGTATTTTTTCGCAATTAAAATGTATTAAAAAGTAGGCTCCTCCTTGGCAATTATAAAGTTAATGCATGAAATGTTTTTAAATATTATTTATAATTTTTTGAATAAAATATTTAAGCGCAAAGGCTCTTGAAAATGAATAAAAGAACCGTATTTGGTTTCTTAAATAACTCTAAATAATTTCTTAATAATCTATTCTTTTATATTAAAGGATTGTCTTGTTTAGAATGTCTCCCTTTATATATTCACAATGAAAAATCGATTTCCAAATGATCTTTCCCTATCTGACCAACTCAGTAGCCTTTGTTTTAGGCCACCGAATGACTTTTAAATTTATTTATTTCCCCCTCGACCTCGGGTTGGTATTATATTTAACCTTTATTCAAATCACTTGGATTTGTTGTGTAATTAAAATTAATACAGAAAATAAGGGGAAAGAATAGAGACAGAGACGACCCAAATCAGCCATTGACCTCACGCAGCTGGGAAAGCGGTGGGAAAACTGGTTTTCCGACCCATTTGAGCCCGGCCAGTCCGGCATGCAGGCGATAAATTTTCTACCTGTCAATGGATGAGCGGCTACCTTAATGGCATCCGAGAGATAAACCGGCCGAGGCCTTTGATTGTGCTCCCATCTTTCCAAGATGGCCGGCGGCTGGTCAGAAGGGAAAGCTGGAAATGCCATGAAAATTATGCACTTGCCCCGGCCGCCACTTAAAGGGCAGTTTTCCATAATCGCTCGAATTATTTAGCGGTCGAAAAACAAAAATTACTCGCTCGAATTAGGGGCCAAAAACACGCACTAAGTGGGCAGAAGTGGTGTTGGCCCTGTACGGTGGGTAATGGCTGTGTCAACAGGCGACGGCGACTCGCCGCCAGCCCCAAGCTGCCTGCCGATAAAGTCATTAAAATTTCACCCTTATTATGGCTTTTAAAGTGATTGCAAAATGAGGAGGAGAGAGCTGGTTCGCCGATGAAACGTCTTCATTAAACATGCATCAAATTTGCGATTAAGTAAAAAGTGCACGCACATTTCCCTTATGGAGTAGCCGGCCTTCGACTCCGGCTCCTTCCCTTCTTATTTTTTTTCTGACTGCCACGGAAGGTGCAAGGAAGCAATTTCCTGTAATTGCCACCATTCTTGTTAATCACACTCCGCGCCGGACTCCTCTATATATATGTGAGCATATAGGCAGACTGACTTGACTGTATAGTAGTAGTAGCACATTCAGTAGCCAGCCGGGGCATCCAAGTGCAACAGGCTAAATCGTTTTCTCCCGGCTGCCTTCTAAATTCGCGATGAAATATTTATGAGCTGCTGCTGCAAGCTCAGGTGGGTATCTCTTCTGTTTTTGTCTCAGTCCCGGGCGGAGCTTTGGGTTCCATAATTGGGGTCTGGCCTGGGAAGATCGCAATACTTCCGTTACGCGACTCAAATCGATCACTTTAGCAGCTCCAAATAATATGGAATTATTGAAAAGCGGCCATCAAGCAGCGCTCACGCCAGCCCATTAAACATTTTCGGTAAAAAATAATGAAGAAATTACGAAATTGTACACATTTTATTCAAAGTGTTTTTGCACGCAAACAATACTTAAGAACGTGAATTGTTTCCTAGAACTGTAAGTTAACTTAAGCTTTGCATTTGTATTATTATTATTTAAGGTGTTTTTCATTTAATGTAAATCCAGGTTATTTTAAAGGTAATCAAACCTCTGCAAACGTTTTAAAAGCTTTCAACTAAAATGTAATCCTAAAAACCTAACTTAAAAATAATAACCAAAAAGCCAACACTTACCTAAATTGTTTTGCATTCTTTTAAAATTCACACTCTCCAACATCCATCAAGTTGATGCTTCAACTTTTACCACAATTTTCCCATATGAAGGCACATAATCAAGCGACTTCCTTTGGTGGCGCTCAAAAGCGTCTGCATTAATTGCTCCAATCAAAAGATTCCTTTTTCTCTCAAGGAGCTTGGCTTGGGCTCATCGCGGCTTTGGCTTTTTGCATTCGCAATTTCTCTTCGTAACTCGCCACAATTAACGACTGATCAGCAATTAAAGTTGCATTACCGGCGACGGGCTGCGAGTCGCAAACGGCACCTGCGAGATTGGCGGGATGCGTGGATAATGAATTCGCAGCTTCGTGCAATCCATCAGTTTGGTGGCCATATATGTATATAAAATACTATATGTGCGGTGGGTCGTGATTGCCTCTGATTGCCGGCGACTGCAACATCAAAAACGAGTTAAGGCCACCGCCGAGATTATTCGTATTCGGATTCGGCGGACTTTTCCAAGTTTCTAATGATGATGATGGCTACGCTTTTGGCCTCGTCGGACGTCATCAAACCCGCGGAGGTCAAACGGGTCTTGATTGTGGCTAGTAAATAAGTTTAACGTAAGGATTTTCAAGCGAAAGAAAAACTTGTATTCCTTCCCTTAAACTAAACTGTTTTAAAGGCTTCTCTGCTGTGGTCTTACCCCTCCCGAATCCTCAAGGCTTGACTCTAGTTTTCCATCTCGGCAACCACATGTTGCTGCTCCACTTAGGTTATTAAAAAGCGAACTCATTCCATTGAAAAATCTCGTATGCAACTCCTTCGCAGGCAGCCAAGATTTATGGAATTTAATTTCCTGAGCTGCCTTGGCTGCCCGGCCAGGCGTGGAAAGTGGAGCTGGTGGGCGGGTGACCCGATGTAAACAAGGATGCAACGGATGCACGGCCATGTGGCGAGTGACACGTAATATTCGCAGCAAGCCACAGGCTGCTGCCGCTGCTGTCAGCACATCTGCAAATGGGAAACTGAGGAAAACTGAGGAAAATGGAAAAATGAGGAATGGCCCCGCCGGCAGGACGACACAATAACATTAGCCCAACGGCAGTGGCAGCATTGCCAACTGTTACCTAGGCAGGAGGATCGAAAGGGACCCTTGGTTTTTGGCCGAGTGACAGTGAAAGTGAAAGTGCGCCTCCAGGTCGCGATGGCAGGCAAATTTCATGCACCATTGCGTGACAGGCAGCGACTCAGCGTGGCAGGGCGGCAGTACTGCAGAGGCAGGGAGAGACACTGGGGGTAAAAGTGTGCCTAGAAGCGGCAGGACATCGTTTCTACACAGGGGAAAATTAAAAGGTAAAATAACATTTAAATTTGGTAAGCTAAATTAGGAAGTGAAGTACAACTTTTGGTCTTTTAATGTTTAAAAAGAGAACTGAAGTATTCAAGGAAAACGAAGTAAAAATGCTGGATAAATTAGGAATGAATTTTACAAAGGTAAAACTATTTATTTATAATATTTAATATTTTTTTATAATATTTACTAAAGTAAAACCTAGTTACAAAATAACTAATAAAGACACAATTTACACTTTCATTCTTTAGATTAGAGTTAGGTATTTTGTGTCACCTTTGTATTATGCAAAATTTCTCTCTCTGCACTGCTACTGTAGTTGTCCTTGCTGTTGTCCTCTCCTCGTTAATGCCACACAAACACACTCACACAGAAGGAAGAAGCGTTCTGGCAGGAGGCAAGGCACAGGGCAGGACAGGGCGAAGCAGGCAAATAATATATGAGTGCACTCACTCAAACTGACTAAATTCCCTGTTCCCACTCCAGCGACCCTCCCCACCTTCAGCCCCACCAGAAAGGGAATGGAACCGAACAGAACTGAACCGAACCGAACCGAAAAATGTTTGCTCTTGATCGATTGCCGTTGAACCGTAGCGGAGGCAACGCACGCGTAACAAATGCAATCCTCCTTAAAAGCAGAAATGTGTCACACGTTGGCATACACTCCGCCCAAGGAAGCCCCAGCTCCAGTCCCAGTCCCGGCTCCAGCCAAGTCCTTCTCCAATAATGGCTGAATCCTTTCAGTGCAACTCCTTGAGGCCGCCACCCCTTTTGTTGATTTTTTCCCCTCATTGTCGCCGCCGTTGTTGTTGATGTGTCCTGGCAGATCCTTTTGTTGCCCTTTTATTATAAACTTTTTGTCGCAAGCTTTTGTTCCAGAAGCTTTCTCTTCGGCTTCTTCTGGCTGTGCAGAAAACAAAGATAAATTGGTTAATTTCCCCCACCCCGCCCAGTCAGACATCAATCGATGTTCGTGTCTCCATCTCGCTCCCGCCGGAGCCTGGTCTCCCTCGCTCTGGTAATAGACTTGAGTGAGCTTACGCAGTTTTCCATTTTCCGGATGGTTTTTTACAGCTTCTTTTTAAAGGATTTTGAAGAATTTGCACATATTTTGAAGGGATTTTAACCTTAGTACTTTATGTCAATAATAGTTTCTTAATCCAATGATGCTTTTAATCATCTAAATCTTTAATAAAGCACATCGTTTTAGTTTTTTAGATATTTCTTGAAACTAATAATAATGTTTAAGGAATAATCTTAGATCACAAATTAAACCAAATAAACCAAAGGAACACCTAAGCTCACCTGCAAAAGAATGTTCTCTTAAGCTCTGGATCAAATCTAAAAAACAAATTGCAAATTTCAACTTGACAACCTTTTTCCATTATATTTCAATTTAAAGTAAACACAATCATTCCCCCACCCGCTCTGTTTTCAGTGATGCATTGACTGGCAAATGGGAAAAGTCGAGTCTGTGATAATTAAAAGTCAATGTCGTAACACACTCCAGCACCGGCTGGCTGATACTTATCAATGAAGTGCAAGTAGCGAGATGTATTACAATCCATAATCGTTCCAGCTACGATGGCAATCCGTCACTCAGATTTCCGAGGAGTCGGAATCGGAAGGAAGCGGAGTCAGAGGCCAGCGGTGTTATATGGATATCTCTCGGAATAGAAATTTCAGGCATCTCGCCTGCTTCCTGCCCTTGCCCCTAAATGAAGATTTCCCGAAATCAGCTACCGTTGGTCTCCTGGTTCTCCTGGATTCTGGATCTGCCCTCGACATATCCCACTTGCTAGAACAAAAAGTGGGCAGGCAAAGGAACACGGAAAGCGAAACGAAAACTGAAATACGGCTGCATCATTAAATTTAATATGATACTCATTTAATGAAATTGTTGCCGATTTGTTTTGAAAATACACGCGCTTGCTCCGCACTTCCCCCCTTCCTCCGTGCCTCCTTTGAGTTGAGTTTGACGCCTCCTCCAAGGAAGCACGGCGCGGGCGGTGACTCCCCTGGCCCTCGGTCTGAGTTGGGTTTCAGTCTGGCCTTTCAGTCCGGGCTTTATTTTCAGCTTCAGTTCCTCTGCTCGTGCCAAATGCGGGCGGGCGGCCTGGGGGCGTGGCTGAGGGAGTGCAATATTGCGAACATGGCCGGATAATGACGACAACGCCATCGTCATCGTCATTGCCATCAAAGCTAAAGTTGGCTCCAAAGGAAATATGCACTGGCCGCAGGCTGTGCGAGTGGGAAAAAGCCAGGAAGATGAGGGATACACTGTAAGTTATGGGATGAAGGATCACAGGATATTACTATATGGGTCGCCACTTGGAGAATTTAACAAGGTGATGCATTTTTTTTAAGTTCAAATTTATTTCTTACTCAAATTTCAACTCTTATTTACTTTTTAATTTAACTTAAGTTAAGTTCTTGAAGTTTGCTATTAAAGAAATCGATCATAAATAAGTCAAAATTACATCAATAGTTTAATATCAGGGAAACTAGATAAATATCCTTGTTTTACGATTTTCTCTCAGTGCCTCCCGGCATCGTAGTTAGTGGCAAAAATCATTCTAATGACAGCAAAACGTAAAAAGCTGGGAAAGTGTTAAGTGGTTCCTCATTAAACTTTATGTACTGCTCTCTGCCCTGCTCGCCGCCGTCTCGGTTCGGCTCGGTCCGCTCCTGTCCCGCTCCTCGGATTGGGTTTTTGCTGTTGCTGCGGGGGCGGCCGGCAGGATGGGGCTTAAACGATTGCCCGACCAGCGTCATTAGCACTTTTAACCGCATATTAAATTTAGTAAAGCCTTGATTAATGGGCTCGCACTTCATTTATGTGCATTTGACCGGTTCCGAGTTGTCTTTACAGTTTACAGTTCCTGTACCGGTATCCGTATCTGGTCGCATCCGTAGCCGTGCTACCGAAAATCTTATCTTTCAATGAGTCGCAGAGACAAATGACACGTGATTTTATTTGATTTACTTACATCTGCAGCTCAATTTTCAGTCTGACTTCTGGTGAGTCGAGTGTCTCGCTTCCCGCTTTTTGTCGCTGGCCTTTCTTATGGCCAACAGTTACAGATACGGATACAGATACAGTTACAGTTACAGATACAGTTGCCTGCCTCTTCATTTGGGCCATTATCCGAAATGATTCGATCATTAGCGACGTCGTTCCTGGCCACAGACGGGATTGTTGTGTTCTTTCGGCATTACGGGTAATTACTGGAATGTTGTGACAACATTTCCCTGCCTTGTCTTCAAATTACTTAATTTTAATGGGTGGCCATATCGCACGAAAAGATTGAGACATGTAGGGAAATTTATACGTCCTATTGTAGGTGGGTGGTAACCTTGATTCATTATTTACTTTGATCAACTCAACAGTTGGCGGCGATAATTGAAATCAAATGGGAATATCAATTCTATCTGATGGAATTTTTATGAAGAGAGACAGAGGGAGAATTGAATTAACTTTAACAGTATATTTAGAAACCGATTGCTTGCTTGATATTTGGTAATTTATTGAAAAAGTTGATCTAGAGCACCTTATTATATCAATTTGTTTGTATCAAAAATCTTTAAATACAATGCTATTAATTAGGCAAGAACTATAAGTGTTTTCTTCAAAACGGAACTCTTTTTAATTAAGTTACAAGTTTTTTATTTTGTGATACAATTGGCCCAATACACATTAAATTCTTTAGCTATAGAAACATCAACATATTTTGAAAATCTACTATATACAAACTATATTGATATTTGGAAAACCCATTTTTAAGATTTAGTATTAATTTATGTAACCCCTTTAATTATTAAATAAATTAATTAGCTGAAAGTTTGAATAGCTGTTATATTTAGCTACTTTGTTTTTACTTTTTTAGTTTACTTTGAAATTAAAAAATTGATCAATTAATTGAAATATATAAATAATTTGAAATTTAAAACTTTATTCTTGCAAACTTTTTTTAGATAGCAAATTTAAAACATTCTTTTTTTTTAACCAAATATTTTAATTTTCCATTTAGGATGATTAAAGTAGTTTTACACTTATAAAAAGAAAACTAATAAAACCCTTTTTAAAATACTTATCACATTCATGCACTTTCTTTTTAAATCATATTTTCATAGAAACATAACCACCGGCGGCAAGTGGCCGGCGGACTATCTTTTGGATCGCCGGCAAATGGTTGCTCCTACGGCATGGCGCTTCTGGTGGGAAGCAACAACAGCAACTCCGCACTCACACCAGCGAGCGGAGCTGTCGGTGCGGCGGCCATATTGAAAGTCAGTCAAGTATTTCGAAACCCAGGGGCGGAGTCAGGCGACGCGCATGCCTCCCGCCGGTGTGTGGGTGCGAGCGAGGCGACAAGTGTGTGCGTAGAGTGCGTCGCATGCGGAGCGGCCATGCCACCGTTATGCCGGCGAGCTGAGATGGTATTGAGCGGCGTGGCGCTGCCTCGACGTCGCATGCGCATCGCACGGCAGAGAAGGAGGAACTGCCCAGGGCCGCTAGCGGGTCCGGGTTTCAGGTCCGGTCGCGAGCTCTCGAACTCGAAATCGAATTCGAGCTCGAATCCACGCTGGTGTGGGTGCGCTCTCCCAGGTGCATTTCTATGTATTGGTGCGGCAGTGTACTGGTATGGGTGCGATCTCCGAATTTTCGCAGTTCGAAATCGGTTTCGAACTCGACTCAAAACCGGACTTGTCAGAACTGGTTTGCTCTGGGCCCGTCTACCTGCCAGCCTGCCCGCTGTTCTGCGTCTGTATCTGTATCTGTATCCGATACCTTCACATGTATCTGTAGGCTGGCCCGACTGCGACTCCAATATCCCGGCACAACCACTGCATTCGGGTTAGGCGGTTGCCCGAATCGCTTTTTGGGAGTTAATATTCTATTAGAGGCTCATTTGCGGGATTGCCAGCCAGGATGTGTAATGGCAATGGGCTTTCTGAATTGAATCGGACTCCGGGGCAGTTGTTACAAGCTCGTTCGAAGTTTGTTTTCCACTTCTAATTACGGCCCAGCCGTGGATGCATGATTTATGTGCTCCCTCAATATCGCCTTGATGGATCGATCGACGGGCCGGCCGGCCGGGCGATCGATTGATGGATTGTGTGAACCCGGCATCCAAGAGCACTTGTCCGCTCGCAGTCTTCATTATTGGCCCGAGTGGATTTCTGACATCTTGCTTTGTCTTCCACAAATTCTCAACCGGTCTCAATTTGCTAGCCGTAATTAATGATTTATCTCAGGCGTTTTGAAGTGTTGTCTTAATTCCGGCGAACTCCGAAGTGATTATTGATAGTTTCTCCATCGCACTCACTCGATCCGAGAGATCCGAAAGATCCGAAAGTGTGAGACGTCTCAAGTGACTTGGCATCCATCTCCGATTGGCCCTAGGCAACAAATGTTGCACTTTCCTTGTTTACAGATGGCGAAGGTTACTGATAGATGATACCTCAGGCATTTACATCATTATTTTTGGCCACTTGTTACTGATCGCTCAGCCTTTTATTGGGCATGCGGAACACAACGTCTCTAAATTAGACACATTTGTCTAAGAGTCGTAAACAATTTGTGAATTTCATTTAAATAATTTCTAAAGAGCTTTTCCTAGGGGATTTTTGGCTTTGTTCTTACAATTGCTGTTTTATTTCTTCGTGACTGCAGTATTTACTATAAATAATATAAAATAAAAAGCGTTTATTCAAAGTTGAAACCGAAATATAATTCAATTGAATATATTTTTGTATTGTAGAATCGTTTAAAGTAAATATTAATAGAAACATTTCTTTCAGGTATAAAATCTCTTGAATTTTACAAGTCAAATAACTTTAATTTTTCTTAAAATGAATCCTAGTTGTATTGTCCATATATACTACACTTAAAAGACTATAAAATAAAATATATATTATCCATATACTTAAAAGACTATAAAATAAAACTGTAGATATAAACAATTTCCTTATATTTGTTTTATTAATTTAACTTATTATTTTAAACAATGATATGCGGCATCAACAGAATATCCTTTATAGCTACTCCACCAGACATTTCATTATAATATTGCCAGATTAATATCATCATATAAACATTGTGGATGATTTAGTTAAAATTACAAAACTGCCCCTCGAATATATATTTGTAATAAGCCATAGAACTCATTATCACACCCCATCGAGTGCAAGATTCTCAGCATAAATGTGTTTACATTCATATAGTACTCTACAGCTACAGTCTAGGTAGGAATCTTAAGGCTAATTCTGTTTTGTTGGGGCCCAGAAGAAACCATTTTTAATTAACTTCAGCAGACCGAAAACCAAATAGGAACTCAAACTTGGCAGAAAATCTTGTGGGAATAGATGCGTCCTCTCGATGTCGCTGATTCGGCCATGGAAATGGAATATTCACGCTCGCATCCGTGAGTCCAAATTGGCAGCTGCTCAAAACTGTGGCTATTTATGTCAACTAGGGATGCGGCGGACACCTCGGAGGATGGCTGCTGGGAACTCTTGCAAGCGCAAACATTCTGCCGAATTATTCATGTGATTCGGGTGACACAAACGTGAGCACATTCACTGAATACGCGATTACAAATGGCCGGCGATTATGCGAACAATGCGAATTCAATTTGTTTGAGCTCCTGCCTGGCCCCGGAGATCGGGTTGAGTTCAGTGAGCGGCCAACGGGGTTTATGCGGGTGGAGCAGCTGCTGATCGTGGTCTTTGGGTCCGGATCTTGGCTCAGGTGTCTGGGTTGGCCACTGGCCGTTGCCCGTTGCCCGTTGGCCGGTGTGTCGTTAATGCCACGTGATTAATCGCTTATTATGATGTCAGATTAATAAGATCGTTTTCAAAAATGGTCCGAGTTCGGGGCCTGCAAAAATAACAAAGTAAATATTCAGTAGGCCATTCTACTTGAAATTGTTATATCAATTCAGTGCTTACCCTCTGACATAATCGTTGGCCTTAGAAAGCCACGACTCCATTGGCCATTCACGGATTGAAAATCACTGGAAATAAATAAATTGTTAATGGAAGTTTTAAATAACTTAAATCTCAAAAACTTACCATGAAGTTGTTGTCTGTTTAAAACCCCAAAAGGCAACCAATTCAATGAAAAACTACGCATACTTAAATTTTTAAATACTATATTTTTATTATAAATATTACAAATAAAAACAAAATCTCATTTGTAATTTAATTATAATTTTTCTTTATGCTTTTTCGCTTTGCCTTGGCAGCTCTTAAACTGCACTCCTCGTCTTCTTGTTTACACTAAAGTTTAAATTTTATTTACAACAAATTGTTTAGCTTCCACATTTCGTTTCAATTTCGCACAAATGTTTAAGTATATTTAATTTTTTTTTTTTTTGTATTTCAAATATATATATTTTTCAACGCTTTTGAATTTTGTTTTATGTTTTTTTTTTTTTTGTGAATTTCTACATTCTATATTTTTCTGTAATTTTTCCAATTTTTTTCATGAAATTTTAGATTTGAAACTTATACATTTAGTTTCTTACAGAATGAGGCCGAAAGTTACGTATCTGGATTGAGTTGAATTCCGCTCTCAAGGGTTGTTATAGCCAATGTAAAGGTTTTCTTTCGATTTTCGTTGACTTTTTTCTCTGCTTGCAAATCACAAATCGGGAATCGGTTTTTCGGGAAAGGTTCTCTCAAGGGGATTTACAAAACGAAACGCTCTACAGAGTTACATGTTTTATATTAAGTTGTTTAATTATATATATCTACATATAAACATATTATGCTTTATGCTTTTCCCTTCCCAACTTAATCTTTTCTCCTACGTTCCTTTGACTTTGGTATATGGATTTCCACAGATGGCGTGGAAATTGAGTTTGAGTTACGTACATACATTTAAATAGTTGTTAGGCGTCTATAATCGTATTGAAATCGCTCGGTTCTGCCTTCAAGGGGTTTAATGCATAATAATGCATTCATTTTACTACTTTACAGGGGTTTTGTCTGCCTTCATTATTTATACATATTCTTTGTGTTCTTCTTTTAACAATTTATAATTATTCCAATTCATATTTTATGCATTTCGGTATACTTTATATCCTTTTCGACCTAATTCGAGTTTTACTTTTGCAACAAACTAAAAATTGCACAAATAATTAAAAAATAAAATAAAATAAAAGAAGTAATTGAGAAGCTCCCAAAATGGGGCTCCAGTTGCGAGTTTTAAAACGATTAATTTGCCAAAAAAGTTTTGCCAATATCCTGCGATTCTTTCTGTCTGTGAATAGGTTTTACTTTGAATTGTTTACTTTAGGCGACGTCTTTCTGCGGTTTTGGTATCTCATTCTCTAAATCTGCGACATTCACTTGTATTATCTTGGTTTATGAAATAGTTTTGGGGGTTCTAGAACCAGCATGAAATGGATTTCGACGCCACTTGGATTTTTGTAGATTTTTATTGGGTTTTATTTCGTAGTTTTGCGCTAGGATTGCTACAAACATTGATTTATTAAGGGGTTTACGTTTAGGTTTAGGGTTTATGCTGGGTGTATACATATATAAGTTAATCGTACAGTACTTATGACGCGTAGAGCTAATGTTATCGTGTATATAGTATATATGCTTCATATATATTTATTTATGTATAACTCTAACTCCGCTCCTGGCTCTAGCTTTACTTGGTATCATGTATAGTTATCCATATATTTATGTGTATATATATGCATTATAGTTAAATATAGCTTATTTAGATCTGAGGTCACATGAGTTGGTTTTGTTTGAGTTTTACGCTTTACTTGTATCTCCACCGCGATCGGTATCTTCACGTCTACGCTATCTTATTTCGCCTTCTTCGTGTACAATTAAATAATAAGTAGAAAATAATAACAATTAACTAAGTTGTAGGTAGAGTTCTCAGCTCTGCTCTTTGTTTAGTGTGCTCCACGCGCAGTTCAACGGATTGGGTAGATAGTGGGTGTCCTCTGGGATCGATCGGAGCACTCGTAAATTCATTTGCGCTCTCCAAACTAACGTAAATTGTATTTAGATAGAAATTTCATTTAACTGGTGAAGTGGTGAACGTGAACGGATCAGCCTGCTCTGCTAGGGATTCACTGGGGACTGTTGGGTGGCGTTATCTCGTCGCCCTCGCCTCCGGATCCCGGCTCGCCCTTCGTCTTGTTCTCCTTCTTCCACTTCATGCGCCGGTTCTGGAACCAGATCTTGATCTGCCGCTCCGTGAGGCACAGGGCGTGGGCGATCTCGATCCTTCGCCGGCGGGTCAAGTAGCGGTTGAAGTGGAACTCCTTCTCCAGCTCCAGCGTCTGGTACCGCGTGTACGTCTGTCTTCCCCGTTTGCGTTCTGTTGGTTTGGAGTAGATAAAACAATTTTCACAATTAAAATCAATGCAACGATTAACAGTCCACCAAAATCAACAACAAATTCTACTATACATCTACAGGTCCAATACTACGGTGCATACAACAACAAGAGCCCGAATAAGGTACACCCTACATACTTGTTTCTCTCGTATCTCTCGCCTTTGTGCCCCCTCCACGCGGAGAATCGGATGAGAGGGATCGGGTCGGGATCGGGATTAGGGAGCGGGGCAACCCAAAACCACATGAAGCAAGACGCTGCTGCGACTCTGAAACTGAGGCTGATTAAAAGACAACCTTACCGAATTCGGATATTTGTACTTGTCAAAAAAAAAAAGAGGGAAAAACCAGGGCCCACAACAGGTCTGTGACGAGGGGCGGCCGCCGAAGGGGTCGTCTCTGCCGCGCTCCTCGGTCGGCCATCCCGATAGGAACTCTGGGTTTAATTTTCAACCAATACTCTTTCTAAGGCTAGCATGACTGGGAGATCATGATGATTTTTTAAGCAGTTAAAAAAAAATCGTATAAATAAGGTGAGCTAATAAACCCTTAAAATGGGCAACCAGAATTAATGAAAATATTCTTATTAATAATTATTTTCTTTAGAAATTGTTGGCTCTATATTTTATATTCAAAAATTCTGGATAATCATTTATATATTCGCTTTACTTATAATAGCTTTACTTCCTTTTCTCAAAGAAGGGCATCCCTTCTCCGTTCTGACCAAGAAAATCGGGTTTCACTTGTGGATTAAAACTCGGCGGAGATTTCATGGACATCAAGCGGCGAGCAGACAAGGTAACTAATTATGCCCCAATGCTGTCTGTCCGTCCGTCTCCCCCGACTGACTGTCCGACTGTCCGTATCTTTGTCCGTTAAGCGGAGTGGTATCATGGCTGTGATTCAGTCAAGTGCAGTTTTACCTTCGGGACCCGCTTCACGCCGCCGCCCCCCTTAGGACGGTAGCTGGGCATAACTGTAAAATAATTCGGCATAATTACGGGAGCAGGGTGCCCCAACCACCCCTGCCTTGGCTCCATTTCGAAAGCAACCAACCAAATGAGTTCGGCGCCTAATGACACTTACTATAATTATAATTTTCGGTAATGACAAAAAAGAGCGCAGTGAAAACGGCGGGCAAAATATGTCAAATATAATACGCAGCAGCAAATATTATAATTGTCAATGGCCGAGGCGGAGGCAGAGGCAGAGGTAATTGAAATGGGTTGCTAGCGTGAGAAGCCACTTTCGGGCGGAGTTTTCCTGCCTATATCTTGAGGGTTTGTTCTGACTCTGACTCTTTTTTTTCCTGTTTTGTTGTAGTTCGTTGTGGCTTTTGTGTATTTTTGGATTGGGTTTGGAAAATGTCCGGCCGGAAATTGAAAGGCGGCCACCGCAGCATTGGCATTGCGGTGGCTCTTGGCCAACCACGCCAAGCGGCAATCAGTGGAAGCCAACGCTCACCCTCACCCTCACTCCTCACCGAAAAAAACCATCCTGCCCGAGGTGGGCAGTCTTAACTATTTTTTAATAACATCTTCAGCATTTGTCTTGCTCAACTCGCTCGTCCAATTTTTTTCTTTTTTAATATTTTTACGTATTTTTTTGTGGGCTTCCATCTCGGGCTCGAGGTCATTACATCATAAGCTCTTTTATGTATTTTTCTCGTAGTTTTTTCTTTTTGTATTTTCAGCGGCATCCATTAAGGCGCGCGAATCCAAATCGCATAGAACCCGGCGAGGGGGGGACTTGGATAAAAAGGGGTGAGGCTGAGCGGCACAGCGGTGGTCAGAGCAGCTACCTTCTTTTAAATGACACGGCTGATGCCATGTCTATAACCCGAGGCGTTCGCATTTAATCATCATCAGTTAGACGAGTCGCTGTGGCGGCAAAAAAATCTTGAAAGATTTGTGGCAAAAAGCGTGTGCGTGGTCATCCCCCTCGGCATCTCCACCCATCTGCGAAGAATCCACGGGGGGAAGTCCAGAGAGTTGGGTATTAGGAGCGGATTAAGAGCGGAATAAATGGGCTGGACTTTCACCCCAGTGGGGGGACAAAATCAGTAAAAAAAGAGAGGTACTTGGAAATAGAGAGATCCCGAATATTGATTCAGGCAGGTGATGTATCTCTAAACTAAATATTAACTATTAAGTTGTATAGTCAACCCACCTTAAATATTTCTTTCAGACATCCTAAGATATCTTTATCAAGTATAAAATATAATTTCAAGCGGAAAATTTATTATAATACAGACAAGAACAAACACACATTATGTATACTGCCTTCCCAACCGATCCCTATCTTGCTCTGCAGCTGGCACATTTTCAACACATTTCCATTTCCATTTCCATTTGCATTTCCACTCCCATTTCCCGCAACAGAAGCTTTGCTAATAATTAGCAACACAAAGCTGTACGCCTCCCCCTCGTGCACTGCAAATAAATGATTATTTTAATTGATGAAAACACCTACAAGCTCTGGCTCTGGCCTCTGCGATGAGTATGCACATACTATTAAGCCGGGATCCCTGTGGCAAGAATGGAGCCAAGGGGTACTGGGTTTTTTTGTTTTTGCTGAGAGGGCCAGCAGTAAGTGGTTGGTTAGAGGGGCGTGCATTGGCAATTTAAGAGCGGGCGCTCACTGAAATTTGTTTTTAATGATGCCTTTGCACATTTCATGTGGCCATCGCTCAGAAAACAAGAGAAGAATGTCTACAAAAATATATATATATACTATATAGGAAGGTGGAAAAAGTGAAAAAAGAAGTTGAAGAATTCCTGTTTTTTTTTTCTTAGATACTTGAAGATCAGTCGCGGCGCCCATTTCTGCCCAGGAGCTTCGAAATTGAGCGCTGAAAAATGATTATAAACGCATTAATGGCGCTTTGGGGAAAACACGACGAGGAAAGAGGGGAAAGATTCCCAGTCTCTGAGCCCGAGGTGGAGGGTATCAACAGCAGAAATATAATAAAGGTGAAACAATTAATATGAAAAAGAGTAGCGATACATGTGAAGTACCAAAGGCAAGACCTCTGCCACGCCCCCGCCCATGTATACTATATATATATACCTATAGTATATACATATCTGTATAGTGACTGAGTGGTTGACTGACGTACCGAGTGGACCGGGAGGGGCATTAATGCTTTTTGATATGAAAGCGTATTGTAATTAAATTGCGATTAGGCCACCATTTTAACCATTTTACTCGTTTATTACACTGCTCCGGCTCCATAATGGATTTTATTTCATTTTCTTCCCCTATCCCCCTGCTTCCCCTCTTCCCCTCTGGCTCTCTATCAGCTGCCTCCTGGCACACACAATTACATTAGTGGCACGGCGTGTGTAGAGTGTGCGGTGTGTGTCGGTTAACGTTTAAAGGAAATCATTAAAATAATTGCTAACAACATTTTATGGAATTCGTTGAAGCAGGAAAAAAATTAAAAACATTATTTAATAGCTCGACACAACAAAAAATTCTATTTTATAATGCCCATAATGAATTATTATATTGGCTGAGATTGCTTTTTCATCAATCACGAGCCCCGTCGAGCGGAACTAGAACAATGGCCAGCATCGTGAGAGGAAGTTGGGGAAAATTAAATCAAGAGGATGGCTCGCATGAAAGTAGTGAGAGTCTTGGCTTGGTTTTACCCGTAATTATTTGATGTATTCTTTACAAATATTAAGTGCATATTAATTTAAGAATATGTTACTAATTACACCTTAGAAAGAAATTTCTATTAACTAAAATAACTACCATTTACGCAAGAAACTTCTTAATAATAAATTCTGTTAATGAACTGAAGCTCTTAATCTTAAAGCTGATTTAAACTAATTTCATTTGGCCATCAATTGTTCAAATTCCCATTATTATTGGCCAAATTAGATTGCCTTATAGCCAATAACCTCCAATATAGATGGCTTGGCCCCGGGCTAAGGCCAAATCCAATCTCCACCGAAGTTGGGTGGTCACCGTCTCAGCCGCAGTTTCTTGGCCAGAAAGCCACTCGTCATGCAACAAATACAAAAATGCATTTAGCAGCCAACAAAACGAAACGTAAACAAGTATCAGAGAGGTCTGGGCGAAAAAAAAAAGCTGACATCAAATGCGAGTAAATGTTTTTTTAATTGCGGAAATTACAGACAAACGCGAGCCGCCGCAACAAAAGCTGGAAAATTATTATTATTTATGATCGTAAGTTGATAAATTTTTCACCCAGCTGAAGAGTGTTCGTGTGTGGCATTTTGCAAGAATAAAAAAGAGGCGAGGCCGTGTACCGCTGGTTGATGTCACTCCGTTCTCCGGCCTGTTCTAGTGCGAATCTGCCGACTCATTCGATGACTTTGTGCTAAATAAATGGGGAGGCTGGGAGAGGGGGTAGACCAAGGCGGGAAGGTGGCTGGATCAGCGGGCGGGTGTGAGATTTTCCAACCAAAAAGTTTTTCTCCCCTTTGATTGTTTTGCATATTTGACGTATTTTTGCCGTCGCAAACTTTTTTCACAACCTTTGGGGACCTGACCGAAAATGGCACGAAAAGGAGCAGAAATAAATATAACCCGGAGTCCTTCTGAGGTTTGATGTCTTTGACTGCCCCACCAGCAATTTCTCTCTTTTTGTTACCGCTATTTTTTGTATTTTTTAATTAAGTCCAAGAATATTCGTTTTTATTTCCAGAGGTAAGAGTAACAATTAAATATTGCCATTGACCATTTGATCATTTGTTAGCACTCTTTTTTTGGTTGTAATTTTCATCTGGTCTGCCCTTTTCCATCTGGTTATAATCTCAGGAGAGTCGCAGGAGACAGCATTTTTAATTTGGGACTTGTTAAGCACTTAAGAGGGTTAAAAATCGACAAAAGTTGACAAAAAATGGAACCCCACAAAGAGAAGAGCTGAAAGGATCGCCAAGGAGTTGACTGGGGGGCTTATAAATGCATTCATTTCGGGCATTCCGACATTCGGGGACAAGTGGAGGGGGGAAATTTTAAACTTTATTTAGTTATCGCTTAAACAAAAGCCAGGCTCAGAGACCGGAGGAAGAAAAATAAGAAAACTATGCGCGCCATCTGATTGTTGTTGCGACTCTTTTTTTTTTTCGTTTGCTACACTCTCTTCTTCCCACAGTCGTAGTCCTATACACTGGCAGAAGCTTAGGGCTTAGTTTAATTTGGAAATTTGAAAATAATGTATTATTTAATTAATAAATATAATAAATAATTTAATAAATAGTAAGCAAAAAACATGAAGCAAAAGAAAATATGAACCTTTTCAATAAAAATATATTGGCCTCCATAAGATATTCTGAAATATTACACATTTTCTCTATGTGAAAGAGATAATACACAAGGAAAAAGCTTATAAAACCTAATTTGGCTATTCTTGGGGATATAATTTAAAAAAAATATATTTTTTTAATACTTTTAATAGTGATAACAAAGGCGTTTTTAATAACTTCCTCTTATATAAGAAACTTTTTTATTATTATTTGAAAATATCCCTATATTTCGCCTAGTGTATGGCCTCCATTTCCCCCATTTTGGATGCTCGCTGTGGCCATGGCTACCCATGTCAAAATATTTGACAGCTGACTAAAACACGCTATGCGAGGGACGAAGCGCGAGAGGAGCGGGAGAGCGGAGGAGCAGGCAGTCAGTCACTCAGGCTCATATCCCTGAGCGAGAGCCCAAAAATGCTCTCTCCCCCGCTCACACTCCCTCTCACTCTCTCTCTATGCTTTCCGGCCTCTGTCTCGCTTTCTCCAATGGCCGCTGGCTGGCAGCCATTGAAACATGTGGCCTGACATTGACGACGTCGACGTCGACAGCAACAGAGGAAGAGGGATCCAACGGAAGAGGTGGGGGTCGAGGGGGATGCTGGGGGTGGCAATTCTCTCTTATTTTCTATGGAAAAAAGCTTAGTGGAGCAGGCTAATGACAACTATAATGGTAGGAAATTATGGAAAACACTATAATTTGGGCAGGGAATTATTTAATATATTTTTTGTATTTAATCAATTTAAAATATTTAATAAAAAGGTAACCCTGCGCATTTAAGTGCATTATCTTAAAACATTCCTGGCTCTTATTCAAGATTTATTATTAACCAGAAGAAACGCTTTTCTTAAAAGTGTAATATCCTCTTTGGTTTTTCAATTTAAAAATAGACCTTTGCAAGGGCCTTTATAATAAGTAATTGCCAGTTATCAGGTTAGACTTCTTGGCCAGTTTAAAGAAGGCTTTCGAAGACCTCGTTACCCCAAGTACTCAAAATGGCTGCTTCCTTGATTGAAATAATTGCAAGAGGCTGGCCCCGCTCTCCTTTGGCGAGTCGTTTGCATAACCTCAAATTAATAATTCCTAACTAGTTTCGGATGCTGGCGAGGAGCGGAACCCCGGAACCGGGGAACCCGGGGTCTCCGCATTGGATACATTTTTTTTAAGGAATCCCAAACGCAGAAGCGCGGACCGCAGGAGGCCCAGAAGGCCCGGAGAGGGGCGGCAGGAGCTTCCTCACTTCATTGCCGCATGAATAATATTCGTAATTTGTCAAAAGGTTGGCCAAATCCCAAAATACAAAAACAGCAGCAAAGCAGCGGCAGAAACCGAAACAGAACCAGAGCCAGAAGATGAAGGAAAAAATGGAATCCGAAAACAGAGCAGCGATTGAGCCACAAGGCCCCCGCATCTCTGTCCAAAAACTGACCCATCTCTCAGCTCTCGAGCTGAGGCCCCCAAGGACCTTTGGCGAGCTGTTGCCATTATTCTGGGCTCCTCAGCTGGCCACAAGGATGGCGGCGGGCGGGGGCGGAGCTGGGGCTCGGGGGCGTGCAAACGGAATAAAAGCGAAATTTCCTCTTCGCATTTGCTGCGCTTTATTAAACTTTTCCCCCCAAAGCGACTCAGAGTGTGTGTGTGTGTGTGTGTGTGTGTGGGTTGGTGTTTTTGGGTTGGAAATCCCCAAAGTTCCTGTGTCATTTTTTGTGCTTCACGTTGCTCAAATTTTTTGACAGGCCCCGTCAGAGGGTGAGTTTTCCTAGACCTCTACATCTGCACATATTTACACCCTTGCAGGGCATTGTAATTTTATTCAGAAGCTTGCAATGCAGTTGAGGAGGGATTTCTGACTATATAAATCATATATATGCTTGATCAACATCAAAAGGAGAGTCGATTTAGCCCTGTCTGATGAATAAAAAAATCATAAATAAGGTAAACATTTTTTCAATATTTTTTAAGGGGTTACGTAGTTAAAATTTGAAAATATTTTTGTTTTTTAAATGCTTAACTCCATATGCTGGTTTTTCCAAATTAAAATTATTGCCTTTTTTGCTTAGTTATCATCGATTTCCAATCGCAAGGGTATACAAACTTCACCTTTCCAAAGTTAGCTTCCTTTCTTGTTTTTTTTAGAAAAAATCTTCACGCATTTGCCAAATTATCTTTTGATCCGCCCGCTTAAATTGCCCACAGCACGAAAAAAAATGCAGAAAAGTAAGCTAAAGCTCAATTATTCGACGAAAAGATACCTGGTATTTACAGAACACGGTATACAATTTCTTCATAAAAGCCAAAAAATATAATAATAATTATAATGTATATTATATTAAAATGTTTATAATATAATAAAGCTTCTTTTCTTCCTATTAAATGCCTCAACAGCATACCCCAAACCCCGTCGAGTACCTTGGAATCCTGAGCAATGCCAGAGAAAAATACGTTAACACAATTTCACTTTGGTTGGACACATCTAAGCCGGGCCAATCGTCTGCCTAAGTAGTTGCTTGCCGCCCTTCGTCGACCACACCGACCACCGACCACCGTCCACCCACCGCCCACTGTCGCTCTTGTGCCATCGAAAAGTAGTTTGCGCGCAAATCCTCAAGTTAAGCAAAACTCTCCAGGACATTAAGTGCAGCGCCAACAGACAACAAAGTCCAAGGATGCCAGAAGTTTCCCCGCACTTTTTGCCCCGCTGGCAACTGCCAAACGGATGATGGCCGGGATCAACGTTTTACGAAAGCCAGGGCAAAAGTTTTTCCAGCAGGCAACGTGCAACTTTTTGGCCAGCATCGGAGAAGTTCCTTTTCATTGTCTTGAACCCCACTGACAGCTCCTGGAGGGGGCTCGGGAACGGGAGACGACGGGTTTTGCGGGGTGGAAACTGTCGCTTATAATGCGCACAATGAAGTGCACTTTTCATACTCGTACTAGCCAGAATTGAAAAGTGCTCAACGTTGGCTCCTCCTCTGGCGTAAATATTTCCATTTTGTGTAAGCGAGAGATTTCCCAGGCAATCTGAGCGAATCACAATGAGCAGCTCTGACAGCGGCAATAAAAAATGCATTTATACCGAAGTGAGTAAACCACATTTAGGGGGGGTGTATAAGCTAGTTTCCAACTTAAAATAAGCAAGAAAATGTTTTTATTTAACAGAAGTAAATCTATAATAAATATGAGCTCTCTATAAAAGAAATATAAACAATTTCCCTACTAACTGGAATTTATAAACATTTTTCTCTAGGTGCAAATGGGTATTGAGAAGACCAGGCCAACAGGCAAACACTTGTTGCAAAAATTTGTTGACTGTCGCTTAAATTTATGACCCCAAAGTCGAGGACCGCAAAAAGAGCCAGCCGCATCCAAAGGATTCGGGCTTGGACTGCAAGTTTCCCTTCTCCTGCTTGACTCTCCAACAAATTATCAAATAGAAACGAGATAAAGACCGGGGGAAAAGGGCTGAAAATCGAGTTGAACTTGGTAAATATCAAAACAACATTAAGGGCCAGCAGAAGGGCCAAAAGGGGTGCCCAAGCCCCATTGTCGCTGACTGCCATCATGAGTTACAACTTAATTGAAACCGAGTTCGTTTTTCCCTCTGCTCCAATGCTTTTTATACGAAGGAGACCCCGAAGAGTCGTCTTCTCGCCTTGCCCAGTCACGATCGGAACCTTTTGTGGCACCTTTATATTTTTATTTGTTCGCCTTAGTTGTTGCCTAATGCACGCCTGAAATATGTCCAGGCGTTAAGTAGTTACGATCGTGATACAGTGGAAGAGGTATATGTCGGTATAACAGATTTATAACAGTTTATAGAACAGCTTTGTAGATTAAAAACGTATTAGTGATATATTTTATAGAATAGAATTGGAAATAATTAAGTTAAAGCTACATAGAAATTTGTCTTTGAATAATGTTTTTTTTATTTATTTCATCTAAAATAATTCATGAATAAGCTAAATAATTAATATGGAAATAACTATATTTCGCACTTTGTTTAAATTTATTTTTAAATTTAGATGGAAAATTCTCTATTAATAAGCCTGCACTGCCTGAGGCTTGCATCCTATTTTCGATTATTTACTCCACTGTCGGCGACTATTTATGGGCTATGCAAAATGCAGCCAACACAGAGACGATGCAGGCGAGGCAAAAAACCTAAGCAGAAATAAACTCGTATGCATTTAATCATCGTAACTTAAGCTCGGGGATCATGTTGTGGCACAGTGAGAATGCCGCAGTTGCCGCCGCGGGAGACGCCGTGCCAGCTTCGGGCCAACTCCAGCTTTAATACTGCCCCCTCCTCCTCTGTACCGCTGCCCCACACCTCTGACCGCTTCATTTTTAATAAAGAAAAGAAGCAAAAAGTACGGCAACAACAACAGAAATAAATGAAATGAGAGAAAAGAGAGGAAAACTTCATGTCACCGTGGCGATGGTGGTGGTGGTGGTGGTGGTTGCCTTCCTTTTCTTTATTTTTTTAAGGCGCGTTCGCTTTTATTTTTTGCACCGCCAGAAGAGAGTGGGGGAAGGGGAGGAGGCCAGCGGGCAGGGGATTAAGACGACGGAGTGGCCACTGCGGAGTGGTGCTATGAATGGAGCCTCGGCGTGTTCTGGAGATTAATAAATTGATGGCATCCATTGCACATAACGTGTAACTAATGGCGCTCATCAATTCTGCTTTACATCTCAATCTGGCTTTGGCGAAAAAATACGGGAAAAAAAACCACAGAGCGGCCGGAGGAAGGATGGAGATCCCGAAAAGCTCCTCGGATTCGGTAATGACCCAGGAGCAGGTCAGCTGCTGGCGGCAAGTAAACCGACGAACCAAAGGACCTAAGGGCCAGCAGCCACTTGAGTACGGCTCTCACTTTCTCCGGGGAAAAGTGAAAGGCCAACGGAATTCTATATTTGGAAGGGACTCGCCTTACTTCCAGTTTCCCTCGAAAGGACTCTCCCCACTTATGCAACACATCCTTTGGCACCACATGCAGCCTGCGTGCTCTAGTTGCGAGCTCTCATTAGTTACGCCTTCGGGTTTTTGGCAAACCTTTTTCGGGGCTGCAGGACTCGGAACGGAACGATACGGATTGGGACGGGTCGGGACTATTGTCAATTTGCATTAGCAGGGAGGACCGCCTTCTGTGCTCGGGGCTCTGCCGGAAAATCGGTGAGCACCGGTGAGCACCTCTTCCGCCAAACCTCTTTCATCTGCCTGCATTCATCGATTTTCCGGATCTGGGAAGTTTGCAAATTTGAACGAATGTCAGGTATCGGAGGGTGCCTTCTGCAGATGGATTACGCCTAATGTCGAGCAATTGGCCAAGGCAATAAAGTGAAATTACCCGGACGTGTCAAGGCCATGCCAGGATTGTGAGGATGCCGATGAAGAGCGGGAAGAGTTTACAGGGGAAATTTGCATAGCATTTTGTGAAATTCAAAGTTGAAAAGTTGAAGGTGTATTGGGGGAAAATATCGAAAATGTTGTGTTTAAAATTGTAGTACAAAAAATTACTTTTTCATAAAAAATTTAATTAAAAGCTGTAAAAGTTCTGATAATATAACTAAATACCAATAGTGACTCTTGTTGTTTGTTGTAGGCACCGTTAAAATTTGTAAAAAGGGGAAACTACGATCAACTCTAAACGGGGGAACTAACTACTGCAACCCACTACGATAAGAAGAAGAAAAATTCCACTTAATACGTTTCGTGGAATTGTCGATCACTTTCCTTGACACTTACCAAACTGACTTCGCATCCAGGGATACAGTGGAGACGGCATCCCCGAGGACTGCGAGTTCGGGTTTTGGGAAGGGGGCGTGTGTTGGCCAGGATGGCCCTGGTGCATCTGCGGTGGACCCTGGCCCTGGTGCATCATGCCCTGGGGCGGAGCGCCCACCGGAGGCACTCCCGTCTGCTGCTGTCCATACATGCCCATGTTGTGATGGTTCTGATGCACCTAAATCGGACGAGATATAAATTGGATTAGTTGTATGATAGATGCATATATTCAGGCGAGAACCATTCACCATTGACGGAGATCTTAGTGGATTGTGAAATGTGAATTAAGCGGAGTGGGGTACTCGTCTTACCTCTGTCACGTCGGGAACTCCCACGTCCGTGTAGCCCAGCTGTGGGTGCGAGCAGCGAAAGCGAGAGTGAGAGAGATGGGAAAAGCGTTAAGTGGTAAGCGATTTAAGCAGGTGGACTAAGGAGTTCTAAAACAGATCTTAGTCTATGTAAAACGAACTTTAGGCTAATATTAAAATAACAAAGAATCGAGGATAATTTAGTATAAAAGTAATGCCATAGATTATTTACTTGAATTTTACGAATTTATTCCATTATATGTATGAGCGTTACGCATCTTATTTTAATATTTTCTTTGATTTCAAATCCTTAAAAGATCTGCAGAATTAAAACTCACACAAGTGGTGACTTCAAAAACCCATTTTAATAATTGCGAAATGGTGATAATTTACTATTAGCGGTGTAAAAAATTTGTTAATTTAAATAATTAAATTTAAGGGGTATCCATAAGTCTGTTTTCAACTTCAAAAGGCAACTGTTAATTTGTTATTATTATAGCATACTTTTAGGCATATTTTTTTCTGCGATTTCCTTCTGTAACTTTAAACCACTACCCTTCACCCTTAGTGCTACCCTGCCATCCCGCTACTCACCTGCGCCTGCGGATGGCCCATGTGGTGGGGCAGCGTCATTTGGGCGTTCATGTGGTGGCCGGTCATCTGGTCGACCAGCGGCGGAGATCCCCCCTCGGGCACCAGGCCCAGGTTACCGACTGCCGCTTGGAGCTTGCAGCTGGCGTAGACGACCGGCTGCTGCTGCTGCTGCGGATGTGTAACCTGTTGCGTCACCTGGGGCAGTTGCTGCTGGTGCTGCTGCGGCGCCTGCTGCGGCTGCTGCTGCTGGTTCTGCGAGGGCTGCTGCTGCTGTTGCTGCTGCTGCTGTTGCGGCACCAGCTGGCCGTTGGTCTGCGCCTGCGGCATGACCCCGCCCACCTGGCTGGAGGGGCTGTCCGGGCGGGAGTAGACCTGGTGCTGCTGCTGTTGCTGCTGCTGCTGGTCCATTCCCTGGCCGTTGTAGTAGGGCATGCGGTCGTAGGGCGGGAAGCGCGGGTAGGGCATATTGCCCTGATGGTTGGGGTTCTGGCTGTAGTGGTGCATCTGCTGGGCGTCGAGATCGGTGACCCCGTTGCCCGGATAGTGACCATGGTGCATGTCCGCCCCCATGTACGAGTTGGTAAAGTACGACGTCATGCTCTCGCAGTTGTTTGTACTCATCGTCATCGTGGCGGCTGCTTCAGCGTCTGCTGACCCCGCCGCTAATCCTGATCCTGGCGTGAACGTGATCGTGACTGTGACTCTGCTTAGTGTCTAGTGACTGTGGTGCTTCCCCGTCTCCGTGCTTTTAGCTACTTTCCTTATATACAAAGTAAACTGAAATGAAAATGTTGAAAAAATTTATATAAAAATAGAATTTTCAAATTTAAAGCAGCTTAAGGAAAGCCTTGAGGAAAAGTCGTAAATATCACTCACCTAAATATCCTTTGAACACTTAAGTACAATGTACAGTTGCGTAGCCTAATCTTAGTTAGTGTGTAGTTGTTGTGTGAGGTATAAAATGATTTCCGCTTTGCTGTTCCTCTGTTTGCTGTCTTGGCCAAAAACGACGAAATGAACCTGCGCTCCTCGTCTCTTGTCTCTCGATTTGGTGTAGAAAATCCCCTCTCCTTGGTGTCCGTTAATCCTTAAATAGCCTTATCCTCTAGTTGGTATTCCTCAATTTTGATTTTGAAACTCTGCAAATAATTGAAAGCGAAATGTATGGTTATTGCTGTGTTCTCAGCTCAGAGTTTTGCCTTTAAGTGAAGTTTGATTTGGGGTTTTGGCTGCTGTCTGATTTCACATGTTGCCTAAGCTTAAGGCAACATGTGGGGGCATGTGAAAAATGGTTTATTGCATGCTTCGAAAAGTTCTTAAAAAGATGTCACAGAATTGGGGAGTTTTGAGATGAAGGGAGCAGTGCGAAGGTTGTGTAAGTTCTGAGTCAAAATTTGTTTTAAGATTTCCGACTAGGTGCCAGAAAATGAGACTTATTCATTAAATGTGACTTCTTAACACTTATGCAGCATATTTAATAGACATGGTCAAACTGGCTAGTATTATCATGACCTGGCAATCCTAAAACCCCAAGAAAACCCCTTATTATCTCCCCTCTGAGTAGCTTTCAAGCTTATTGGGCAAATTCCACAAGTCAAGCCAAGATGGCATGACTGCAATGTTGCTGCTGCTCCCCCAAAAACTTTTGTAATCCTCCGGCCAAGGATCTTCCGCTGGCATGCAAGTCCCCCGTTGCCTGACAAGCCTGACAACATTCATTGAATTTATGAATATGAAATCAATTGTGTTATCCCCTTTTGACCTGACATCCTTCCGGTCAAAGTGATTTAATTTCCTGGCTCATTATCACGAGTCTCTGACCTCATAAATCACAAAATTCCCCCCCTCCACTACACTCCGCTCGAATAATCCAGACAGACAGACAGACAACGAGAGGGAGAAGGAGAGACACACGTTACATGCCAAGCAGTGCAGTCATGTGTCTGTCCCGCTCTTTCCGAATCTGTGGCGATGGTGACAACCCTGCCGAAAGGACCCCCGACTAACTAACGGTAACTTGCTGTCGGAAATGAAACTTCCCCGACTTTCCACAGAGCACAAAAAGCCCAAGCAACAACAAAAAGAAAACAACATGTACCGGCGAGGAAAAAGGCGGCAGAATAATAAAATAAAGAGAATGGTAAACTTTAAAATATTTCAGTCTTGCATCCGAGTCCCTCCCCGGTCCCTTTTCCGCACATTTGCATTGTGTGTGCGGCGGCGGCGTTCTGCATTCTCCGCTTTTCCTGCCCTTCCTGCTGCTTTCCCCCTGGCATTTTGGCCTTTTGTTAACGAAATAATTTTCTTGCCTCCGTCGCTGCCAAAGCCAAAAGCTTCCCTTTCAATTACACACATTTCCCAATGATGGCGATTGAGCGCGGGAAACTCGGGAGAGGGGGAGAAATGGCGCGAAAGGACAATGGCGGCAGCGGCGGAAGGAAGCGTGTGTTTGCGTGTTTGTTTTCTATGTGTATGTGTATGTGTTGGTGTCCTTGTCGAGGGCCAAACGGATGCTGGCAAATCGCTGGACTGTGCCCCGATCTGTGCCTATATCAGAAGGGGGAACAAGAAGGAGGCTGGGAGCCTTGGGGCAGGCAAAGAAACTCACTCAAGCACAAGCGAGATGATAATAATGTCTGATGTGTGTGTTTTGTCTGTTCTTCCTGTTTTTGCCCGCTGCTGCGGTTGCGGGGGAGCTGCCCGCCCTGCTCCCTTTATGATTTATGTGCGTCTGATGTGATTTATTCAGGCGAAGAAATTGCTAAAATTTGATTTGCCATTAAAGATTTCGCAAAAACACTTTAATTGCAAGCGACCTTAATCTGTTGTTCCTATGCCAGCTATAGGATATAGTCGTCCGATCCGGCCCGTTCCGACACATATAGAGCAGTGAGAGTGTATAGAAGACTATATGCAAAGTTTCATTCAGATAGCTTTAAAACTGAATGACTAGTTTGTCTATAAATGGACAGACGGACGGATGGACAGAACGACGGACGGACGGACGGACGGACATAAGCACGGACGGACGGACAGATGGACCGAAAATAGCGCCGTCTATTGTGTCTGCCAGGAACTACACTCTTCAATACCTTGACACCTTGTCAAATTTGACAGGCGCTCTACATGCATTTCCATCAAAAGCCTGAAAGCAGGCAACAGAAAATTTGAGCAAATGCGTGGAATGCCTTTGGCAGAGGGCGCTGGCTGGTGAGTGACAAGCAGCGCCATCTAGCAGATAATCAGCGACTGTCAGTTTTACAGTGGTCTCTGTCAAGCGAAAATTTAGGAGAATTAAGGTTTTTTTTCATGGTTTTTCGGATATATCAATATCATAAAACACTTTTAAAAAATATGGAGAATATTTTATTTACTCTTAGAAACGTTTTTGTACACATCAAAACATTTCCGCATAAGTGTATCATGTCATAGGATTTGTCATTAGGCATAAGATACATTTTATGACGTTTAATTTTCTATTTGTGAATAAACATTTTTTTACTCCCTTATCCAGACCTTACTTGCTTTAAATTTCGATTTCCTTTTCATTATTTGTATATATTTTACTAAACTTTTAATTAATTTGTTCAAAAGATTTTGTTTGAAATTTATTCCCTTTATCCCACTGTACATTGCTCGTTCACTTAGCCATGACAACAACCATAGTTTTAAGCCCAGCCCACTTACGCACACACACGGACAACCCCGACAGAGTCCCGTTACCAGTTTTAAGCCGCACACATCGACAGCTCGAGACGAGGAGGAAGGACATACGAGGAGAAGAGATAGGATGGCAGGAAAGTGAACGGGAATGGCAATCCATCATTTCACGCACACATGCGAAGAATTTTGGCCAGAATTCGGTTAATGAGAACATCAACACTCGCCATCGCACTCCCACGCATGCGCCGTCCCTGTCTAACCAATGTGTCGGCCACTGAACGGAACTGAACTGAAATGGAATGATATGGAATGACTTCTTTCTTCAGCCATCAACTTCAGCTTCAGCCATTTTGATTTACGACAACCATGGACGAAGGCGACTGCTATGCCGTCGGCTTATGTAGCCTCTTAGTTTCCATAGAAACGATGGAAATTTACTTAAAAATAAATAATTTAAGAAACGAAGATAACGAGGAGAGGTTTTAAAATATATTAATATAAAATAAATAATATTTAATTTTATTTAAGGATAGTTTATGAAAATCTTTATCAGATTAAATAGGTTTTCAAACGTACAAAATATTTTTTAGTTATAAAAACAGAAGAATTTCTTATTTAAATTGAAGATTTAAGATAATGAATTCTGCTTCTTTAAACATATTAAATATCAGTGATCTACAAATGATGGGAAACTATTAAAGACAGCTCAAAGTAACCATTTTAAAAATTCGTCCAAGTGACTTGGCCTGGCTGCTGTCTCCTTTTCTTGTTCTTGTTAATTTTTTTTTTTTTTTCATTTTCTGCTGTTAGACAAAGGCGTCGCCCCCGTCAACTGTCAGTTCGTGTTCTCGTTCTTGTTCTTGCCGCTGCTGCTGTTGCTGTTGCTGGGCTTGCCATTGTTGTTGGCGGCATCATTTGAAGCCAAAGAGGAAGCAGCCAGCAGGGGCAACGGTAAACATATAGCTGGCCGTAGCCAGTTAGTGCGTCTCATCTTCAGGTGGCTCAGGGGGCGGCGCAGCGACTCGGGTGGATGATGTCTCTCAATTAAAGCAAGTCGAGAGAAGCGTTCTGCTCGGCTGCCCGACCTCTGCCGGCGGCTTAAATTGCTGCTTTGCATTTTATTTAAATAATAATTGGCTTGACTAAGTTTTCACCGAGTGCCGGAGAGAGGGAGAGAGAGTGAGGTTCTTTGGCCTCAAAAAGCTCTCAAGGTGTAACAGAGAATACGCTCCAATTAGGGGCAATGGCAAACAAAAGGCTTTAAGGAATGAGGAAATTTAATTAGGAGACTGTCTTCCGAAAAATAAATCAAAGATAATATCAATCTCATAATTACAGAGGAATTATACGTAGAATTTTTATATTGTACAAAAATATCAATCCATTACCCTTGAGCTTATATTTTTCTACAGTTTTTTTTTCCCCCCTTTTAGCCCCGCAAAAACCTAAGAAATGACCTTGAAATCAAACCCACTCAATCCGTCTCGCGTCCAGAATATATTTCAATATAATCACCTGAAGGAGAAGAGCCCCGAGCACGTGCTGCTTAAGGGGGGCCAAAAAATGCCAGAAGAGTTTATTGTGCCATCAACTAAAAGAGCAAATAAAATTTTATTACCACTATAAATTTCAGGCACTTGAAGAGGCGCACCAAAAACAGAGGCAAACGCAAAATAACAACAAAATAAAGTCTGAAAAAACCCTACAAAAATTGTACAGAGGCGTGGGCGGGGGTTATTGAAAGGGGTACATATGTATAAATGTATTTCAAGATTAAAAATTAATTTATTTTAAAGGTAAATAAATATTCTCTCTTTGTAAAGGTAAAATACCAATTATTTCAAAAAACCCCCTTGCTCACTACACCTCTGCCTTGCAGCCCATGATGGTCAGGTTCTGGCTCAGCCTGCAGGAGGATAAACCCACGCGATTTGGCGACGACGCCAAGACCAAGAAACAGGGGAAGAAGAGGAAACGGACGATAGGGAGCACCGGGAATAGGGGGTTCAGAAGCGGCGGCAATCGATGAGGGGGGATCCGGAGACCGGGGACCAAAGGCCTGCATTTTTCTCACATTTATCTTGCTGCGAGTGCTGCGTTTTATTGCGATTGGAAATTGAGCTTGTCAACGCGGCGGCGGCAGCGGCAGCAGCGGGCAACGCATGGCTAGTCATCGAAACCAGGGGTGTGGGAGGGGTCCGGTCCTCCAGAAGAAGGGTGCAGTGCAGGGACAGCTGGTCGAGTTTTGGGTTCCCTGGCTCCCAGAGATAATAATAAAAATGTCAGGCTTTGACGATCCTCCTCGTTGTCGCCGACGGTTCATAAATAAAGTGCTGCACTCGAAAAAGACATTGGGTTCTGGGAGAGTAAGGAAATATTACGACGGCTAAGCTAAAGAACAAACTACGTCTTCCGATAATCCAATACAGAGAAAATTTCTTTAACATTGACTTACAGAATGATTTACAAAGTAATTGAGGCTAAAAAACCTCTTCTAGGTCTGGATTATATTTAAAAATAAATCAATAAATTGTTTCCAGTGCATTCTCTCCTTCACGACACGTTTTCCTGCCTTCCTCTGTTTTCCCTTTTTTGTCTGCATTTAAATTTTGGCCATGATCTTGGCCAAGTGGCAGAATAAGGCATTTTCCTGGCTATTTAATTGGCGCATATTTAGCATTTACTAATGGACATGAGGCACAGTGTGAAGGCACCTGCCCCAAGCCGGCGACTCCCGGGGGAATTGGGCAAGCGGGAGACTGCAGAAGGGGCGGCGAGACAGTGAACACACACAGAAATGGACAATGACAAGAGCTGATAATAAATCTAATTGACACATTTGCAATGGTTGACTCCCCGGCTACAATTCCGCCGAGAGGCCGGGCGAGGAACCAGATCCTCGATGCAATTAAAACCGCAACTGCATTGCTAATGGTCATCACAATTATGTAGGTACAATCGCGGAAGAGGCAGGAGCAACTTGACAATCTACACGCACACACGAAATACATAAATTGCCGCGATCATATCGAATCATCGATCAATCGAGCGCTGCGGAGCAGCCATCGATGGATCACTCCTGCCGCGATAACACCGCAGGACCTCGGGCCGCCGCTGTCTGCTGCTGTCCACACTCGCCGGGACCCGGAGTCAGAGTCGCACCGAGACTCAGACCCGGACTCGACTGGGATCCACTGACATCCATCCATGTTGGACTTCATCTGTTGCCGTTGATTGGCAGGCAAACGGCGGAGAAAAAAGCTAGTGGAAATTGATTGGCAAAATGAAACATGGCCAACACATTGGGCTCATGTTTGCGATGGCAAAAATGCCTTCATTACAACGCGAAATGCGTAAAACGCAGGCCACGCATGCGCATTGCCTTCGGCTCTGGGATTCAGAGGAGATTCAGACTGCTCACGCAGGCCCCGAAATCACGCAATCCTTGTGCACTCAAAGAAAATGTTAGCTTTTAAGGGGGGGAGTTGTGATATATACCTGATGAGGTAAGACTATAGATAGGATAACACCTACTTCTTGTGTAGTTTTAGCAATCTTTCTGTTCCATTTTGTATTCACTTTGTCTTACCAATCTTTTTCTCCGTGTTGCACCCAATCCCAAGACTCCACTATCTCCGTTTGTCACTGCAAAACCCCTTGTTAAGTGCATTTGGCTTTGAAATATATTGTGGCACAATTGAATTGTTAAGTGCCTGGCCTTCGGAGCGGGTTGCGTGTGAAAATTATAATTTCCTGACCAGTTCCAGAGCTGACCCCGGCAAGTACCAACTACTAAAGAAAAACCAGCACAGCAATGTTGTCAACAATTTGCAAAGGTTTTTTTTATATTTTATGTTGCTGCGGTATCGCAATCAACCACGCGTAGAAACATTTAAGTGGAAGGTAATTAAATTTCATTTTATGACCACTGGCTGAACGAAAAAAGGAAGGGAAATTGGTTGCGCCACGAAAATAAATAATGTTTTTAGCGCGGAAAGTGAAATTACTTGGACTAGAGCCAAGTGGAAAGAGTTGAAAAGGTTACCAAAATTGCCGCAAAAAAAAGGCGCAAAATGCCGATTTCTCTTGCTCAGATTTCACCCCGAAATATTTTCAGGGAAAACCTTTAACGAGAACCTGTCCTGGGACACCCTGCTGACTAGCCAGTGGGTGTCAAAGGTGAAAGTTGCAATTGTTGCATAAGCAGATGATGCAACAAATGGAAAAGGACCCGGTACGGGGTCAGGTACTGGCCATAAAACTCGTAGAATTTCCAGAGCCGCCTACCTTGAGAACAACAAAGAAAATAGAGCAATTAACCTGGCCTACGTGCTCGGGGCTTACATCAGGCCAAGTCGCCGTGGAAGGCAGGGAACACTGTCATTTGCTTAATTGCCTGTTAGTGTCAAAGATTATCTGGACTCGGTTCTCCGGCGAAATGGAAGCGACGGAACTGAGGTATGTACTTCCCCCCGCCGATCAATTGCGTGAAAATGTCACAAAGTCAACACGTAATTGTCCCAGCATTAATTGAGGCCAAAAAGCTTAATTAATCAATTACCAAGCAATCTGAGGGAACGTAAAGTAAATTCAATAGAAATACATGTGACGGGGAAGTTATAGAAAATCGATTAAAAGAAACTGTTAAGGTTTCTCAATCAAGAGTTACTATTTTTTAAGCCCTCTCCAACATGTAAAATAACAAAAGGATAGCCCTAAAACCATCCTAAAATCGATAAGCAAAGTTTTCGGTATCTTTACGCTGCGGTCTTAACCTCCTTTCGATTATCTGCCGTCGCATTAGCAGTGTCATCTTCATCTGCTGCCATGTGCTGCTCCCGTTTCATACTTTATTTACTTATTCAAATCGCTGAGAGTCTCCCCCGTTGCCCTTCCGTCTCTGACCCAGTCCCTGTCCCCCCACCGCTCTCCGTGGGACAGCATTCAACTTTGCCGCCTGACACTTTTCTGACAGCGACAAAAACTTTTGTTCTATTTTCCGCAACAGAAGCCGGCGTCGACGAGAAAACCCTCGACAGCCCCAGCCAACGCAGGCAAAGCAGGCAAAGCAGGCGGGCAACATTGCAAAAATGCTAAAACAAAAGGCTGGAAAAAAATAATCTATATGTAGCAGTGTAAGATGTGTAAGACGTATCTCACCCCCCAGCTCGTGGCGAATGTCATGACAGGCTCAGTGACTTCGGGACCCGGGACCAACTGAATTGCTGACTAACAGCCTGTCGCGAAATATGAGTCCATTTCAGCAAAAGAGATACCGCAGTGGAGAGTACTAAGTACAGTGAGTATTAGATGGGAGGAAAGAAGTTTAAGGGGTTTTAATTTTAAATAAATTAATTTCGTTTTAAATGAAAGATTACCTTTCCTCTACTGGCAAACTATCTGTGTATAATCGGGCATCTAGTTAAGCCCCTTTTAAAATGAAATATTTAAAAGTTAAATCATTTTTAAATTGCTTGTTATAAAATGTATTTCTTTTCCCTGTATTTTATTTAGTGCAAACTGTCCCCTTCCTGAAAGTGCTACCCTCTCCCTAGTGGCAATGATGATGTTGCCCCAGGGTCTGTTCTCTAATCCTGCTCCCAGTTTCTGGCTCCACTGTGCTGCTGCGTGCACGTGCTTAAATACTTTGCCTTTACCGCCGCCGCCGCCCACTCTGGGCGACCCCCACGACCCCGGCTTCCCTTGGAAGTCTTCAGGATGTGACACAAAATGCCGCCATCGTCGCTGGCTGTCATCATTGTCTGCTTTAAAGATTACACAAAATATTTGTAAAAATACAAAACAACACAAGCCACCGAGTCACCGAGGGGAGAAGGTGCGGAAAAATAAACTCACAGCTTTACAAAAATAACAACTGCGGAGGCAGAACAACAACAGACAAAACGAAATCAAAGAAAAAACAACGCAACAAAATACTAAATAAAAAAATAAGGGAAGACAAAAAAAAAAACAGAAAACGAGGAATACACAAAATATTTACAAAATATTTTCCACTTCAACGAAATGGAAAACGCGACCGCCCCAGTAGCAGCCACCTTCCCAGCCAGTTCCCCTCTTCCGCTTTCAGCTTTCCCCTGTCCCCCAGTCCCTGCCACGCCCCCTCTTGGCTGCCCCTCCCCACACCACAGCTGCCGCCGCATAGCTTCTGGTTGCCTCGAGTTGACTTGGCTTTTGTCTGCTTTCCCATTACTCCACCGCCAGTCGCCAGCCGCCTCCTCATCGGGATGTCTGGCAATGGCTCGTTGGCTCCTCTCCTTATCCCCAGTGTTGTGGAAGACTATCGATTCTCCAGATTGCATAAAATCCCGAAAGTTTCTTCGAAAATCGTTTTTATCGCAGCGTAATCGGTGTGATTATTCTGGAATCTCAGATTAAGTTTGCAATTAAAGTTGGAGATAACAATTTATTGATGTTTTTAAGTGTCCCCTAACATTTTAAAGTTTAATTAAAAAATGTTATAAATTTTTTTAAATATTTAAAATTTATTAAATATATTAAAAAGGCTTCTGGATGCAAGGTTTATTTCCCTTGTGACTTAAAGCTTCAAGTCCCCATTAAAAAAAGGCTTAAAATTATTATTAGGTTATACAATTTATATAACTCTTCAAAGACATTAAAAATCCATATTTTTTGTGTATTTTTTTTTGTATATAAAAACCTAGCTAAATATTTTTAAAAAAGAAAGCCAACTAGTCAGCTCTTTTTCTCATCGCCTCAGCTTTGACGATGGCAGCGGCGCCGATTGCCAACGAGCGTGAAATGCCTTGGAAAAAAAACTACAACAACTGCAACGGCACATAGCAACAATAAATACGGTAAAACAGAACCGTGTAACAACAAATTGTTTAACTGAACTTGACTGA
Organism: Drosophila kikkawai; assembly: GCF_030179895.1. Taxonomy (NCBI): domain Eukaryota; kingdom Metazoa; phylum Arthropoda; class Insecta; order Diptera; family Drosophilidae; genus Drosophila; species Drosophila kikkawai. The sequence continues at coordinate 27,506,996 of NC_091731.1, read as the reverse complement.
GAAATCAGCGGGCTTGAAAAAAGAAAAGATGAGCAGGGAAGGAAGAAGATTTTTCTCACAAAATGAGACAAAATGCTTCAGCAAACGAAAGTCGACAAATTATATAGATATGACATACATTTGTCGGTGGGTATATGGACAATTTTTTGCTCAATCTTAATTGGCAAACGAGTTTTTAATTGATTTTCCTTTTCGTGTTGCCTTGCACTGACCCACAAAAGTGAAAACATAACTTGAGAAACTAAAGAAGAAAAGAAAAGTTGGCTTAGAATATAATGAAGGAAAATGTTTTTAATTTATAAATTGCAGAGAAATATATTTTCTTAAGGAAGCATTCCTTGGAAATATTTGTAGATAACGTAAACCAATTATAGAAAAAATATTAACATTACTATATATTCAACTCAAAACGACCTTGTGAACTTTTCTCTCCCATAAACCCCATTACAAAGTTAACCAAGCCACATTATACCACATACTACACAGTAATTTTCACTATATACAAAAAAAAACCTAATGCTCATCCAGTGTTAATCCCTTTTTGGAGCATATATACCCCACTCATTGCCCCCGGGGGACTGGCAGCTCGTCCTCGGCCATGATATGATAATTACATGGCGCCACAAAATAGAACCCAGGGAAAAGTGGCTTGTGGAAATGGAAATGTGAAATTCATTTTCATTTAGCCCTGCCCGCAAACTTCAACGCGGCGGCGGTGGCCACTCAAAATATGAAATGGAAAATGTGTGAATATTTTATTTGCTTTTAGCCAAACTCCATTTTGCCCCATGCCCCCCCCCACCCGTGAGAGGAGTGAGGCACATGTGGCAGCCGCAGCAGCAACAGCAACAACAACCAGCCGTCGTGTCAATGTTAATTTAGTCAACGCCACAAAAAGAGCAAAAGCGAAACAATTCCATTGGGCATTGTTAGGCTAAGGCAACCACCTACTCGGCCGAGAACCAAGCACCGCCAGCCGCCTGATTTCACATGTGGCTCTGTGTCAACTTTCATGAAATTAGTTGGCAACATGACGAGCTGCCAGGCAAATGTCACCGTATCCGCCACGAACACACGCCCATTAGGACGGAGGCGTGGCCAGGCGGGGGGATGGAGGTGGTCCTTGTGCACAAAGAAAAATAATACCAAGAATTGTTATTCATTTTGTGAAGATTTTTACAACTTCACTCAACAAAATATATTTTAATTTAATCAAAATTACAATTTTATTTTCTCCTAATTCGATTTTCTCTCAGTGCACTAGGCTGGAAGTTCTGCCTAATGCGCAGCTGACATCGAGCCACCAACCAACACCTTGGGCCAAAGTAGTTTTCGCTGTTTGGGAACCAAAAACCAGACCGAACCCTGGGTCCATGGGGATTATGCTCTCGCAGCAGCAGCTCATATATCCATGTGCCGCACTGTACACGTGTTGCAACACCGCCGCAGAACGCAGAACGCAACTGAACGCACCACAGCGACCGTGTTGGCGGCGTTGCCTGCTAATTAAAAAATTCCCTCACCTCATTGCCACCCACGCCTCTTACTCCCCCTCTACAGGGCCTGCCAGCCATTTAGTCTAATTATTACAAATGGTCGAGGGGCAGGGCCAACAAAAAAAAAACAAAACAGCCGAAAATTGCACAGAGAGTTTTCACGAAAATGCACTCACAAATTCATTAAAGTAATTAAATGGCCATTCAGAAGTGAGAAAACAACTCGGCGGCGGCTATTACAATTTAAATTCACAAACCTGTGAACAGTGGGGTAAAAAGCTGGCAAAGGATATTAGAATTTGAAAGGAATATAGGGACAGGAATAGGATTTTGAATAGGAAATTAGGTGCTGATTTTGATAGATATTTTGTAAAAATTTACTACAACTTAAAAGGAGGTTAATAACAATTATAATAATGATTTCTTTCTTTATTCCAATTTATACCTTATTAAAATACTAAAAAGTAATAAATTTCTTTTACTTTTCAATTTGATTTTTGTATATTCAACCCACTGTCTGCTTCAGTTAGTTTCCATTGAACTTTGCCATTGTCTCAGGAAATCTGTTTTTCCTGCATTTCAACTTTGCCGTGACAAACACCAACTCCCGCTCCTCATTTACTCCCCTCGCAACACCAACACTTTCCTGTTTAATCGATAAAAACATTTCAACTGCAATTTGGCTATCGCTTAGTGCGAACATTTAGCAGGACGAATAAGTAGCTGAGGGGGGAAACTACTTTGCAGATACAATATGGTTGGCAAACAGCCCCCGCACATAAGAATATATATATATCAGATATCAGCTTTAACACAGGCTGAGATTTCAGTTCTCTGCTGTTGGTCCCTTGGGAGAATTCAGAGCACAAACTGAAGGCCCAGAATCAGCCAAAGAAAAGGAATTTCTTTTGTGCTAAGCTGTGAAACATCTTAAATTTATATAAAAATAAAATACAACCTAAAAATTTAAGATGAAATGATAATAAAAATAGCACTTGAAGTAAGTTCAGTTGTAATAAAAACGAGTATACGTTCAGCAAATTATTTTCATTAAATATATCTTTGAGATTAATTAAGAAATTATTATTATTCTGTATAAATAATTCAAAAATCAATCATAAAATCAAAGTAATACACATTTTCTTCTGTGCATAAGTGAATTTTGAGACCCTGAAGAAAAACTAAAAGAGGCCAGGCACTCAACCGATAAGGCAAGTCCAGTTTCAGCTTGGTCCTGGCTCCTGCTCCTGACCAGCTGCCCATATGGATAAATACCAAATACTAAAGGCAGAAAAAAAGAAAACAAAAAAGGAGGCGGAGAACCTAAAATGGCATTAGAACATCGTAATCGCAGGCACCACAAAAACCGGGTGGATTTTTCCTCGATTTTTTTTCTTCTTCGTTCCATCCATGGCGTTCGAACGGGAAAAACAACCCCGACCAAAATGGGGTAAGTCTTTGCATGTGTGTGTGTGTGTGATATTGTAGGGTGGTTTTCATTTCGCTAGGCTAAACTTATCCCATCTTCCAGTTATTGAAGTTTTCCTTTCGTTTTCCCGGACACGGAAAATTGCACACGCATTTAATTACATTGTTCGGAGGGTTAAGGGAATGAGATTGAAAAGAGTTTACTCTACCATGAACTGGAGCCATTGAAAAAGTGTTGAAGATTTACCTGAAATGAGAAGGAAAATAAAATAAACATTAGAATAGTAAAGCACAAATTAAAGTTTCTTGTATTTATAGCTCTTTAATTTATATTTATTTAATTAATACTTTTCCAAACTATTACAATTATCCAATACATTTCCCCTTCAAGCTCAATTGCCTTTCGATCCGAGCCAATTAAATCGTTGGCCAGCCTTAATTAAGAGAAAAGTCACTTGCAGGCACTCGCCAAGAACCTAACTCAATTCCAATTCCGATTCCAAATTCGCAACGTGTTGATTAAAAGACCATAAAAATAATAAGCAGGCAGAAGGAGAAGCCGGGAAAAACACACATCAGCAACAGCAAAAGTCACAAGAGCGAAAAAAAATTACTTAATTAGTTGGCCAGCAGCAGAAAGGAGCGCGAGAAAAAAAAGTGTAAATTGAATGAAATATTCATGCGGAGATTTCTCGGCGACCCGAGACTCCGTCTGTCCAGCATCCTTCGGTCCTCCACCAAAATTGGCAAGTGCGAATGCCAGCCTGATGTTTTATTGAATTGAAAATCTCATTATCACCTCGCTGCATTCTTCGAATGCATTCGGGGGGAGGGAGTCGCAGGGGGAACTTGGGCTTCGGACCAGTCAGGCCAACGCATTTGGCAGATACTCGCAGCTAATTATCGTAATTATTGCAAATTTACAAATTGATATGAAATTGATTAGTGCCCCTTGGACGTGGACGCCGAACTGGATGCTGGGGATACAGGTGCTACAGGTTCCCCCCCCCCCCAATCCTTGGCCACAAACAGGTTTACGTTGGCCTTAATGAATATGCCAAAAGGTGGGGGAAAAGAAGGGGAGATTTTTCTTCTTGTTTTAAATATTCCAGAATTTTAAAATGAAATGGGGAAGGAGCTTTTTCAATGTGTATGATTATTAGAAATTATATTGATAGTAATTTACGAAATTTGTAAAAATAAACGTCTAAAGGTTTCTTTTATCAGCAAAATAAATATTAAGCTTTACTTTTAAGAAAAGAGACTTATAACTCTTTCCAAAACTAAGAAATAAAAGTATTTCTGGTAACTTTTATTTTACAATATTTATATTACAATTTGTATTCATATTTTGGGGTATGTAACTCTTTCAAAAATATTCTCAAAACCCTCAAAAACTTGTTAAGAATAATCTAAAAATCTTTTCCGCTTTATATCAACTATGAACGTCACTGTGAAAATCGCTCAATTTGTCCATTCGACTGTCACATTGTTTGCCTCCAATGGCAGAGAAAGAGAAAGAACCGGCAAACTGTAAATTCTCATGGCGAGAACAAATTTTTCAATTAAGCCATTAATTCACTTCGCGCCACACAAATGCAAACACACACTCGCATTCGCACACACGAACACTCCATCATTCCGCAGTGTGTTAAAGCTATCATCATCATCTTGATCATCATGAGCCATGAGCCACATCCTCCTCATCGTCGGTCCCCATCGCCGTCGTTCCTTCTGTCGCATTATTTTATTAAGCAAATGCCGCTCTTCTTCCCCGTTCGCTGCACATTTTGCCTGCTGTCCGCTTTTACGCAAATTTTATTCATGTTTGCCCCTTGTCTGTCCCTCAGTCGCCGCGTGTCGCTTTGTTCGCCGTCCTTCTTGAGTTTAAAAATAATAAAAAAAAAAGAATAAACAAGTTTACGAGTTTACTTTTTAAAGGAACTGGCGACAAGGGACTGAAAACGATACAATTTTCAGAATTTTGATTTGACTTTTAATATCAATTGATCAAAAGAGGGGATACAAGAAGGGAATTTGATTTATTTAAAGATGGAAAAGTGTTTATTGTAATTGCTAAATATGAAAATGTCTAAAGTGACATTAAATTTTGAAATTTGAAAATTATTTAGTTCATGATTTAAATTCAAAATCAAACTTTATTATTCTTGAAAAGGCTAAGAAGAAACTGAATAAGATTAAGTAAATTATTTTATTTTATTCCATTTTCTTAATTTTTTAACTTTTTTTATGCTCTTATTTTAAATATATTCTCTATATATAAATATTATAATTTTTTTTTATAAATTTTAACCCTTGGTTCCTTGCATCATTCACCCTCCAAAACTTCGACCGCCGACCGTTACTAATTTTCAACACCTTTGCCATGAGCCCCCTGTTGGCCTCCCACTCCCTGTCTCTGTCTCACTTTACTACCTGTCTCTTTCCCTCTCTCTTAGCCCGTCTCTTTTCGGCCACCACTGCGGGTTGCCTTGGCTGTCGCTGTCGTCGTCATATCGTCATACGCCCCGTGGGTGTTCATGCAAATGGTTTACTTTTCACCTGCTTCCTTTTGGCCAAAATGCCCCGCAAGGAAAACTATACAGCGAATGTGCATATGTGTGTGTGTTTTCCACACAAACACACACTTATGTAGAGTGGCTATGCGTGCCGCTCGTTGTTGCTGTTGGTGGAAATTGCATGTTATTAGCCGCATACACGATCCCTTCCACTGATAACAAAACCATATTTTATTTTCAGTTTTTCTTATTTCCTTTTTTTTTTTGTTTTTTTATACAAAATTTGCGCGCTTAGACATTTTATTTGCCAATAACCAACGACCCACGAGCCACAGTCAAGGGGGCTGGGCGGGGTCTTAGCGGGGCCGCAACAGTGTCGCAGCATAATAAGAAGACATTACACCAACAAAGTAACAACAACGGTAGGCGAACAGGAGCAGCAGTCGAGGGGGAGGTCTCTTTTGGCCTTGCGTGCTAACATGCAATTTCAATGTAACCAACCAAAAAAAATGGAGGAGGGGAACAGGGGGACGAACGAGGGGGGGCCAGTTGGTAGTGAGAAAGAGGCAGAGCTGTAACACGTCTATAAAGAATTGTGAATAAATTTCTAAATAGCAACGGGACGTGATGAGGAACAGTGGTGAAGATGAGGTCTTAATATGTTGCTGGAATTATATTTATATTCGAATTACAAAATAAATCTTTATTAGTAAAAGAAAATTAATATCACATAGGATATTTAAAGGACATTCCAGAGATTATGTCCAAGTTTAATATTTTTGAATCAAAATGCAAGCCATCTCTTTGCTACTTTTCCAGTTTAATTTAATAAACTTTTATAAATTAAACAGTTACAAGACTTTTATATTATTTTTTGAAATTTATATTAATATCTTCCTTAAATCCCTAATCTTTTTCAAAATCAAATACCACGGCAAACCACGGTTCTCTTTACAATAAACAAATATAACCATATAACGTATACGCCACGTGTAACGTCGACATATCTGGCAGTTGAGCGTTTTCCTTTTTTTTGCCCCTCCCCTCTTGGATTTCCCCCTTGACAACCAACAACCTCCCTCCCTGCCATCAATATGCGTGGGTGAATATCCTGTGGAAAATCCTAACCGAAGCCGGCAAAACTTTTCTGTTTGTTTATCATTAAGACATTTTACACTTTACACGGTTGCCCTTATAATCTCCCTGCTGTCATATGTGGATACTATATGGGGATTCTTGTATGTATGGCATATATATATATACACACACATACACAAAGTGTGCGAGTGTACAGGATATTGGCGTCGCCTGTCGCCGTTGGCTGTTTGTGGAAAGGATTACAAGGCGGCCACAAACAACTGCGACTGGTGACTGGTAACTGGGAACTGGTAACTGGGATATGGTAACAGTGCTAACCAAACCCCGCTAACAAACTCCACCCCTCTCGTTCCCGCTTTGGCTAATTACAATAATTTTTCTAATGTCGCTGCGGCATAAATTTGTAACGTGACGTGGCGATAAGCATCTCTCTGCTCAGCGACGGAGTTCGTCGGGCCAGAAAACAACATGACAATTTCCAGAGCCTTGGAACACGAACATGGAAGACCAACATGGAGTTGACCAACCTGGACAAGGTGGCCACAAGCCGAACAAGCGAAGAGGTAGCAGGAGAAGCCCGGCCAGAAACAGAAACAGAAATGAAGGCAAAGCCAGAGTCAGAGTCAGAGTCAGAGCCAGAGACGTGTGCAGCGATAGACATCAGGCGGATCGCTCGGATTGTTGTCAATCAGAGGCCTCAGCGAAGGCCTGCACTCGAAGAAAAAATGTACAAAAAGGCAAAAATATTGGAAACTAAGTTCGACACCTCAAAGAAAATATTTAATAAAATATTTAAGCATGTAGCAGAGCTGTTTCTTAAAAAAGGCAACTTCAGTAGAGTTTGGTAACTGTTGAATGAACCTTAAGGCATTTGTTCTTAGTTTTAAAAAATATTAGAATAATTAAATTAATATTAAATTAAATATATAGCTCACTTCAAAGACAACCCTCTGTTTTTCCAGCAGTGCCTTGGCTTCATTGAAAATGCGCAATAGGCGCCGCCATTGTCATAGCCTAAAGTGAACACTCTGCAGACCGCTCAATCGTCGTACCGCCATGGATCCGTCTGTACCGCCAGACCCCCCAATACCCCGTAGCCCGTACCTCGTACCCCTACCCCATTCCCGCTCCCGTACCGCCCGAGAGTGTTGGCAATGTGCGCCGCCGGTGGCATTTAACCGCTGTAAATGAGTTTATCTGGCGCAATCAGCAATTTTCGGTATCCGCTTTTGTGATGTCGCTGCGCATGTGCAGTTGAATGTTAATTAATTGAAATGTACTCGAGCTTACAGCGGCGAAGACGACAGCGCCGCCACAGCAACAATGCCTGGACCCCTCCTGGCCCCCAATGTTCCTTCTCCCCCCTTCTGGGGGGCTCCCCATTGGCGATCGCGATCGCTGGGCGATAAGCAAATTGCAGGCGCTGCAGTTCAAAGGAAAACGACAATTATGCGCCGCACTCAGGTCTCGTTTTTTGTGAGTGTGTTTTGTTGGATTTTTGTATTTTGGTTTACTTCTTGGACATTATCTGGCGAATCGAAACAAAAGCCTTGAATTGGGGCAGAGGTTCCTGAGAAAAAAAATGGTGATCGGAATTGGAGAAGGGGTCAAGGATAACCAAGTTGGGAATACAAAAATTCGATCACTGAATGAGTCACCTTAGTCTATATCAAAGCTTAATTAACTTGTTTATATTATTTTTTAATTTAAAAGGAAATTGTTTATATTATATTCTATAAAAAAAATCCATTGAATCTCAGCTGAAAATATTTACTGCACTGCATAAACATTCCTTTTCCATAGTCGTATTACATAATTCCCCTTAAGCCATGTCCTACTCCCACTTAACCCCATCCTGCCCACAACAATAAAAGCAGCAAAACATCACGGAGCCTACGTCGGCGGCTAATTAAGTTATTGGCTGCACGTTGGCAACTTGTTGCGGCATTTGGTTGACATTCGAGTGCAATTGACTTAATCCCCAGTAAGCTGTTGCCGTTGCTGTTGGCCAGACGGCGGAGTGCAGCTGCAGCTGCCACTGCCACTGCAACGGCTGCCCCAAAGGTGCACTATTGTGCACTCGCCTTATTTGTACCGACAACAGCGGCAACATCATCCACACAACAACGTTGCAGCAGTTGCACAGTTGCAAGCAACAGCAGCAGCAGCAACATGAGCCGGTGGATCTGCGTCGGCGGCTTCTCTCCTCCTCCCCGGCCTTGTATGTTAATTTGTTTTGGGATCTCCTCGCCGGCGTCTAGTTGGGCGCGTGTCATCATTAACGTGGCCAACAACAGACTCCTCGAGCTCCTCTCCAGCCATTGTTGCCTGCTGCCCTTTCACATTGTTCCTGTTGTAACTTGGCCGAAAGGAGGCAACAACAATGGCAGCCGCCTTAATGGAAAGGCTAACACCCACGGCAACAACAAATGCCAACAAGATCGGGGAGATCGGGATAGCGACAGTTGCCACTGACCCAAAAAAAGAATAGGGATACAGGGAATGAACTTATGGAATGAGTAGTGAAAATATATACAAAAGGAATTTGAAATTTAAACAGAAGGCAGGATAAAAAGGGAAGACCTAACTGTAACCTAATTCCTAAATACTTTTATATATTTAAATTCAATTTAGATTCCCTTGATTACTCATTTAAATTTATTTCTTTTATTATATCTCTCTTTAAATAATTATGGCCACCTAAAACATAAAGCCAGACTTTAAGCGAGCAACCCGATCGCCCATAAAGCTTCGTCGAAACCTCTCCCACATTTGATAAATCTACGAATCAAGAGCTTTAAATTAAGGCAAATTAATGACTATTCGTGGGCCAAGAGTCGAAATCAATGGGAACTAGTTGGCTGACTCAAAATCTGGGCCAGCACCGCAGAAATAGCGAATTAAGATCGGCGAAAAAAATCCGCGAATACACAAAAATATCGAAAAGATCTTCCCAAGCTGCCGCCGGCGCTTTGATTAAGCGCTGTGACATTTCTATCGCTCGAATGAAAGAGGGGCTCTAAGGCGGGGAAACTGAAACAGAAATTGAAATTGAAATTAATGCCAGATTGATGGCAATCGCCGGACGATGTCGCTTGTCTTTCCATATTAATGGACACCGAGAGCGACGGAGATTATCTGGCCACAGTCTTTGATCATGGGGAGTCAGAGACATGCAAATGGCTTCCATTGAACCGATTTTATCATAAAGCCAAGTGAAGCGCATAAAATTTGTAAACTAATTGCGATGCCAAAGTGCAACTGACAACTGCATATCGGGCTCAATATTTGTGTGGAAGATACTGTTATTATCGTGCGACAGGTGACAGGGACAGGTTCATTATAAAGCATTTAAGAAGTGGAGTGTATGATAAATTTATTTACTATTAAAATTAAAAAATATAATATAATTTAGATTCAGAGAAAATTTAAATCTATATTGAATGTTTTGTATACTTTAAAATTGTATAAATTTATAATTTCAGTAGGTTTAATCTTTGAAATTCTTTAAATTAATGCCTGCCTAAAATAATGTTATTCCAAACCAATAGAAAGCCAATTCAAATGCCTAAATGCAGCTGACAACTGCACTTACAGACATATCTCTCTCAGTATCTGGGCGGTGCTTTTGTTAGGGAGCGAGAGCTTATCGGACGACAGGTGACAGTGACAGCTTCATTATAAAGCAATTAGAGGGCTTTATGGCAAAATTAATTTTTAATACAGCGCCCGAGCGAAAACTGCAAGTGACAGGAGTCACATGGGGACACAAAGGACACCCACACGGCGGGACACACAAGCCCAACTTTGGCTGACAGCCTGCACTTGTCTGTCTGTCCCTACCTCGGCATATACCTACATATACTATGTGTAATATATGTATATGGTAGAGTCTGAAGTCGAGTGTTGTTGGAGTGCGTGTGTTATTCAATATAACAGCATGTTGAACAGCAGTAACAACAAGCAACTGCAGCGACTCGAGAGCACGCTGCAAAATCTAACGAATATGTAAACGATATGCTAGAAAAATGTCAGTCAAACTGTCGCTTCCAACACACGCGCAGCAGCAGCAGCAGCAGCAGCAACAGCAACTGCAGCAGACTCAACATGCTCGGCAGCAACAACATTTAGTCACTTGATGCTTATATTGAAAATTGTTTTCTGCATTGCATTTTGCAGTAGTTGCATCCGACGTTTACTGCTACAATGCAGTTAAAGAAAAGTGTTTAAAATAAACTCGAAATAAATAAATATAACAATATTGAGGTGCTTAGCTTTTAATAGAGTCTTAAAAAGAGGGAAAGGAGTCATGAAATATAGTCAAGAACTAAATAACCCTTTAAGGAAGGAAATCCTCTTTTTATATCCCTTGTGACACCATTAATTTGGATACATTATTAATAACAACAAATATTTTTTAATACTTATTTCCATAATGATTATTAATTTAAAGAAGAAGCATTGCTATTGCTTCTACGAGCTTAATTATAAAGCCCTAAATCCAGGAAAAATCAGGAAGTAACTGTGTTAATTCGGAGTACAACATCTAAGCTATATCTTCCAAATTTTCTATAACAACTTTCAACTTCAACTTTCTTTCAACATGTTATTTAATTTATAGCTACTATTTTCCCCAGTGCACTCATAGTTCACCTCAGTTTTGATCAGACTGCTCGACAGAACCAGCTGTAGTCGAGGCTCTGGGGCAGGCAGACGACGACGAGCAGAATGAAAAAAAAAAAAAAAAACGAAAAAAATAAACACATTTATGGAAATTTATTCATAGAACTTATGAAACCGATAGACAACAGCAACAAAAACAGCAACAACATCGCTGGAAAAAGCGGCTGTCTGACGGGGTCCCACAAGTCGGCCTGCCGCCCCCCGAGAAGGCCCCTCCTTCCCTTTAGTTCAACTGCCACCAGCACCGTTGGTGGCTTGTGAGCCTGGTTTAGTTTCGCCAAACAGTTGGCAGTTTTTTTTTCTCTCTTTCTATTTTTTACAGATTTTTCGCTTAGTATATATCGTGTTGGTGCCCCACAGCCTTGGGTTTTTAGGGAGAACGAGAGGGTGAAGAGGGTGGAGAGGGCTTTGTGCAACGGGAGGCGTTGAAATGATTGCCACAGCATGTTATATTTACTATATAAATATGCGCGAGAGCAACAAAGAGATTGTTTTTTATCTGCCTCGGAATTGTTTGCTCAATGAAAGTGCCGGACAAATAAACAACATAGTGGGAAATGCAATTTGTTGATGATTTCATAAAGGGAAATGCCACCAGACCAGACCAGGTAAATGTGTAAATTGCTGCGAAAAGCTAGCTCAATTTTTAGGTGAATTTCAGCCAAAACCTATTTAAACTTATTTTAAAATGGGAATTTTTACAATTTTATTAAAATAAACTTGAAATCTTATCCTTTGGGAATTCTTCATAGCAAACATTAATTCCTACAATAAATTATTTAATTTATATTTAAACTAAGCATTTAGTAAATGCTGTAAATAATAGAAACTATTTTTTATGGATTTTTAATGCAAGAAATTCTCTATTTCAAACTTTAAAATACCACAAGAGTCGTTTTCCAAGCATAATCAAAGGCTTACATCAGCTTGAACAAATAGTTGCAGTTAATGAATACAGTTTTTAAGTTATTCTTGATTCGGTGAGTCTAAAAATATACCCCAATCGTTTAATCAAAACAGTGTACGTTGGAAATCTTGGATTTGATAAATAACCAGAGGTTTCCCGCCTCTCATTATTCGCTTAAAACATTGAAAATTCTTGTAATTTTTCATGTTTTTTTTTTTTTTATTTGCACTGGTAATTAAATTAATTGTTACTTGAATACTTTGACGCCATTCAGCGGCACATCATTATTAAACCACTACACAGGCACTGGGTGTGTGTGTGTGTGCGAACATATTCATATGCCAGATGAGAGAAAACTAAAAAATATGCGCGAAATATGAGCGAGAAATGATTTATGGCCATTGGCAATTGCAGCTGAGTGGGAAAGAGAGGGGCCAATGTTGTTGGTGAGTGTGTGTGGGGATAAGAACGAAAATTGGGGAATGGCCTGTCTCTATCTCACTCTCTCCTTCCCCTCTGTTTCTCTCTTTCTCTGTCGGTCTTATCAGCCATCGCTGCATCTGCATGTGCTAATTATTTCATATGTTTTCTAGCCATCTCGCTCTTATACAGTCCGTCCCCTTCTGACTGTCGTGAATTAGAGGTGAAAATGTTACGATTTTCATTTTGTACATATTTTAGGCGTTTAGAGAACAACTTGTTTGATTATTGAGCTACAAGAATTCGAGATAGAGAAAGTGCAGTTTTCAAAAATATTAAAAATCGAATATTTAGAAAATATACGAAAGAATTTTTCAAAAATATCTAGTTCTTTAGTAGCTTAACTTATCTTTATCAAAAGTAATTCTAAACATTTACTTATCACGAATATATTACACTAATCTCAATATATTTTTCCTCTCTGTTCTGAGGCTAATTTGTTTTATAAAACGACGACGAGCAAGCCGAGAAAGATTTATGAACTGCTTTAATGATCTAATTAAATTGCAACTAGCCGTGAATATCATTCGACGAACCCCATCTCGGCAATAGCTATCTCCTCTCCCCGATCGGCTGGCATTATTCTACGCCATAAATCATCCGGCCGCAAGTGCAGCTCTCGCTCTCTCTATGGGAAATATCTATATGGTAGTAGTGATTCTGATTCAGGTTCACTCATTCTGATTACATTGAATTATCGACATGCGTTTATGCAAATTAATTTGATTATCCACCATTATCTGTTCGACGTTTTGGCATATCATTGTTTTAGGCGGATCGAATGGAAACTTAATTGGTTTATGGATACTGACTGAATTCGTTTAAATTAAATGTGTGGGACAACAGACTGTGACGTTATTGAAACCAGAAGATTTTTGAAATTTAACACGAAAATTTGACTATAAAATTTTTATATTCAAAGTCAAGTACAACTTTCCAAGAAAATATATTTATATTTCGAAAGAAATTATTGATTATTTTCGGTTTAATAACTTATATTTATACCCGAAAAATATATTTTAATTTCATTTCCAACAAAAAATTTAAGTACCCATTATCAGTGATTTCCCAGAAATCGAAATCTTTATCAGTTAAGCCCGTACAACATTATAAAATTCTAAGATTTTTGAATTGCTGATTTGATTTCATATTCTTACCTTAGTTTTCTGTGATTGTTTTCGTGTCTTTTCTTTTATCGATATATATAGTTGTTGTTGTGTAAAAATCGGTGCCCAAAATATATATATTTATATTCATGTATATTTATATTTACTCGTGTGTACTTTGCTCAGCTAAAATATTCATTGATGTTCCTCTTGCTCACCGTATATACACACAATATTGTTGTTTCCGCGTTTACTTAAACTTTTGCGTTATATATTTTTATATATTTAATATCACAATTTCTTTTTTTAAAACGTAGACGTTTCGTAAGATTTACACTTAGATTATTACTTAGGATTTAGTTTTATGTTAGGTCGTTAAATATATATGTACAATCACAATTTAGGCGAACTAAGCATATTTATGGGGAAACGATGCGAATGTTTTGAGATTGGGCTTGAGTTACTGTTTCTGTTTTTGTTATCAATATTTTTGTTGTCGTTTTTACACTCGTTGCTGCTGCTGATGATGAATTTTTTGAATCTCTTGAGATTTTGCAAACGATACAAAAGCAAAATTAATAGAAACCGCGCCACCACGATGGCAATAAGGACGATAAACGAAAGGACGAGAAGATGCAAACGCAAATAATTTCGATGTTGGCGCGACGCTTTGCGTTTTCTACCCATAAACACAGAGGTATCTGGGTCTCCGTTCATACAGTTCGAAATCAGAAATCAGAAATCGAATTCAGATTCAATTTGCCATGGACCGACGTCGTCCTCCTGTCCTTATCAGCATGGATTTCTTATCGGCGAAGAAGCCAGCGAACAAAAAAAATTGGCAATCTCGGTCTTGTCTCCTCCGCAGCCTTAAAGTTCAATGTTGTGCTGCCTGCCGGGCCGATCTGATAAGCGCCCTATATGTATATAATATGCGAGGAGGGCCCTATACTTTGCAGCCCAAAACGATGGAGAAATTAATTCGGTGTTGTGCTGACACGCGCGATTTTCGGCGAATTTTCCATGTCATTTTCAGGCGGCTCCACCACGCGACACTTGGCGCCCGCACATTTTGCGCCAAAATATTTGCGAAAAGGTCGCTTATGTCACTATTATCTTGTTCTTATTCTCTCCTTTTATATTTGCTCCTTGTTGTTTTGTTTTTCCTTGGGGTCCTAAGAGCGGCGAAAAACGAGAAACCGAGTCGGGTTGACTTTACGAATTTATTTCTGTATTTATTCGGGATTCCTTTATCGTATTTTATTTATATATTTTCTGGACCGCTGGAGTGTATTTTTACGTCCGATTCTTTCGGGAATCTGGGAGGGAACCAAACCAAATCGAACGGAACGGAACTGAACGCGAGAAACGACGGCGGAACCGAGAACCCAGTGCGAAACGAGCGAAAAGGCGGCGGCACGTCTATTTGGCACGTCCATTCATTCACAACTGAACCGCCACAACCGAACCGCCAGCCAGTGAATCACAATGAGCCGGGCTCGTAAACATTCGCCCGCTGTGTTGCTGAGTTGCCTGCTGCCAGCAACATGTTGCCGTCGTTCGGCCCAGCGGCAACATCTCGCATCGCGTCGCTGACGAATGAGCGTGCGAGTCGTCGAAGGCAGCAGCAGCAGCAGCAGCAGCAGCAACACAGCCACTCAGCAACCAACGAAAATGATAAATGGCGGCATTGTTTTTGTGAAAACACACACACGCACACCCGGTGGCTGGAGGGGAGAACAGTGTGGGGCGGATAGTTAGGGGTAATCATTTTCAGTATTTAATTAATAATTACAATGATATTTGTCCCATTAAGAGGAGTTTAAACAAAAACATAACATGAGCAGTAATTTATTTAATAATTATTGCAAGAATAGTAATTGTATTCACTTATAAAAGCGAAATCTTTATAATTTGTGAATTGAAATCTACTATCTATCTATCTAAATATCTATCTATCTATCTATCTATCTATCCATCTATCTATCTATCTATCTATCTATCAATCTATCTATCTATCTATCTATCTATCTATCTATCTATCTATCTATCTATCTATCTATCTATCTAAATATCTAAATATCTAAATATCTAAATATCTAAATATCTAAATATCTATCTATCTATCTATCTATCTATCTAACTTTCTATCTATCTATCTAAATATCTATCTATCTAACTAACTTTCTATCTAACTATATTTATTGGTAGCTATCCATCAAAATTTACTATCTTTGGCAGTATGCATCTTATTTTTAAAAAGTTCTTAAATAATGAAATAGATTCTTCATGATATTTAAGTACTATAAAGGGTGCATTATTTTGTGCAGAAATTGTAATATGTAAGACTTCAGAATTATCCTGGTTTTGGGTATTTTATTGGGAAGCATGCAGCAAGAGATTTTAAGTCTTTTAAAAATGTTGTTAAATTCACTATGGTCTTTCCTTAAGAGACATCTGACTTTTGGAATTGTAGACTTCATAAAAATGATCTACAATATTTAAAAACAAAATTGATTCATTTCTTCATTAATGCAGTGTAAATTAATGTTCTTTTTTATTATTATTTTATGTAATATAGAGCAATTTTTTATACTTCCATATATTAAAATTAGATGTTGCTCTAAATTATAAATAAATTTCTTAAATCAGCTCCTATTCATTTTCCCGGACTGTGCTCACTGCCAACATATGTTGCCAGGCAACTCAGAATGTTGCTGGCGAATGTTGCGCGCGCTTCGCAAACTTGTTGGGCCAATGTTGCCGGCGTGCAAATGAAGTAATAATAATCGAAATAATTACATTCAAATGGCAGAAGTTACAAGCACCGCTTGTCCATTTATAAGCGGGCATAAATTAAATGCACATTCAAAGCAAATCAAGAAGGAATATTAATAGATTCCATGGAATATCATTGACAACTAAATAATCGAGAGCTTTTCACACGGAAATTCAAATTTTTAGATACAAATTCTTTGTCGTTTTCGGATTGGCGCTTTGACTTTGTGCCGATAATTGCTGCCATGAATATATAATAATTCAGAAGAGCCGAAAGGGTGAGGAGTTGTGTTTGTTTAGTAGCCAGGAAACCCTTTTTCAGTATTTTTTTTTTATTTATGCGAACAGGCTGAACTTGAATTTGATTTTTGTTGTTTTTTTTATTCGGGCAGCAACAACATAATCACAAAAATTACCGCCATGCATATGAAATACAAATATCCCCCTCTCGGAAATCCCCCCTTCAAAGCGCACGCAACAAACACAGAAAAAAAATAAAAACGGAGAAAAAAGATTTATTGCTTTTGGCGGCGCAATTGTTGTTGCCGCTTCTGCAGAGTAAAAGGAATATTTACAGGGTACACTTGATATCGTGAATTAGCTGAAAGAGTAACGAATGTTGTTTAAATCGCTAGTAGTAAAAAGATATAATCTTAAAAATTTTTTAAATCTGATTTTCCTGGCAGAACTATAAACTGAAATTCAGATTTAAAATTATATTAAAATATTTCGATTTTTGCTAAGACTGTCTATTAAAAATATAAATTTCTAACTCTTATACACAAGAGTTCTAAAACAGCTAACCTTCGGTAAGTAATTTAGAAATGTTTATTCTCTTATCTTTAACTTTAACACTTTCCATTAATCAAGGTGCTTACTGTACTCAGTAAAAAGTTGAGCCACAATTGAAAGTGAAAAGCGTGGAAACGGGGAAGTCATCGAGAGTGTCGTCGGTCAGTGAACGCCGTCGGCTAAGGACCTTCTCTGCCGCTCTTTCCCTTTCTTATTGTCCTCTCCTTGCCTCAATCCAGCGGTATGGCTTCATTATGCCCGAAGGTCCTGTTTCTCGTCCTGCATTCAAATCTATATCAGATTTTTCAATATCCCTTTGCATATATTTAAGCGCTAATTGCGTGAAGCCATAAATCTAAACTCTGTTTTTTATTCAGACAGAGCATGGCATGGGAGGGCATGGCTTGCTCGTGTTGATAACTTCATTTAATGCATTTGCAACGCACCAACAACTTGCAACAGTTGTGGCTGTCGCTCTTTTTCTTATTACTTTGGGTTGATTTTCTTAGATCCACCTCCGGCAACTAGGAATCTCTAGGAGGGACTTGAGAAAAGTAGATTTTCGAGAAGAATATTACCTTTGTATACCTTTTAAGGTATTAGTACTTTTTTAAATTACACTTTTAATTATTAAAACTAACGTTTTTTTGAAAATTAACCATAAAATGTCCTCCGTTTGGTCCGCACCACTGCCTAAAATGTATCAAAGCCTCTGACTCGCGCTAATTTAATTTATTTTGGCATCTGTTTCGAGCACATTTAACATCCATTAAGCGAGGCAATTCTCTTGATTGCACTCACACATCCTTGTGCGTGCACCCTCCCTAATGCACTGCCCCATCTCCCCCTGAATAAGGGCACACCCTCATCCTGCGTATCCTCCTGCCTATTCTCCTGCACTTTTCCAGCCACGTTCCCCTCGAGTTTCGAAGCGGGACGTCATTAGCCATATCCTGCAGCCAGCAAGAAGCTGTCCTGGACAATGGCCAATGACGTATCAAAAACAATTCTCGCCGCAAAATCCGTTGAATTGAAATTTCAACTTAGGGAAAAGGGTCCATTTCCATCGAAAACCCCTCTCTAAATCTACACCCTCCCCCTTCTCCATGCGACAAGGACGACCCACTGCTGTCAGGCCAAAAGCTGACAAAGACGAAAATCAAAAACGTTACGTGGTCCTGGCAGCATCCACTCTAGGACTCGAAATTAGAGCCTCCCATGCAACTGCTAATGGGAGCACACACACAAACACAGGAGACACACACAGGAGGCACACACAGTCTCTGCCACCGACTAAAACCTACAGTCACTTAGGCATTTCCACAGTCAAGGGCAAGGAAATAGTAAACATTAAGAAGAAGTATTGAAATAAAATGATCCAAGCGTCTAGAAATAGATCCAAAATGTAATGTATATTTTGTATTCTTTTCAGAGAACTTAAGTATCTTTTCAAATATTATAAATATATTATAAATAATAATAAATAAAATGTATTCTACAGTAACAACTTCCACTTTTCATGTGCTAATTCCTTGGCCTGATCTGTGCATATCCCGCATCCATATCCAGTCTAGCGGAGGGCGAGACCGAGGGCGAGTTGACTGGCAAAAGATATTCCAAACTCCCATATCCGATCCGCACACACACACAGGCACACACACACAGATACAGCCGCACACAATCGCAGATTCCGGCTCGCATATGAGTATTGAACGACGAAATGAAACGCACATAAATCAAAATGGCCGGACAGCGGACCCAGCGACGGGTCGTCGGTCGTCGGTCGACGGTTGAGAAGGACGTCGCTGCCGCTCGCTCTCCGTTTTAGACTGACAGGCGGACTCTGCTCTGGCGCAGAGTTAAGGGAAGGGGGTGCGGCGGAAAACCCAGGGCGCGAAGGGAGAAGGGCCAACTTTTTGGGCGCATGGGAAATGAAACTGAAAAGGGAAAGGAAACGGCGTTTTGCTGCCGCTATTCTGCTGCTGCTGCCGCCGCTCTGCTAACGGTTGCTGCGGGGTAAGGGCTAGGGGAGTGGCGGCTCGGTCGGGCAGGGGGTGGTGGCGACCCGAAGGGGGTGGTGCGGGCCATGGCTGAGTGCGCGCTGCTGAACAAATGAAATGACGACGGGTTGACTGCCTGTCAAAAGAACAAACATGGGCGCACAAGCCTCTGCCGCTGCTTCAGTCGGCGTCGCTGCCGATCACTGGAAAAAATAAAGATTGGGTTTCCCAATACCCTAATTTATATAATAGTGGTGGCCAAGGCTAAACATTGACACGTTGATTGACATTGATTACTACTTATACTAAAAATTAATATTTAATTAAGAAAAATCCTAGTACAGTTGAGCTTTTAATTTCCAAAAAATGCTTTAATTATAAGAAATAATCTTACAATTTCTCTCAGTGCAGTCGCCATAGGAAATCAAATGAAATGAAATGCACACATGACGAAACAAAAGCCAAAGCCAAAAAACACAAAACACAGAACCGAAAACAACAGAAGCGGCTGAAACAAAAAACCAAAAAACAAGAAGAAAAAATTATCAACCCGAAAGGCCGATGGCAACGGCAAACAACGAAAGCAAAACAAAAGCTCGCAAATAAGCAAAAAGGAAGCCGGCAGAAGCCATCATTGTAATCATCACCAGCGGAGGGTTAAGGCACGGGAGGGTGCGGGGAAGGACCAGCAGGAAAAAGCAGCAGCAGCAGCAACAGGAACGGAACAGCGGGCAGCCCCAATCCTGACAGCCTCAGTGCCTGGGTCTGCTGGGTCTGTGTGTGCGTGTGTTTGGGGTGGGAGTTGGTTAAGGGACCAAAGTGGGCAACAGGGGGTTAAAGCCTACTGCTGGTCACATTTGCGGCTGCGTCCTTTACCCGCTGAATATTAATTAAGGCTAATAGAATTGTTAGGCAATAGGAAATATTGGCCAACTACAATTTGGGAATTTGGTAGGATTGTTGGAAAATTTAAAGAGGTTGTTAAATTGAAAACTATTTCATATAAAAACAGTTTTATGATAGATATTATTATATTTAATATTTATATCCCCAAATGATATTCCCTTCCCAAATTCCCCCAATTAACACTCCATTCCTTTGATCCTCGCACCCACAAAGGAGGCCGAACACAAGTCAACCGAGATGATTACACCGAATTACAGGCCGCACCTGTCATCGATCCAGCCACGACTTCACCCCTCCAACTAATTTCCGCTGAAAAATTAAACAAATAATTCCGAGAGAGGGAAGAAGAAAGAGCCATTGAACACGCCCCCGTGCAAGTCCGAAAACATCAAGTGGAAATTGAAATGTTTCCATTGTTACGAATATCAATTTCGACATTTTCCAAAGACAGCAAAGGCACGAAAAAAACAAACGAAAGAAAACAGCAGAAGGACACGAGAAGAAGGGGCTGGACATGCAGCAGTGTCCTGTCCTGTCCTGTTCCTTGTTCCTGCCTGGCCCTGCTGGTGTTGGCAACGCACATGTTCCAATCTAGGCGCACAAAAACTGTACATGAAATGATTACCCGAACTGGTAAAAAAATAGAATAGAATTTCAATTTTAGAAACGTGTTTCAGAGGGTGAAACCAAAAAAAATGACACGAGATGGAAGCTGGAAAATGGGAAATGGGAACTGGGAAAATGTTGTTTCGAAACAAGAGAAGCGCATTTTTCCGGAGGGCCGACTTGACTTGTCTTTGCCGGATTTTTGGACACTTTCTAGTGCGTGTGTTTTTTCGGGAGGCAAAAGCACCCCCGAAAAAGGCAGGCAGGAACTGGAACCGAAACATGGCAACACGGACACGGACACGGACAATGACGGATGAGTGCTGTCATTATGGCGGCAGCGACGAGGGCTGAAGGGTGTCTAAAATCGAGCTGACGAACTGTCACTCACTCACCCACCCCCGTTTCCCTTTTTGCGCACTGCCACTGGAGAGATTTTGTGGCATCTGGAATGGCGTCTGTCCGCCCGCCACAAAAGAGGGAGGTTTTTCTCGGGGCAGCGCAGCGCCTCAGATTGATTGCTCTCAAAATGGATAAACCGGAAGGCCGGAAAGGCAACATGGCCGCCAATGCCCAGCATCCCTGGATTAATATTCATAAATACAAGACACAAAAGGTGCAAAACTGGCAACCGGAAAATGGAAAATGTTAATCGTTTGCCACGCACTCAAGTTGGTCTGGTCTGGCTTAAAGTTGTTCCCCTTTCCACAGCTCACAAAAATGTTACCAAAAATTTATTCATGGAGCTGGGGGTTGGTTCAAGAAGAACCAAAAATTTAATTGGTTGCGCTTGAGAGACACTCAGATACTCAGATGAGTTGAAGTTGAACAATGCCTAATGGGTTATTCTTCTCATGGGAATCGGAGTTGGTCTGGGGTTATCTGATAAAGTTATGGCCAAGAAGCAGATCAAGATTGAAAGTCTTACCAGAAAAAAGAAGACTCTAAGAGTAGGTACCGTGTATTAAGCCTTAAACCTTACCTGTAACGAAAAAGAAAAGGAAATAAGGTTAGTTAGTTAGTTATTTATTTTAAAATATTTGTATATACATATATAATAGATTGCTCAGTTTTCCATATAACTTAAGTTTTAAAAACAGTAACAACTTAAGCTGTTCAAAGTCCAAGAAACCTTCAATGAATATCTCTTACTTTTAAGAAAATCTCGCTTAATTTGCGCAAATAGAATGCACTTAAAAATTCGTCACACGCGTACACGTGACCCAGGGAAATGAAACAGGAAGGCCATCCCGTTAAAAGCCCTTCTGGAGCAACCCCTTAACCATTTTCCCCTTCGCCTAATGAATCATTGAGCCAAAAATCAGTTCGAGAAAAACTTCAACCCAAAAACGACGGAGAAACAACAACAGACTGGGGCGGAAAATGGTCAACTTCCACAAGGGAACTGCGGACAGAGGGGTCCTTTGTCCTTGGGGGAAGGGGATTTTGGCAGGAGCTGGAACCCGTGCCATACATGAGTTACAATATTTTTCAATTAGAAATTATTCTGTTGAAAGTAATTCGATTATTTTCACTCGGCAGGCGACACGACTGCCAACTGCCTCTGGCCGGTTGCCGTTGTCAGCTTCCGCTGGGCGCAGGATTCAGGAGCCAGGACTTGCGAGTT
The DNA here is from genome assembly GCF_030179895.1 of Drosophila kikkawai. Lineage (NCBI taxonomy): Eukaryota > Metazoa > Arthropoda > Insecta > Diptera > Drosophilidae > Drosophila > Drosophila kikkawai. The sequence goes on along the minus strand of NC_091731.1, from coordinate 27,484,570 downwards.
CAGGGCCCAGGACCTCCCAGTAACAACAACTCTCCACAGAAACGGCCAAACAAAAGCTACAGCAAAAAAAAAAGATGCAGGCAAAAATGTTTGCAAACAATTTTCGATTGGCGCCGCCGCCAAAAGGTAAGGGAAAATATATATATATATATGGTATGTTCTGTTCCTGTTGAGTTTTCAATTTCTTTTCATTTCCCACTCCCCCTAAAATAAATTATTTTTTGCTGAAAATGGAAAATCTGCTGCTGACAAAGTTAACAGTTACCGGATAATGATTTTCCCGTCGTAAAAAAAACAATAATAAAATATCACTTGTTAAAGAGCCAGTTATGAGAACTTAATCAGGCATTCCCCTACGAGATCATTTAGAGGGAACAAGGAGCCCCTTTTGAAGGCCCTTCAATCGTAATCGCTGATCGGCGTCCATCGTTCATTCGTTACAAATGTCTCTGGCACTTCATAAAACAAATTTATGAACTCGCCGCAGTCGAGCATTGATCTCGACATCTTCATCAGGTGATCCGGATTCAGCACGAATGTGTCCCCGATGGAAACACTCGAAGAAAATGGTAAGCTAATACATTTTAGAAAATAATTATGAAGGGAAAAATGTAGCTAAAAATAAAGTTAATAAATTGTAAAGTGCTATAGGGATCTAAGTAAGGCTACAGTTGACACACTTTCTTAGTGCCAAACCTCTTCTACAAAAGATCCTTTTCGTGGTTGAATGTATAGTTTAACATTTGTGTTATTTATTTTTTAAGAAAGCCCCTGTTTTTAAGGAATACTGTTTATAATATTCCGCCAGTATTTATTCCCAGTGCTTTTGCCTTGTTATAACTCAATTGTTTGATCCAAATTCCATGCAATTGCTCCCCTGGTTACCCATTGTGGCCGGCCTTTTCTTTGGCTGCACAACTGGCCGAGACAGAGCTCCTTCTTGGCCAAAGTCGGACTCTGGGCTAATGAATTTAATGCAACTTTCGGCCGCCTCTGTGTTGCTGCTGTTTACTGCAGCATGGCATTCGCCAGCGTCTCTTTTTCTGTCTTTGTTTTTGCTGACTTTCCTTAACCATTTGTGTCTGACGTTTTTGCGCACGAGTTATGCGTATTTATGATATACGTAGTACGTTTTTCTGGGTCCCGCTCCAAAGCCTGAGGTCTGAGGTCCGAGTCTGAGTCCAAGCCGAGGTCTGGGATCTGCGCATGCACGGGATGCCGGGTTAACCTGTTGCGTTGCTGTCGCTCTTTTTGCGCCTCATTGTTAGCCGGGTTTTCAGTTGGCCGACGGCGACCGGTTTGTGACATTTTCTTGTAAGCCACGCACCTACAAGTCAAATTTATCTCGCTCATTGCGGAATGAAGTTGTTACAGTTTTTCCTACCCCCCGATCGATACGATTTGATCCCTGAGTTGAGTTGATTTTCGATTGTCACACAATTGTGACATGAAATGACGCAATTCACAAGTTATGCCCCGATGCCCCTTATCTTGGTACCATTTGTGTCCAGACAAGACAAGATAATCAAGATCTAGTCTTGGGTTTGAGCCATTTTTAAGACGGTTTTCTATATTTATAGAAATGTTTGTATATTACTTACATGAAAATGGAGGCTTAATAAATTAATAAAAAATAAATAAAAAGCTTATAACCTTTAGGCACATTCTTCCCTCTGTTATTCTCAATTTTTGTGATTTGGCAACCCTTGGCCCTAGGCCATGACTGACCAACATGGTAATCCAATTTGGCCAGGCCACTTCCTGGAACCTCTTGCTGCTCCCATTTCGAGTTCAAATCGATTCATTAAAATCGTGGCAAGGGATCGATTTTTGGACACACAAAAAGAATAAATCGAATCGAAGTAAAAAAAAGAGCTGACCAGACGCCAACCCATAATCAAAACCCGGACATCTACACACATATACATATATTTATACATATAGATAGACCGACCCAGCCAGAGCCCGAGGAGCTCGCAGCTTGTGGTAATTTTGTGGGCGTTCTTCCTTAGATTAGGTCAGGGAACGTGCTTTGAATAGGGACCCCTCTCCTAAGTCGTCTAAGCCGTATCAGGAACCGAATCACAATCAGAATCGACGCTGCCGTTGTCCTTCCTGCGTGCGTGCGAATCAGTTAAACTCGTTCCCAGGGAGTCAGAGGGGGGACCTCGACTCCGGTTGGACACATGGCCATCTCCTGTTGGCCCAATATATGCATGCGGCGCACATAAATCACTGTCAACCATAATCATTTAAAATCAATCAAAATGCGAACGCTTTGACTGCAGAATTGCCGGGAATTGGCCGAACGTGGCCAAGTTCCAGGCTCCAATCCGGCCACCATCTCCACATGGCTCACACACATGCATTAGGCCCCCCCCTTTTTCGACCGACCGACCTCCTATCAAATGTCTATGATCTCCTGCAGTTGGTCAGTTCTGGCTGTCTGGGTCTGGTCATTTGGCCGCTGCCTTTGCCTGGAGTTGAAGCGATTAGTAGTGGCCCACAGCACAGCACAGCTCACCCACTCTCTTGGCCATCTTTTTTCCCTTGCTGGCCCCGTCAATTTTGTGCAGTTTTTACGCGTGTGTCTCAACCTGTCCGGAATGGCCTCAGCTCTGGTGAGCGGCGACTGTTAGAAAATCACACACACACACTCGCGTTGGGGGCATTAGCATATAGAATCCCCTTCGAGGCCCCCTTGAAGCTGCCCCCTGAAACTGTATTCTGTCGGGGGTCCTGCCACTTCCCTTCTCTGGGCGGTTGTTTACTGGTGTCTGGAACTGACTCTGGCCCAAACTGTGCGTCATGCGTCGGGCTAATGACAGGCATAGGAACGGGCACAGTGGAAGCGAAGAAGGTTTAGGCAGCTTGATTAAATAAATATATATTTAAATATAAATAAAATAAGAAATATAAAAGTAAGAAAGAGGTAGAAACCCTTTGATGTTTAAAAGAGGTTTAGTATTCGTAATTTTTGTAAATTTAATGATCTTTAGTGACTTCCTATAAAACTTGCTTCATATTTCTCATATATTATTTATTTAAAATATTTTAAATTATTTATTTATTCTAAGTTAAGCTAAATTTACACCCATTGTACCCACCCGTCGAGTTGTTTTCCCGCTTGGCTGCAATTTTGAAGTTTCGAAGTTGCTTGCCGCTATAAGCTCTCGGCTCAGCGATTGGGTGGGCTTGAGATCTACTTAAATGCCTTATCGATGACAATATATTGAGGCGATAACTGCGTAAATTGCGCCGCCAATTATCGATAGATGGTCGATAGGCCATGAGCAAATTACCGGGGCAAGTATTACGCGGCAAATAGCTTATGTAAGAGCTTATCGAGACTCCATCTGGAGGTGTTCTCCTCGCTTTTCCCCCAAGCAGATGCCAGTCAATGTTCGATGTCTTGGCACCTGTCAGAGCGAGTGTGTGTAGTAGCTATGTGGGTGGATATATACCTATATATATATATATATATATCGTGTGAACCGCTGCATATGTTAATGTTCTCTGGCTGGCCGCCATCTTCCACCACTGGTGCTCGCCCCTCTTTAATTTGCCTTTGTTTTTGTCGGTTTCTCTCTTGCCGAAAAACTTTTGGCCCAGAGTCTTAGAAAATTACAATGGAGACTCAACACACACACACATAAGTTTCTATTTTTATTTCGGTCTTTTTTTGAATAATTCAACTCTAAGAAATTCTTTGAGTTTACCTTTTCGCCTTTACCTGTATGGCATGGCTTTGCCTGGGCTGTGGTTTCCCTTTGCCATGGTTCCATTTCCAGCTCTGGCGGCTCTCATAATAATAACGGCGATAAATCATAAAAATTGCACCTTTCATTCAAGTCGGCGTTGGAGTCCGGGGTCTTTCTGCCCTTTTCAGCTCCCAGACTGAGTCTTTTCCCTCTTCCTGTCTGTGTCCGTCTAATGATAACTTGCAGTTAAATTTGCACCCGATTTAGAAGCTACTTCGTCAGATTTTTGAAAAAAGATTTATATACAAATACATTTCTAAATATCTTAAAGATTTCAATGATAGTAAATCAGATTGTTTACAAATATCTTTCAGGTTGGTACATATTTTTCGTTAGCTCATTAAAATTTGGAGAGAAATTCACACGTGCTGTGATTGTTCATATCGCGGCGCTTAAAGCGTGGCGGGAACTATTCCTTTTTCGGGCTGCCTCGCAAACCCAAAACATTGGGCTGTTGTTCGTGGCTTTTGGTTTTTGGATTTTGCGTGTTTTGAATAAATTTTATGCGTTTGCAGTTGACATGACATGTGCGTGCAAACATTTTTCATTTCCCCATTTTGTATGCCATGCTAGTATTTCAAAAATATATATATATATATATATTCGTAATTAAACACACAGGCGAGCAGCAGAAATATTATGCTCCAAATTGAGTTTTATTGCGGCTCATATGTTTGCACATAGGGATAACGATCTAACGCGGAGCTCATTGCACTAATTACAGGATCCTGAATTCCTGAATAGCGTTGCGTGTCGGAATGTCCTTTTTATGGCTATGTATTTATAATTGGGGAGCAATTAAGATTGCGGTGGAGTGTGCAAGGATATTCGAGTTGAGTTTATTTTTCCGATATGATAAAATCACTTGAATGCAGACTTTGTTGTGTTTTTTAACAAGCCAAAATACTTAATTATTTTGAAATAAAGTCTTCATAAATAATCCCCAGCCTGTATTATTTGTCAGAATTTTCTTTCAAGCCAATATACTAGAACCTTACCAAATTTATTATCCCCCGCAGAAAGTGCCAAATCAGCGCCATCAACGCCAAGTGCCAAATGGATTTTCTCGGCCATGACAAGAATTTGTTTAAACAAAAACAGAGCCAGCGGGGAATTAGCAGAAGCAGAAGTGGTGTCTCCGTTTTAATTATGACAAGAGCGGGTAAGTTGACAGTTTTAGCATTTGGGAGGGAAACTGATGTTTATTATTTAACGAAATAACCAAAATATATACGAAATAAACCAAATATTTTAAGTGTTTTGCAACATGTTTACGAGACAGCCGGATTTGGCTACACATATCTTTAAATATTTCTCGAAAAGCTTCCCCCGAAAATAAACACAGACATTTTGAAAGGGACTGGGATTGATTTATGGCCCCAAATTGAGGAGATTCCACCCCTCCGAAGTCTCGGAAATTATTGGAAAGGTATCAGCTCTTGGGCCTGCAACTTGATTTCCATTCATGGACAGCTGCAGGAAACACATGGAACTAATTTTTAATAATTATTAAAATTGCTTCAAACGCTTGCTTAACCCCCCCTTCCGACGCTGTGCACAGAACCTTGAAATATTTGTCTTGCTTTCCTTTTTTTTTATACATATATATTTTATGAATTCATTAAAATTTGTGCGCCGCATTTTTGTATTCCCTTCACGTTTTCAGTGACCTTACAACAAAACAAAATAAAACCCCGAGTTTTCCCTCAACTGTATTATTGTTTTCTGTGCTAATTAGTTAAAGTTTTCATTGTATCTAATTAATTATGTGACACGCTTATCTGGAGTCTAAAATAAAAAAGTCTCGAGTCTTTCTGGGCCTTTGCGGAAGTGGGCCTGGAAGGGGTAACCACTTGGCTTCCGACTCTTGAACCGGCCACACCTCTCGCTCTCGGCTTGGCCATAACAATTAAAATCCAATAAGCAGCCAATTCATGTAATTCACTTAACCAGAGAGACAGAGAGAGAGTGAGTGAGTCTAAGGCCATAAAATCCGTTTTACTGCCGCCTAAGAACCTTTCCACAGCCCGGCGGGCAGGCGGGGCCAAAAAGGAGGGGACTTGGCTCTGAGGGGCTGGGCCACACATTTTATGGGCCACAGCCAGCTGCGGTCTGTGCGGCAAATGGCGAAATGATTGCTTTTTATGACCTCATAAAATTAGATACAAATCGCTTTGTCGACGTTTATCTGCTCGCCCTGCATCTCCATCTCCACTGCCTTCTGTTACCCACTTATAAGGAGGGTCTTCGTCTCCCCTTGGAAAGTATGCCAAATTCTGGGCCGGGTTTTCGCCTGGCCAACTGGTTAAGTAAATCATTTAACGCCTTTTTAACGTTTCGTGGAGTGTCTGTCTGTGTGTGGCAATTATCAAGTGTTCACTGTGGTTAGTTTTACGACCTTGAAGGCTGTTTTTTTTTTTTTTTGTACTCCATTGAGGAACGAGATTTTTATGGAGTTACGCTTGGGATGCCATTATTGAGGGTGATTTTTGGAACAATCTGTGGCAATGTTAAGTAAATCGTTGTAAGCCTTTATGTAATGGAGTTATGACATAAAACATTTACGTTTTTTATGGCATATTTTATAGGGGAAAGAATCAATAAGCGAATAAACTATATTGTTTATTTAAAATTAATTGTTGTATGATCATTCAATAAAAAATATTTCCATTCAAGCCTATTTTATTTATAGAATTATATTAAAAATGTGGTAAATAAATACAATATATTGTTAGATTGATAATTAATAACAAAAAAACAAAATACTAAACCTGCAACCCTCCGACTTAATTCATTAAATTTAATTCTTGTTCATAGAAAAAACCCCTTGATTTTTTCCCAAAAGAGCTACCATTTCAACAACATTTTAATTGAATTCATACACTTGAAAAAATACATATATTTAAGAGAAGGAGGAGAGGAAAACGAACAAAAAGGGAGACCGACAGAACGAGAGGGGGGCAGCCAAAAAATAATAATAAACCGCCGCTTGAATTCGATGCAGACACGGGCGGATATTTTTTGACGTTGCCCAAGGAGAAGACATGCTGTGTGATCCCCCCTAGCCCCTGCTCAGTTCCTGGCTCTGCCCCACCCCCCCAGCCAACCCCCGCAGCTGAGGGGCGTAAATGGTTTCGAGGCCGAAATCAACTGGAAAGGGCAGCCAACGAAAAAAAAAAGAAAGAGAAACCCGAAATTCTCTGACGCAGCTGGAGGGCAGAAGCAGTAACAGGAACAGGAAAAGGATGAGGAACAGGATGAGGACGAGTACCAGCGACACATCCTTTGTGCCAAAAGGTAGCCGCAACACAACGCCAGCAACAATGGTGGTTGCAATTTCCAAAAGTGGAAAGCTGAAATGAAAACTTTGCGTACGGTGTTTTTTTTTTTTATGGAATAAATTGAAGAAAAATAATCCAACTCATTGCGAATTCTTAACCAATCCGTAAGGGATTTTTGCACATTTTTCCAAGGGTTTTTTGGTTAAAGGTGTCACAACTTTAATTTCCGCCATGACTTCAAAAAACGACAAACAAAAACACAACAAAAAAAGAATAAACCCTTACGACATGTTCACTTTGTATGTAAATCATCCCAGAGCAACAAGAACAGGATGCACAGGGGATGCGGAGGGGGAGGGATGGAAGGCTTCCAGGATGCGCCGTAGGTGGCCAGCGGTATGCAGCGACCGCAGAGGGCGCCGTAAAAGCTTTTTGTGTCAACACCATCAACGCTGAAATCAATTCAACCGCCGTCGCCAGAGGACCAAAGCCCATCGAAAACCACCCAAGGAGCACTGAGAAAAACACTTAAAAATTAAAAGGAAATTAAGAATTTAATGGTTTCTAAAATATTTCTAAATAAATTATAAACAAACAATTTCTTTGGTAATAAACTTTAAAAAATCTTTAAAATAATTTCAAGAGTGTTCTTAGCTTGGTAATTTTTTCTACAAGTGCTCTCAGTACCCACTGGTCTATCGTCTGCTCCTGGCATTGTTGATGATGCCAAGCTGAGGTCCTGTGGACAACAACGACACCGAACAACGGAGGACACTGTTGTTGTGCATCTTTCCCCACCCATCCGGATCCACAGTGAACTTTCACCTACGCGTTTGACTGCACAGTGGGAGGCACAGACAGAGCCCAGGGCCCAGAACTCGGAGGCTGGCAAAGGAAGGAGATGCCATCAGCAAGTGTCAATAGCAAAAGCGTCGAGGGAATTATGAAATATTTTATTAAAACCGAAAGGCAAATAAGGGAAGGGCCTGTGAGAAAAACGGGTAGGGGAAATTGTCTAGCAGAACTGAGAGTTTTCTAAGGGTGGAAAATTTTCGGTGGTAATTGTTTCTAAATTAAAGCACAAATTAAATATGGAAGTTAAAGAGAAAGCAAACTTTGAGGTGTAAAAAGAAACATTATCAACAAATTTAGAATAGTTTTTATTATAACTTTAGATTTAATTTGTAACCAAGATATTATTAATGTAGGAGATATATGTTATAAGTGTAGATCCTCAGTTTCTTTAGTTATATACATAAATATTACTTTTTTAAGATCCCCAAGGACCCTAATCAATCACAAACCATCAACAAGGTCCCAATTGAAATATATTTCCATTGAAAATAACTTTCAATTCTCTGCCAAAATGACCAAAATGAAACCTCGAACCGAAACACGTCAACGCCAATTGCGAAATGCAAAACAAACTGTCACAGAATAGGCGAAATTGCCAAAGGATATGGGATGCCAACGGGGAGAGTGCCAGGACAGTGGATAATTTATTGCTGCCAATTTCAATTATTTAATCAATAATATTAATTTTCGTATCATATTTTGTCATGGCCAATAAATGAGAAATTTGTAAAACAGAAGCCAAAGGGACGGACAACGACATTTCACTCATGCAAGGCACATACACTTGTACGCAGGGATATGCAGGACTGCATTCATGTTCACACATTCGCACATGGCAAACCAATTGTCCTACAACATCCCCACCCCCACCATCCCCTTCCACTCGTGCGGCATTGCACATTTCATTTGCATTTTGTGCAGCGGCTGCAATTTCATTTGTCATTCCCCTGCCCCGTGGAAATTCCTGGCCAACAACCCCCCTCAGTGAAATTAGCCACTTAAATTCGCCGCCCAAAAACCCCACTTTTCATTAGCAACAATTACTCAGAGCGGATGAATGCTTTCGCAATGCTGCAGGACACTTTCCGTGGGCGAAAATTAAATTCAGGACAAAACTTTCACTTCAATATCCGAGCGGATGAAGTGCAAATGCATCCTTGTTGTATGCATTTTTCCATTCGCCGCTCGTTTTTAATCAAATTGTCAATCGCTGTCGCTTGTTGTCCTCGAGAGTCCTTTGAGCCTCTGTGTCGAAGGGGGGCGGCCCCTTATTTATGGCCAATAAACTTCAAACGTTGCATTGGAATTTTTTCATTTATTGCCCAACACTCACTCTCCCTCACCTCCGACTGGTCCCCCTTCAGTTGTTTCAGTGTTGTCCTTTTCCGACTCCGAGAACAGTGTGAATTTAATTTTGTGTAAATTGCAGCATCGGAAGGAAACTCACAAAATACTTGGCAGGACGAGGGGTCGGTCTGCTGGCCAAAAAGGAATTTAATCAAATTGGGGAGGAGGAAATTACTTGAATTTACATACAGATTAGGTTGAAATTCGGGCGGAGAATTTCTCAAATGAAAATTTGGAATTGAAGTAGAAAAATTTAGTTTGGGAAAAGTATTTATGAGAGAAAGATGTTGATAATTTAAAACTGGATAAAAAATAATTCAAAAGAGCTTAAAAGAAGCATATTTTGCAAGGGGAAATTTATGGTTATATTTATAATAGAATTTTTCCCATATCTCTGCTTCTCTGCATTCCCCTAAATTTCCATATATCCAAAATTTAAGTGCTAACATATGCATCCTAATAAAAAAAAACCCATAGCAAAAAAAGTACATTACAAATGTCTAGACCCGAAAAATGATCGCAACTTAGGAGGTCGTAAAACTGAACATTAACCTAATAACCATAGAGATAATGACCATTGACCTTGCTACACTTAGCTGACCACACGCCTGCTTCCCACTCCCACGTCCTCTTAGGAGGATTAAGGATCGTCAGTCATAAAACTCGGGATAACTTGCCCTTTCCTTTGACCTTCGCGCTGCTCGGCAATTGCATAAGATTACGATAGGCCTGAAATTAGGGACAAAAGTCGGGGCCAACTGCCGGCGTGTCCTTGCCATTTGTCCTTGTTCCTGCAGCAAGCAGCATGAACTGCTGTGCGAGTGTGACTGCAGCGAAGCGATTGCATAAGTTCCATTATCCGAAAGAGTCAATGTTTTGCCTATTGATATTTTGCGAAAATCCTGAAAAACAATGCCAACTTTCTCTTTTTTTTGTCCTGCCCCTAAGCCGAGTTGGCCTTTTGTCCCAAACACTTTCGCCTCAAAAGGAGTTGATCCTTTGTGCAGGCGAACAAACAGGTTGCCTGTCGCTCTAAAAGGGATACAGAGCAATGGAGGGAGAAAGAGAGAGAATGTAGAAGAAAGGAGAAGTACACGTGGAGAAACATTTTATACTTGAATTTAGAAAGGAAAACTAATTGAAAGATATATAAAACTATCATTGGAATGGTGAAAAAAGGATACTAAATAGAACTACTATTCTTTGCTTTTGGGAATACTCTGAAGAGATTCCTCTTTAAATTCTTAAAAATACTTTGAAAACCATTTTTCTTTTAGTGCAAAAATTGAGACAGATCTCAGTGCGGCTCAGTCAGTGGTCCGAACGAAGATGGATTGTGTGTGAAAATCCTTTCAAATGATTTGTTTACCAACAGAGCCGCGGCTGCCTGGTCTACTAAACCTCCTCTGGAAAATCTTCCTCCGTCGGCTTTGCTCCTTCTTTGGCTTCCACTGGCCGCACTTCCATCTCCACTGGCACGTCTCCAGCCGACCGGCGACTGCCGCCTGCTGGTGCGGAGGAGAGCGTTCTTATCCAGCTCTGGCAGCTGTTGCATTTTCCACGCATTTATCAGTCGATGCCATGTCCATGTCCTCTGCGTCCACGTCCACATCCACATCCTCATCAGCTCTTTCTCTCTCTCTCTGGGGCCGTGGACAACACATATTTCAATGTTCGTGACTCGATTTTTCCGCTTACGTTTTCATTTCGCCCCATCTTCAGGACTTCTCACTCCCTTGGCCCGCTTTCTGGCTCGAGCGTTTTTATATTGTGCGATTTAATTTTTATTATATGCGCCTTGGTCAATAGCCCAACGTTGGCCACTCCTCACCTCGATTCTACCCATCACCTTCGCCACGGGTTTATCGACAAACACTTTGGCAACGAAGCCATCATGGCAGTCTTAGATGATCGGCAAAGTAGCGGAGTTAAGAGGGGTTTGTTGAGAAAAAAATAATTTTGAAAATTTATAAGAGCTTAAAATTAATATGTTTTTCTTGATTTATATACTAAGATTAAAGATAAAAGTACATTTTATAAAATTAATAATTTTATAAAGCTATTTCTATCTAAGAAATGTCATTTTAAAATCTTTTTGTAATTTGTTTAAGCTACAAAAATTAATTTTCTTTATAATTTATCCAAAACCCCTCTCAAAAACCCCCTTTCACACCGCCCCTGCACCCATCTGGTCGCATATTGATGGCCGTGTGTGTTTTTCTCCCCGTTTATTTTCTCATTTTGGGAAGCTTTCGTCCGGGAAGTGAAAACATGTTTGTGCCGCGCGTCTGGTCCTGGGCAGCTCCGTTAGTTTTGCCTGGGATATAGCCTTCGGATCGGACTGGTTTTGGCCGCATAAGGGGTCTCCTCCTGCTCTCCAGCTTGACCAAGAAGAGCCTCTCTTTTCGGCCTGTTCACCTGCCTGTCGCGGCTTATTAAAACCGAATAAAAAAAAAAAAATACCCCAAGTCCCGCAGCCTAATCGCACTTGTCACTTGTGTCCACGTTTTGTCCGCCACGCCCCCCTCTGCCGCCGCCCTCTTAAGTGGTCATAGCTCATAAATGCAGTCCGGGGCAATCTTCAATTCATTTACATTTTTATTCACGCAGATTAGGAGTAATCGCACAGTGTCATCTGCTTTTTGGCCCTGCAGCGGCTTTGTGGCTAAAAGCTGCTGCCAATATGCATCGAGGGGGGGGGAGAGGGTAGAGGGGGTGATCAGGGGCAAGTGGGGCATCACCTTCGACGGGCTCGCACGTTCGCCAAACTGTTGCAATGTCGCAAATTTTTATCGCACGTCTACAAGAAATTCAACGCGTGCACATTCCGCATTCAAGATGCTCACACAGCATCCCAAAAAAAGCTCGAAACAGTGGGGTTTTGAGAAAAATTTGGTGTTAAAAAATATATATAAAGAGAGGAACTGTAATTCTGCGATCTTGGCAACCTTTTTCTTATTTATAAAGACTTAAACATTTAATATTTAGTATTTTCTATGCCATATTCTCTGTTTTGTGCCCATGGTAACCCATGGTCCTTCCAGCACTTTGCCTGCTCGCACTCGCTTACATCTGTCTGTCTATTCACTGGCCTGGGTCTGGGTCTCTTGGTTCAGTTTGGTCTTGGCTGAGAATCGAGTCGAAGCAGTCCACCAGACGGAGTTGGCAGGCTGCCTGCCCTGGTGGATGCTGGGATGGATGGGATGGACTGGGGTCCAGGGAAGGTATCGACATGGCTGCAATTGACTAGCGCTTGTTTGATTGCATTCGAGGAGCAGTCGAAGAAGTCGAAGGAAATCGCACCTTGGTCCCTGGATTCACTGCCAATGGCAATGGCATTGCCAATGCGATTGCGATTGCCTGAGAGACGTCGGTTTGTCGGTGGGTCGGTCGGTCGGTCTGTGTCTCTGTCCATTTCGCAGAAATAAAGATGTTAAACGTTTTGCTGATTCGTGTTTTATGAACTCAATTTCAATTTATAATCTCTGTTGCCACTCACTGGCCGCACTGGCAACCAGTTTGGGGCGTTTTAGCCATTGTGTTATCGCCTAGAAAATACACTTGGCCAATTGGCCCGGCCCGGCCATTGGGCTCATCCCCCCATACCCAATCCTCATCCTCGTCCACATTATTCTGTATCCTGTCACTCTATCTGTGGGTTACTTAGTTCGCTTTGGTTCGGTTCTTTTGTCCGTTGCATTGTCAGGTCTGCAATTTTAATGTTGACAGAAATCAGATATAGCCAACTGCTGGAATGCTGCCTGCGCATTTAAGGTATTTGAAATGTATCCCATTCAGCTACCCATACCCATCCCAGCTCCCCAGCTCCCACTTGGAGCAACTGAAGGAGATGCCATCTCAGGTGTGTGAGTGTGTGTCTGCCTTGTGGGTTGCGTGCTTACCTGCAATGACAAAGAGGTGAGCATAGGAAATTAGTTCAATTTGTTGGATGAATAAGAGATCATATTGGAAATTAGTAATATGAAATGGAAATTATGGATGAATAGAGAAGGATTTATCTTAGATTTAAAATAGTTTTTTGGAATATAAAAAATATATTTTAAAGATTTATAATTGACTTATGGATATCTATTAATATATTCTTTCTGTTTATATAATATCTTGTACTACCTCTTACTAAACCCAATCGAAAATGCTATATTTCATCCCCTCAGAACCAAAGAATTCCATGCTCTAGAATTTTGGGGAAGCCAACTTGAAATCATATTTCACAGACGAAATCGTTCCAATTAAGTGCAACATGTATTTTAGTGGCGCCTGCAATGCCCTCGTGGGACCTTTGACATACATGGGCTACCCAATCTCCTACTCCTACACACTCTCCCACTATCCCTGAGCATTTTCCATTTCCATTTTGAATTCCCCTTGGCTTGGGCTTGGGAAAACTCTGTGAAAGATGCTGTAGCCTTTAGAAGATCTAATTTCCCCACAAGCAGCTTGTAATATCCTGTAAGAGGAAGTAAGCACACAAATATATATACTTAGAAGGATATTATTTTCATGCATTTAGACATGTGTGTGTGTGTGTGTATTTTCTCCTTTGACACTTTGAAACAATTTAGTTATTTCATATTTGCTGACATCATCTCGTTGTAATGCAAAAACCAACCAACTTCCCCCTGGATTTCGGATTTCTGGACTCTGGGATTTCAGAATTCAGGCGCTCTTGGGGTTGGGGGCGGGGCCTGCTTTCGGGGGTGGTTTCCGTCACTAGTGCTCTCCCGCTCGCACTCAACTATTGACGCCGTTGACGTTGACAGTTACATTGATTTATGGCCCCGTTCGGACCTCTTTTTTTTCTGGTCCTACGATAACTGAAATCTTATCCATCAGGCTGGTTTTTCGACCCCCTCGACCGCGCCAGGGCTTTTGCTCTAATGAATATTATTTGAGGACAATTAGTTAATTGAGTGGCTTATCCAGGCTTATCCTTGTTTCGCCTTTTTCTTCAACAATTTTTGTTGTTATTTTTTTCTAGGTGCGTATGTCTTATCAAGTTGGACCTTTACCTCTGCGCGAGGAGCTTCCCTTCTGGCTTTTTTCCACTCCCGTTTCCATTTTCCACGGCTAGTAGGAGCTGGGGGGAAAATGGTCGTCGATTGCGGTAAATGCAGCACTTCCGATGCCCGGTGATGGGTTAAGGAAAACGGGCTGGGGGAAAATGGGGTGGTGGAAAAGTGTGTGTAATGAATTATTACCCTCCGATAAAAGTGCATGTCGTGTATTTTTTTTTTCTGCCGTTTCGTTGGTGTTTTTCCGTTTTTCCGACTGCCGTTTGTTGAGCGGTAAAATCCAGTTTTGAAATGCAGTTAAAAATGGTTTAAGGCTAACCGAAAAAAAAGTGGTGAAATAGAATATTTTCTATGCAGGGGATAGACTTTAAATAATTAAAAAAATGCAATGAAAAATATGCAAGGAAAATTGTTCTTAAATAAATATGTAGTTAAAGTTATCTTTTTAGATATTTAATTCGGTTTCTTTGAAAATCCAAAAGCCAAAAGCTGACATTTTATAAATTCCATTTTAGAGAATCTTCAAAAGGACATTTCAGCTTGCAAGTTAGTAACTTGAATCCTGTTCTGCAGAAACACAAACATCTTTATCCACCTTCTCCCCTTAAGAGACCAGTTAACAAGCCTCTAGTATACCGCATCTGCTCTTCCCTCCATTTGCTAATCACTTGCAACATTCACCGCTCGAGGGTCTAGACAAACACTTCAATTAGAAAACACCGCTCTCATCCCTGCCCCCGAAAGCGCAGTGACCCTCCCACCCTGCCATCCTGCCCGTCGGCTCTTTTCGCTCACAAATGAATTCATTTTGTTTTGGATTCGATGAATCAGTTGGTAACTTTTTTTTGCCATTGCAAAATGGGGGGCGTGGCTGCAGCAGAAAAGAAAAAAATGAAATAAAATAAGAGAGGGCGGCAGACGATTTGCGGATGTTAAATAAAAATGTGAAATGAACAAAATACAAAAACGCAACCAAAGCATCAAAAAACACAAATGGACAAACGATGCTGCACCTTTCTAGACGAAGGCTGAAGTTGCACTGAGGGAAATTATAGAGCTTAATGAATTTAGAAGCATAAGAAAGTAAGGATACTTGGGCTTAACAGCAAGCCAAGAGTTCTCCCTTTAACTGTAAGATTTTTTAGAAAATATGTTGCTATATGAATGACAGTTTTAATAATATAACAAGTCCTTTAAATTTATAAGGGTTCTTCAGGAAATTAAACAAAAATTTGTAAGAAATTTCTTAGTAACTTTAAAACATAAAAGTAAAAGTTCTCCCTAAATATTGTCTAATTTTTATTGATATTTATTCTCGTAAATGAGTTCTTAGTCCTCTTTTAAGCTTTTAACGTTTACATATATTTTCTTAAAGTGCATTAAGAGGGCAAGGGAAACCGGCTGAGCTAGCTGGCTGGGATTAAGTTGTGAATCGTGATCTCGGCAAGCAGTGGGCAAGTGGCTAAGTCGGAGTCTCAGACTTCCAGCTGCAGTTGCACATGAATTCCAAGTCGCAGAGAAGAGCCTTGGAGTCTGGGGCTTGCCCTGCCCGCGGTGATTAATCCACGAACGAACCTCTCCGCCAGTCTGCGAGGTGGAAGATCTTCAACTTTAGATACTTTCGGGGTTAAGACGGCTGTGTGGACTGCGAGCAGCTGGCCCTGGCTTTGGCGATATTTAACCCGTGATTACAATGTTTGTAAATTTTTTCCTGCCTCGACTCGAACTCGAACTCGGGCTCGGGCTCTTCTTCCAGAATTTATTTTAGTTTATTTTGCTTTTGGTTCACCTTGCGGGCCAATTTGTTCGCGCGACTGCTGAGAAGTCTGGCAAAATGAAGCTAAATTGCCGCTACAGGAAGAGTGGCGGAGTGGAGTGGAGTGAAGAGCCCTGGCTCATGCTCCTGGTAGTTGAGCAATTTATTATGGCCGCAAATTGATTTTTATCTACGCTTAATCGATTGTTCCTAGGAGTGACTGGGACTGGGACTGCGACTGGTACTGGTACTGGGGATTAACGAAAATTATTTATGTTAGTTCACACGTTGTTTTACACGTAATTTATTAACATCGCTTTTCTAGTGCAAACTCTCTGACCTTGGGGGCAGTGATGGAAAATCGCTTTTCCGCTGTGGTGTGAAGGTGATTTACAATTTATTCCGCCCCCTTTGGACTCCGCCACATGCTGCCACATGATGCGATAATTTGCGACGGACTGACTGGAGACTGGAGCTGGCCAAAAAGATATTTATGACAGAGAAATGAGCGCCAATTGCTGCAATTACCAGCGCGTGTTTGGCCGTCGGCAAAAGCGGGCCCAAACGAGTTTAGATTTAGTTTAGATAGATTTGCTGTGGAGACAGGGATCGATGGAGGGGCGGACTTCGGGGGGTGGTGTTTGGAAATGGACTGGTAGATCCAGCTAATTTGCCAAGAATTTGGGCAACTGCGGAGGAGAAATTCCTGGGAAAATTGAGTTCCAGGAAGTGCGCAAAAATCTATTTCCTAAAGCGGAAAATGTATACGTTTATTTGGATTTTTTGTATGAAAATAATTTAATTTAAAGGTTCAAAAAAATAAGGATATAGAAGCTGAAGTTATATATTAAATTATTTAACATTTAATTTTTATAAATAGAACACTCTATGAATTATGAGAAAATTAAGTCCAAGTTAAGCTTAAATCAACATGTATTCCCTTATCATTTTTGTTTAGTTCAACTTTAATTCAATGAAACAGACTAAAAATTTTAAATTATATTTAAAAACTACTCTTCTTTCTCGCCTGTCGAATTAATATTGTTATTAAAAAAATAAAGGCAACTCCTGACAACTGCCGGGCTCAGGCAACAAATCGATACATTTTCAATATCCGCAATTGTAACATGTAAATGCACCGAGGGGGGATATGTAAATTCTGGCGGGGGATCGGCGGAAGAGTACAGAGGAACCGCAGAAAGCCAGACCAGACCGCAGCGTTGTGTTTTATATATTAATTTGCGAACAATCGAAAATCGACATGTGACACGCGTTCGGTGGCCCCTCTGCTGCCCCGCTTTTCCTTCTCAGTGTCTCATTTTTGTGTTTTTTAAATTTATGCGTTACGAATTGCATTTGCAATTTTTTTTTACCCCACTCTCTCTTTGTTGCTGTTTTGCGGCTGCTCTTGTTGTAAATGCAATGCAACATCGATGAATGCGAAATGAGGGACGCGAGGGAGAAAGGCAAGGCATCTTCCCTCCGTTTGTCGCAAATAATAATAATAATCGAGGCAATGAGGGACCCCGAGAATCGTTCCTGTAAATGTACGTAGATATTCCGATATATATATGCACATACATTCATGTAACCGACCTGCATCTGTCGCTGTGCCCGTCTCCCTCTGGTTCATCCTCCCTCCTCGACTGCCTGGGACATATCAAAAACAATTCCAGCTCATCAGCATCATCGTTGTCAGCCCCTTTTTCCCGTATATATATTAAACACTGAGAGAAAATTCCAAGTCTACAAAGAATTGCATAAGCTTAAAAGGAATTTTTGTCATAAAAAGGAGGAACTTAATTTTTTTTTCTGACTTGATCCAACATTATAAAGAAAAGACTATACTTTTCTAAATTTTCAGCTTATTGCCATATCAAAAATCATATTCAAGAACTTTTTTTATATCATTAACCCTAAAACTTTTATTTTTAGAATATTACATATTTAATTGAAAAGTTTTGAACGTAAAGTTGATAAAGAGTCGATGTTTATCGATTTAAAATCGAATTTTGCATTCAAAAATGATCGAAACATCGACACTTTACCTTCTCTTTCAAAAATTTAAATTTAAAAAATGTAAAAAATCCATCTGATATTTCTAGAACCATTGTTTTAAGATCAGAATTCAATTTTAAAGTATTTCAAAATGAAATATATACTTTGCTTTAAAATTATTTTTTTTTTCTTTCACTGTAAATATATATTGTTTTTTTTCCGCCCCGACATTCGCACACGCCATAAATCAATGTTCGATTTTCCCAACAACAACAAGAGAAGGAAAATTCGCATTGGCAAAAAGAGGAAAGAAAGAGGGCGCAGAGCGAGACGGCGACAGGCAAGGACACAGGACATTATGTTCGCGCCATGTTTAAAAATTCTTTTTTTCCGGGTCTGGCGTTTTTGCTTCCTTTTCCTTTTTTTTCGCTCGCCTGATTTTCAATTCTCGTTTTTGTAATATTTCTTTTTTTCCCCATTTTTGGTTTCAGCGCGTGTTGCATTTCATTTCATCTCATGCGTTACACACATTTCATTGTTGTTGCATTGCTCAAT